>NC_134690.1:305423514-305744077 GCF_050947455.1 Rhinoderma darwinii | reverse complement strand
GCCATAGTCACCATCGCCGGCCGCTATCATGTAGCAGGCCGGCGATGGCAGCTTAACCCCTAAAAAGCCGCGATCTCTATTGAACACGGCTTTTAAGGGGTTAATCAGCGGGGACAGAGCGATCGGTCCCCGCTGTAGGAGCTGCTGCAGCTGCTGTACGAGACAGCAGCTGTCACAGCTCCTGTATGTGTCGGGAGGACGGACGAAATGGGTCATGGAGCGCGAACGATACAGCTACCATGCCCTAATAGTACGTCCAGGAGCGGGAAGGGGTTAAGCAATTGGTCAGTCAAAATTTATTGGTCCCCCTACGACTGCCTGTGGCGATCCGCTGTCTATGATCGCTTTTGTCACTTGTGTTTACACACGATGACAGTTAACGCCTTAACCGTCCAGGCCTTTTTTTGCCTTAATAACCAAGGATTATTTTTAGTTTTTTCACGGTCTCATTTCAAGAGTCATAATTTTTTTATTTTTCCATCGACATAGGGGCTTGTTTTTTGCGGGACGAGTTAGATTTCTCATTTGCACCATTTTTGGTTGCATATAATATATTAACTTTTTTATTAACTTTATTTTAGGAGGGAATTGAAAATAAACAGCTATTCCAGCATAGTTTTGCACGTTTTTAACTTACGCTGTTCACTATGTGGTATAAATAACATGTTACTTTTATTCTATGGGTCGGCACGATTGTGGGGATAACAAATATGTAAATGTTTTTATGTTTTGCACAATAAAAACCCTTTTAAAAAAATAAAATAATAATTACTTGTTTGTGAATCGCTGCATTCCAAGAGCTGTAACTTACGTTTCTGTAGCCACGTGTGGGCTTGTTTTTCGTGGGACAAGGTGTAGTTTTCATTGGTACTATTTTGGGGTACATGGGACTTATTGATTAACTTTTATTTCTTTGTGGGGAATGGAAAAAAAATATTGCCTTTTTTTTTTTTTGCGGTTTTCTTTTGGCTGCTGTTCACTCCCCAGTCTAATTAATGTGTAAACTTCATTGTTCGAGTCGTTACGATCGCAGCGATACCCTACATGTTTATGCCTTGGTGGTTTGTTTTGCCTTTACTAAATAAATAAATATAAATCGACCCTAACTGAGTAGTATGAACCAGAATGATTTGAGATGTAAAATATCATTTTATTATTGAAAATTAAACAACAGAGTACAACGGAAGATATGAAAAGCTGAAAACAACAAAAAGCTGGTGCACATATAGTAATGAACAACTCTATGCACTAGTGAGCCAAACAGTACATATATGTAAAATGTTTGCCACGTCAATACGCCTGTATGATTCTCATTGAAAAACAAAGGTAATGTATCAGATACTGGATGTTAAGAAGTCTAAAAAGTGCTGGGTAATACAGAATGCCTTTTATAAAGAAGTTAAGATCAGTCACATGGATACAATAACAGTTTGAAAGCAGTGATACAAAGCAATGCAATTGCAGGGGTATACCTGGATAGAGAGTGAACTAGCCGCGGCTGTTATTACCCAGCACTTTTTAGAGGTTACCATCCAGTATTTGATACATTACCTTTGTTTTTCAATGAGAGTCATACAGGGGAATTGACGTGGCCAACATTTTACATATATGTACTCTTTGGATCACTAGTGCATAGAGTTGTTCATTACTATATGTGCACCAGCTTTTTGTTGTTTTCAGCTTTTCATATCTTCAAGTTGTTTTAATTTTCAATAATAAAATTATATTTAATATCTCAATCATTCTGGTTCATAGTACTCAGTTAGGGTCGATTTTCAGTTTTGCTTCACTAAATAAAACCACTTTTTTAATGGAAAAACAACTGGTTTTATTTTTAAATTTACATTCCTTTTTCCCCATAATATTTATTTAACTGTTTTGACTTCACTTTGCGATTTTCTCATCGCAGATATAATGCTTTGGTATACCAAAACATTATTGACTGTCCGTGTGAAGCTGACAGGCAATCTATTAGGCCATGCTTCTGGCATGGCCTAATAGGCAGTTACTAAAGGCAGACCTGGAGGCCTTTGTTAGGCCCCTGGCTGCCATGAAAACCCATCGGTGCCCACGCTATTGCGTCACGGGGATTACAATGGGGTGACAGAGGGAGCTTCCTTCCATTCTCAAACACCTTGGATGCCGCGGTCGCTATTAACCACAGCATATAAGGGGTTAAACTGCCGCAATTGGAGTTCTCGGCATTTGCAGCAGGAGCCAGGCTGGGAAATAGCACCTGATTGTGGCGGATACTGTATATCCGTCACCAGTCGTTAAAAGGTTCAATTATAATACACTTTGGCATTTATTTGGCCCATAGACAATAATGAGACATATACTTTATTTCTGTTACTTATATTAGTTCAACATATCCTGCATTGCTGTACAGAAGTTGTCCTCACTCACTGTCCCCAGTGGGGCTCATAGTCTAAATTACCTACCTATCTGTATGTTTTGTTTTGTTTTTAAAGTGTGGTAGAAAACCCATGCAAATACACGGAGAACATACGAACTCCATGCAGAGGTTGTCCTTTAATAGATTTGAACCTTGGACCCCAGTGCTACCCATACTTCCATACAAGTGGGGAACCAATCACTTACTTTTAAAGAAGATAGCAATATTGTAGATGCCACAACATTATCTCAAAAGAAATGGAATGTTCTTACTCATTCATGTAGATCGCCCAATTAATTAAACAATATGATGTGGCCGCCACATTAGGCGAAACGGGCTCGGGTGACCTGCATCAGACATTTATTGCACATCCTGTGGATACATTTTTAAGATGGGAAAACCACTTAAGGCTTCATGCCCACTTCAATCTTTCACTTCAGGGTGCTAGCCGTTTTTTGGACGGCTAGCACCCTGACCCATTCATTTCAGTTTTTTTGACGGTCCCGTTCCGACAAAAGTAGAGTATGTCCTACTTTTGTCAGAGTTTCCGTGACAGTGTGGCCCATACAAGTCAAATGGTCCGTCAAAAAAACTGAAGGCACACGGAAGGCATTTGTGTGCCGTCCGTGTGTGACGGAGCCGTTGCCTAGCAACGGCCGGGCGGGCAGCGGTACACACAGAGACAGATATTGCACTGCACTAATCGGCAGCCCCTTCTCTCTATCAGCACTGATAGAGAGAAGAGGCTGCTGATCCGTGCTGGAACGCATCGATAGAAAAAATAAATAAGTTCATACGTACCCCGGCCGTTGTCTTGGTGACGCGTCCCTCTTCTGACATCCAGTCCGACCTCCCTGGATGACGCGGCAGCGGTCACATGGTCTGAAATGTCATCTCAGGAGGCCGGACTTGAGGAAGAAGCAGGCAAGCAGGGAGTTCCGGGTAAGTAGTAACTTTTTTTTTTTGTTGCAGGTTTTTTAAAATGAAACATTAATAATCTATAATGTGAGCGTGGGGCATGGTATTCCCTGTCCAGCGGTAGTCTCTGTCCAGGGTGCTGAAAGAATTAAAGGGCTGCACTGATCGGCAGTAACTCTTACTGCACCCTGGACAGTGACTACCGCTGGACAGGGAATAGCATGTGCGGCACTCACAATATCTTGTACATAGTGTGAATGGGTTTCAGTTTCCTCTCGGGAACTGAAACACGGAAGTGTACACGGAGTACACACGGGAAGCACACTGTTCCAATCACACACAGAACCGTGAAAACGGTTAGGGAAGTGTGCATGAGGCCTTAAGCTGTCAATAGACATTTGATTGTTTTACCAACAGCACTTCTGCCTTACTTCCCCTTAAACATGGACTTTCGGCCGGTTATGTCATGAAAGTGGCCCTCAAGCGGCATGTTGCTTTTAAAACGTTTGTTCTTTTTTTTACTAACTAGATGAATGTGCTGAGGATCTTCCTTGGCTCACCACAAAGTCTGAACCTCCGTAACATCTTGTGGCATGGATTTGTTTCACCTAATGAGATCCCACCCAAGTAAGTGCAAATAAAATGCAAGGTTACTTTAAAAAAAAAACAAACTGTTTTCATGTAGCCTATTAGGGAATTCTGAATTTGAATAGATGGGGGTCCTCTGTTCGGACTTTATCAAGGGCATCTCTCTCTCTCTCTTGAAGTCTTGTCCTGCTTTACAGGGCATGTTTAGCGTTTGTGTCAGGAAACCTTCATGTAGGGCCAAAATATGATGTGATCAAAGCCTAAGGGTAAGTTGACACGTAGCGTAATACAGTAGCAGCAAAGTGGATGACATTTGATCAAATCTCACCCACATGCTATGTCAATGATGAGCGGGAAAAAAATGCTCCCAAATTGACCCACGGTGTGTTGTTTTGTTTTTTTTTAATCCACAGCATGCCATTTTTTTTGCGTAATCGCTGCTTTCGTGTTGCCGGTTTTCCCCATTGAATTAAATGGGGAGGTAAAACCTGCAACAAAACGCAGATCCTATCACTGAAGCAAAAGTGGAAAATAAAATATAACTTTTAATAATATTCTAAATAAAATAGTGGCACTCAATTAAAAATTGTGATTGTGTCAAGTCTATGTTATTTGAAACCCTGCCTGTCCTTTGTGCTAAGTAAAAGTAGGCAGAGGTAGCTGAATCAAAATTGAATGGCACAGCATGGGTTAATGCAAGACTCTACTACTTGAGTAGAATATATCAATTGTTTGCACTGTACCGTCACAGTGCTTTATAGGCAGTCAGCTGTGTGTGAACTGTTAGCTGGGGCCGCACCTACCATGAGGCGAGTTGAGCCTCTGGCTTCAGGCGGCACACTGCAGGGTCTCAGAGGGGGCGGCATTACAGAGCTGCTGGCCGACGTTTCCACCACTTATTAGCAGCTGCAAGATGGGCTGCCTCCTTAAGAGAACATTCCTCCTGTGCCACCTTAATAACCATCACTGCATCATGCCATGAACTCAGTAGAAAGTCAGAACGTCCGGCTGTGGTTACTTGGATAGATATGTGGGGGGTGGGGGGGTTCACCCCTGCTGTTAGCACATTGCTGGTATTTATAGCCATTGGACAGATAGTGTATCTACACTCCCTCTGTACATTTACACAGGCTACTTAACCTGTTATCTCTCAGCACTGCACAGTGTGGGAGATAGAATTCACACTCCCTGCTACATTGTGTTACAGTCTATGTTAAAGAGACTCTCTCACCAAGTGCTCTATCTCCTACATAATCTGATCCGCGCTGTAATGTAGATAACAACAGTGGTTTTTATTTTGAAAAAAAAAAAATTTTTGTGCAAGGTATGAACAATTTTGGATTTATGCTAATTAGATCACGCTGTGCTGCGAGTACAGCTAAAAATGATTGAAGAGAAGTGTATGATGCTGATAGGTCAGCGTCATATACTTCTCTTTACAACGCCCATTTGGTAAAAAGGTAAAAAACTTCCAGTTTTAGAAGCCTAGACAGAGGGGCTGCAGTGTTTTTGGACCTTAGACGTCCCTCATAGGTAAATTAAGGTCTATAGGTTTAGAAAGTATAGTTTGTAATTCGATTGACAATTGGCTCAAGGACCGTATCCAGAGAGTTGTGGTCAATGATTCCTACTCTGAATGGTCCCCGGCTATAAGTGGTGTACCCCAGGGTTCCGTGCTGGGACCACTATTATTCAACTTATTTATTAACTGGTTCCCGACCGCTGGCTGTGTATTTACAGCGAGCGGTCAGGGTCCTTAAAACCCGCACCATAGACTGTTTACGGCCCGGGTTTTAACTTGCTGCCCGAGCGATCGTTCGCTGCTTCTGTCATCTCCAATCTCTTTTACACAGCGCTCAATGAGCGCTGTGTATAGGAATAGAGGCAGCGGCCGCGTCGCTGTCTCTATTGGTCCCGGTGATCACATGATCGCCGGGTGCCGTTAGTGGCAGACTGCTGCTGGGTCTTACTAGACCCAGCACAGCCCTATTAGTGGCAATAATCACTATGAGAGGGCTGATTTCCCCTGCACAGCAGCCCCAGTTACAGTGGAAAAAGTTGGTGTAAAAGAAAGAAAGAAAGAAAATATATATATATATATTCCCCCAAAGAAAATATATATATATAAATTCCCCCGCCAATCATTGTCGTGACGCTAGCTCTGACCCAATTACCCTAATATAGACATGTAATATATTACAATTTACGGTAGACAATGACAATCACAAATAAAAGGTCTATTATTTTAGGGTAAAACTATGTTATTACCAAAAAAAAATAGCTGAAAATAAACTTTAAGCCCAAAAATTCTAAAATAGCAAAAAGGATGTGTATAAAAATGATAAAAAAAAAAAAGAAACCTGCGTTGTCTACGGAAAAAACATTGCAAAAATCGCGTCGCTAGCCTAACAAATAAAAAAGTTATAGCCATTTAACTAACGCGTGCTAAAAATGGCTAAACAGTGTCGGGTCCTGAAGGCTCAAAATAGCCCGGTCCTGAAATGGTTAATGATATAGAGGATGTTCGTGAATTGCAAGCTGATTTGGATACACTAAGTGTTTGGGCATCCACTTGGAAAATTAGGTTTAATGTAGATAAATGTAAAGTTATGCATCTGGGTACCAACAATCTGCATGCATCATATGTCCTAGGGGAGCTACACTGGGGGAGTAACTTGTTGAGAAGGATCTGGGTGTACTTGTAAATCATAAACTAAATAACTGCATGCAATGTCAATCAGCTGCTTCAAAGGCCAGCAGGATATTGTCGTGTGTTAAAAGAGGCATGGACTCGTGGGACAGGGATGTAATAATGCCACTTTACAAAGCATTAGTGAGGCCTCATCTAGAATATGCAGTTCAGTTCTGGGCTCCAGTTCATAGAAAGGATGCCCTGGAGTTGGAAAAAATACAAAGAAGAGCAACGAAGCTAATTAGGGGCATGGAGAATTTAAGTTATGAGGAAAGATTGAAAGAATTAAACCTATTTAGCCTTGAAAAGAGACGACTAAGGGGGAACATGATTAACTTATATAAATATATGAATGGCACATACAAAAAATATGGTGAAATCCTGTTCCATGTAAAACCCCCTCAAAAAACAAGGGGGCACTCCCTCCATCTGATGAAAAAAAAGGTTCAAATTTGCAGAGGCGACAAGCCTTTACAGTGAGAACTGTGAATCTATGGAATAGCCTACCGCAGGGGCTGGTCAAAGTAGCTACAGTACATAGGCTTAGATCATTTCCTAGAACGAAAAAATAATAGCTCCTATGTCAATGTGTAGAAATTTTGTTTCATCCCTTCCCTTTTCCCATCCCTTGGTTGAACTTGATGGACACGTGTCTTTTTTCAGCCGTACTATGTAACTATGTAAATCTGGCTACCCAAATTCTAATTGAAAATTGTCTCTTTTATCTTAGGTATTGCTCCATGCTTCTGCTTTTAACAGCTGGTTTGGGGCAGTTGCTACAGTCCTGGCTTACTAACTTTGGGATGTCTATAGTCTATCGACCTTACTTTGTCTTCAATAATATGCAGGAACTGCCAGTTTTTCCAGGTATGTTTTAGGGGAGCTGCAGACGTTGTCTCCAGATATTTTGGGATACTTTTTACTGATACTCTTTACTTTGAAATTAAAACAAAGTCTCAATATCTTATTATGTTTGCGACTATTTGGCCTGGGTAAAGAAAAAAACCAGCTGTGGTACAATTGGAGCATATAGGGTTCAAGGGTAACTGAACTTTCAGAAAACTTCTGACCTGTCATAGTGACATGTCAGAAGTTTTGATCGGTGGGGGTTTGAGCACTGAGACCCCCACCAATCGCTAAAACTAAGCAGCAGAAGCGCTCGGGTTAGCGCTGAGTCACTTGGTTTCTGATCGCCTTTTCTCGTAAAGCCGATGTAACGGTGTACAGACTCGACAGACTTTCTGTTAACTCGGTACACGGTGACATGGGCTTTCCGAGAAAAGCCGATCAGAAACCAAGCGGCTTAGCGCTCACCCCAAATGTTTTAGCGATTGTGGGGGTCCCAGTGCTCAGGCCCCCACCGATCAAAACTTCTGACCTGTCACTATGACAGGTCAGAAGTTTTCTGACAGTTTAGTTACCCTTTAACATAAAAAAAGAAACATACTCTGTAGTGTCTTTATTAGTTCTTTAATGACATGCCACATACATGTACATGGTAGCCATTAAGGTGAAGTATAGAGCGGCCTGAGGGTGCTCCATATGGGTGTTGGCTGTGTAATACATGATTCCGCCCGTTTAACCCCTTGTGGTGTAGTCAATAGCGACCGCGGCATCTGTGGCGTTGGAATGAGGGGGCGGCCCCCTCTGACGTGCCATCACTTCCCCCAAGATGCCATCGTGGGGTGCTGATATTTGTCATGGCAGCTTGGTGGCCTAATGAAGGACCTCAGGTCTGCCATCTTTGGACACCTATTAAGCATTGCCTCTAAAAGGAGCCTTTCAAAATCGCTATACACTGCAATACATTAGCATTGAAGTATATAGTACAAGCGATCCAACGATTGCTAGTTCAAGTTCCCTAGGGGGAATTCTAAAAAAAAAAAACTGTTAAATAAATTTATTTTTTAAGGTACCAAAATAAAAATATTAAAAGTTCCCATTTTTTTCCTAAAGGGTAATGTTAAAAAGTTAACATAACTGGTATTGCCGCATTTGTAAAGGTCTGAACTATTACAATATAACGTTATTTAACCCCTTAATGACCAGCCTATTTTAAACCTTAATGACCAAGGTATTTTTTAAGTTTTTCTATCGTCGCATTCCAAAAGCTATAACTTTTTTATTTTTGCGTCGACATAGCTGTATAAGGTCTTGTTTTTTGCGGGACAAGTTGTATTTTTAATAGCACCATTTTGGGGTACATATTATATATTGATTAACTTTTATTAACTTTTTTTGGGGGGGAATAGAAAAAACCCAGAAATTTTGCCACTCTTTTTTGCATCCTAAATCTACGCCCTTTACCGTGTGGTATAAATAACACAATAACTTTATTCAGCGGGTTGTTACGATTGCAACGATACCAAATTTGTATAGATTTTGTATGTTTTACTACTTTTACACAGTAAAAACAAATTTTTTTTCAAAATTATTTATTTTTGTGTTTCCATATTTGAAGAGCCATAATTTTTTTATTGTTCTGCCGATGCAGTTGTATGGCGGCTTTTTTTTTTGTGGGACGTCTTGTAGTTTTTATTGGTACCATTTTGGAGTAGATGCGACTTTTTGATCACTTTTTATCAAATTTTTTTTAAGGCAGGATTCACAGAAAACAGCAATTTTTCCATTGTTTTTTATTTTATTTTTTACAGCGTTCACCGTGTGAGTTAAATAATGTAATCGCTTTATAGTCGCAGCGATACCAAATATGTGTAACTTTTTTGCTTTATTTTGCTTTTTTAATAGTAAAGCATTTTGTAAGGGGAAAAAGTGGGTTTTTCATTTTTTTTTCACTTTTTTTTTTTTTTTATCAACTTTTTATTAAACTGTTTTTTTACTAGTCCCACTAGGGGACTTTAATATGCGATCGTCCGATCGCTTTTATAATACACTGAAATACTTTCGTATTGCAGTGTATTGCTGCCTGTCCGTTTTAAACCGTCCGTTTAAAAGCAGGCATTCACTACAGGCAGACCTGGGGGACTTTATTAGGCCCCCGGCTGCCATCGGAGACACAGACACTTGGCGATCTTATCGCCGGGTGTCGGTGGGATGAGAGGGAGCTCCCTCCCTCCAAAACCAGTCAGATGCGGCGCTCGCTATTGAGCGCCGCATATGAGGGGTTAAACGGGTGAGATACTTCTATCGATATCACCCGTTTGAGCAGGGATGCCCCCAGCCCTCAGCTACATTTGGTAGCTGAGTGCAGGGAGATTTAATGTCTCACTGCTCTGTTTATTTATTCTGATGCAGCGCCGTGAAAAGATGTATGCATCAGAATAAAGCCCATTAGTGGCCGCCGTGAAAAGGCGTATTGGCGGTCAGTAACTGGTTAACCCGCTCGGTGAATACCGTAAAAAAAACACAAAAAAATGGTACCAATAAAAACTACAGCTCGTCCCGCAAAAAATAGGCCATTACACCGCTAAATTGATGGAAAAATAAAAAAAGATATGGCGACACAAAACAATTTTTTTTCTTAACAAATAATAATTTTTTATAAAAGTTGTAAAACAGAAAAAAAAACATAAATTAGGTATTGTTGTAATCTTATTAATCCTTAAAATAAAGTGAACATGTCATTTTACCACACGATTAATGCCGTATAGTCTAAACCCCCCATAAAATGGCGCAATCGCTGTTTATTGCCCATTTCACCCCACAAATATTTTTTCCATCAGTTTCCTAATACATTATATGGTACATTAAATAGTGCCATGAAAAACTGCAACTTGTCCTGCAAAAAACAAGCCCTCATACGGCTATATCGATGAAAAAATAAAAAAGTTCTGGCTTTTGGAACGTGTGGAGGAAAAGTTGAAAATGAAAAAATGAAAATTGCCTGTGTCATTAAGGGGTTACGGATACTTAAAGGGAATCTGTCAGTAGTTTTGAGCCCTCAAAACTGTTGACAGGATTATATACAGGGTGGGTGGTGTACCGTAACTATACCAGTGGTGTCGGTCATGCAAGCTGCATGACCCAGAAATCTATGTTTTAATGCTCTCTGCACTGCGTTTGCAAGAGCTCCGGAAGTGGCCCCTTGATGTTCATGTGCTCCAGGCTCTCTTTACTGAATGCTGCCATCCCCTCTCCAGTCAGGAGACCGCTAAACCCATCACTCAAAGCAGAGAGGAGGGGCTGGCAGCGTTCAGTGAGGAGAGCCTGGAGCACTTAAACATCAAGGGGGCACCTCCGTGGCACTTGCAATCACGGCACAAGGGGCATTAAAATGTAAGTTTCTTGGTCAAGCAACTTGCTTGACCGATACCACTTGTATAGTTGGACTAAATTTCCCACCCTGTAAATAGCTCTATGAGCTATTTTCAATTGACAGATTCCTATATGGATGCTGGAAACATTCCTAGGAGATTCTGGTCAATGTTAACTTCACACAGTTGGTGAGATAATGTATTTTTGCGGGATTGGCTGCTTAGTATTCTAACTGCACAGAACAGGTTTCTGTAAAGGTGCAAGTCACATGGTTATATGTAGTACACTATGCTTGCTAACCGTGTGACTGGCACCTTTCATAGACGACTTAAGCAGCCACCCCCTCATAAATAGTAAATGTTAGATTGGATGTTCATCAGTATTTTGCACCTGTGCGTTCTCTGTCCATGTAGCATTGTGGCTTGTCTGCATTCTGCTGGGAACTGGTGTTTTAACCTGCTCTTGTAAGTCTTGCCTTTTTCTGTGATTTTAAGTAAATTTGATTGACGTTTTTATGTGATTTATGGGAAAACGCTTTTTATCTTTATTAACCCCTTTTAATTCTATAATGGGATTTTTATTAACTAGTAATGTTTTTCATAATAATGTTTTTGCATATATACATAAATGCTAGTACATTAGCCTGATAAATACACAGGCAGTTGTTAGGGAATACTAAAGTATGCTCTAACAGACATCATAAATATACAGCTCTAGGGTCCTTCAATGAACCCTGCGCTATCTACCCATTTTAAGTATGGCTATAGATCACTTCACAAGGCAATGCTATGTTCCAATCTTTTGCACACGCTGCACTCTCCTACTAATGTGAAGGGTGGGGTGACTGCTACATTCATATGGATAAAGGGCCTTTGAGGTCTGAAACCTCGCTTATGTTTTCTGTGTCATGGGAGCTTCAATAAAATGTACACAATTTTTGCATACTATTACTTGACTGCTGTCCTACTTTCTACATTTTCAGGGAAATCCTTGTGAGGTGATCAAAGGGGAATTCCCCTTGTGCATTTTTCCTTGTATACAATTGCACAGTTGGGTTGTAAAAAGACACGTGTCCCTCAAGTTCAACCTTTCTAAGTTCAATTATATATCATTCATTGCTGAATTTGTTTATAACCTCCAAATGTTATTTGTCATTGATAAGCATCTTGTCCTAATTATGAATTCCCAAACTGAGATAAGTAAATCATCTAAATCTTTCAAGGCATGCAGTAAATAATAAAATTATTCTAACATATTAAATATACAATGTCAACTTTAAGGATATCCGTAGATTTCGTTGCATCCTTTTAACAGATCTTAATGAAAACGTCCTTTCCAAGGCTGAAAGTTTAATTGAAAAATCCAGGTTTGTTTTGGCTCACATGAGACCCTTCTGGAATGAAGCAATTGCTGCATTCAGGCAAGGCAGGTAAAAATAATTATGTTGTTGTTTTATTGTATAACATAAACCAAACAATGCTTTTATCATTTTATTTTAATATCTTTTTGTGTGTGTACGGATATATACTAGTCCTTCTCAATGAATTAGAATATCATCAAAAAGTTAATTTATTTCAGTAATTCAATTCAAAAAGTGAAACTCCTATATTATATAGATTCATTACACAGAGAGTGATCTATTTCCAGCATTTATTTTTTTCAACGTTGATGATTTATGACAGTTAATAAAAACCCAAAATTTAGTGTCTCCGAAAATTTGAATATTATATAAAACCAATTGAAAAAATTATTTTTAATACTGAAATGTTGGCCTAATGAAAAGTATATACAGTATATGCCCTCAATACTTGGTCGGGGCTCCTTTAGCATGAATTACTGAATCAATGCGGCATGGCATGGAGGCGATCAGCCTGTGGCACTGCTGAGGTGTTATGGAAACCCAGGTTGCTTTGATAGCGGCCTTCAGCTCATCTGCATTGTTGGGTCTGGTTTCTCATCTTCCTCTTGACAATACACCATAGATTCTCTATAGGGTTTAAGTCCGGCGAGTTTGCTGGCCAATCAAGCACAGTGATATTGTGGTTATTAAACCAGGTATTGGTATTTTTGGCAGTGTGGGCAGGTGCCAAGTCCTGCTGGAAAATGAAATCAGCATCTCCATAAAGCTTGTCAGCAGAGGGAAACATGAAGTGCTATAAAATTTCCTGGTAGATGGCTGTGTTGAATCTGGACTTAATATAACACAGTGGACCAACACCAGTAAATGACATGGCACCCCAAACCATCACTGACTGGAAACTTCACACTGGACCGCCAGCAACTTGGATTGATGCCTCTCCACTCTTCCTCCAGACTCCTGGACATTGATTTCCAAATGAAATGCAAAATTTACATTCATCTGAAAACAGGATTTTGGACCACTGAGCACAGTGTTGGTCCACTGTGTTATATCAAGTCCAGAGTTTCAGTGCCATGTCGCGTTTGCAACGCCCATGAGGGACCAAAACAGTGGTAACACCACAAAAGTGACCCTATTTTGGAAACTACACCTCTCAAGGAATTTATCTAGGGGTTTAGTTAGCATTTTGACCACACAGGTTTTTTGCAGATTTTGGTGAAATTAGACCGTGAAAATTAAAATCTACTTTTTTTCTGAAAAAACATAATTTTTTTTAATTTTTACAAGAAATAAAGGAAAAAAAGAACCACAACATTTGTAAAGCATTTTCTCCTTATTACGGCAATACCCCATATGTGGTAATAAAATGCTGATTGGACCCATGGCAGCGCTCAGAAGGGAAGGAGCGCCATTTGGATTTTGGTGCACGGATTTAACTGGATTGGTTTTCGGTGCCATGTCGCCTTTGCAACGCCCTGGTGGGACCAAAACAGTGGAAACCCCCCAAAAGTGACCCCATTTTGGAAACTACACCCCTCAAGGAATTTTTCTAGGGGTATACTTAGCATTTAGACCCCACAGGTTTTTTTGCAGAATTTATTAGAATTAGGCCACGAAAATGAATATCACAATTTTTTCCACTAAAAAAAAAACAAAAGATTTTTGTAAAGCAATTTTTCCCGAGTACGGAAATACCCCACATGTGGGCATGCGTTTTTTCGTTAGAAATGAATTAACCCTTTCAGGACTGATCCATTTTTTGTTTTTTCGTTTTTCACTCTCCTCCTTCCAAGAGCCATAACTTTTTTCTTTTTCCGTCAGTAGAGTGGTGTGAGGGCTTATTTCTTGCGGGAGGAGTTGTAGTTTCTATTGACACTATTTAAAGTACCATAAAATGTACTGGGAAAAAAAATTCTTTGCGGGCTGAAATTGGAAAAAAATCTGATTACATTTTTTGGGGGTTTCGTCTTTACAGCTTTCGCCGTGTGGTAAAAACGAAAACTTTACTTTATTCTGCGGCTCAATACAATTTCGGTGATACATAGTTACATAGTTTGTACGGTTGAAAAAAGACACATGTCCATCAAGTTCAAATTGATATTGTTTTTTTTATATTATACTACTTTTACAAAGAAAAATGTAATTGTTAAAATAAAAATTGTTTTGTTTTACCACTTTCTGAGAGCCGTACCTTTTTTATTTTTCGGTTGATTGAGCGGTGGGAGGTCTTATTTTTAGTGGGACGAGCTGTAGTTTTTATTGGTAACATTTTTTGGTACATAAAAAGTGATCAAAAAGTTGTATTACATTTATTTTTTGAGAGCTAAGGTGACAAAAAAAACAGCGATTTTGGCGGTTTAAATTATTTGATTTTTATGGTGTTCGCCGTGCGAGTTAAAAAATGGTATATTGTAATAGTTCGGCCTTTTACGGACGCAGCGATACCAATTTTGTTTATTTTTTTACATTACTTTAGAAGAAAAATGGGAAAAGGTGTTTTTTTTTACTTTTAATTTTTTTTTTTTCTCACTACTAAAAACTTTCATTCTTCTACACATTTTATTAGTCCCCTTCGGAGACTTGAACCAGCGATCATTGGATCGCTGATACAATATACTGCAATACTAATGTATTGCAGTATATTGTTATTTTTACAGGCTTCTGTAACCGCATGATCGCTGTTTCTATCCGTTAGTCCTGGGTGTCAGCTGTAATACACAGCAGACACCTGCAGCGTATGGAGCCGGCTCAGCACGTGAGCCCGCTCCATACATCAGCCCCCTCACCATGACGTTCAATTAACCAGTTCAGGACCGGGCTATTTTGCGCCTTCAGGACCAGACACCGTTTAGCCATTTTTAGCACGTGTTAGTTAAATGGCTATAACGTTTTTATTTGTTGTGCTAACGACGTGATTTTTGCGACGATTTTTCCGTAGACAATGCAGGTTTCATTTTTTATCGTTTTTATACACACCTTTTTTGCTATTTTAGAATTTTTATTCATAAAGCTTGAAAATAATAGTAAAAAAATAAGCTTTTTTACGTTTCAGCTATTTGTTTAGGGTAATAACATAGTTTTACCCTAAAATAGACCTTTTATTTGTGATCGTCATTGTCTACCATAAATTTTAATATATTAAATGTCTATATTAGGGTAATTGGGTCAGCGCTAGCGTTACAACAATGATTGGCGGGGGGAATGTTTTTTTTTGGGGTGGGTATTTTATGTGTATTTATTATTTAATTTTTTTTTGCACTTTACTTTATAATTTTTTTATTACTATGGTCTGTCCCTCAAAGGTCAAAAAAGACCTTTGGGGAACTTTATATATATTTTTTTCTTTCTTTTACACCATCTTTTCCACTGTAACTGGAGCTGCACAGCAGCCCCAGTTACAGGGGAAATCGGCCCTCTCATAGTGACGATTGTCACTAATAGGGCTGTGCTGGGTCTAGTTAGACTCAGCAGCAGTCTGTCAGTAACGGCACCCGGCGATCATGTGACCAGTCACATGATCACCGGGAGGAATAGAGACAGCCGCGCTGCTGCTGTCTCTATTACTATACACAGCGTTCATTGAGCGCTGTGTAAAAAGACATCGGAGAAGACAGAAGCAGTGAAAGCTGCTTCTATCCTCTCCTCAGGGTCCCCGGCAGTCTCTGACAGCCGGAGACCCGACATTCAGCTGCCCGATCGCGCGGGCAGCAAGTTAAAACCCGAGCCGTAAAAAGTCTATGGCTCGGGTTTTAAGGACCCTGACCGCTGGGCGTAAAAATACAGCCAGCGGTCGGGATCCAGTTAAGTCATAGTGCGCAATGGGGTTAATGCACTGGTTCAAAGTGAATATTGCAATTTTCCACTGATATGCCATTTTAGTGCATAATATGTTGTGCCCAGTTTGTGCCACTGAAGACAAATACCTCATAAAATGTTAAGCGGGTTCTCCCGGGTATGACAATGCCATATATGTGGGCGCAAACTGCTGTTTGGGTACGCTGCAGGGGTCAGAAGGGAGGAAGCGCCATTTTGCTTTTGGAGCGCAGATTTTGCTTGGTAATAGTTCTGTTTGGGGTTTTATTGGTATTTCAGTTTATAATGTGGGGGTGTATGTAATCTGTGCGGTGTACATCAGGGCATAATAAGAGGGTATAATAATGCGGTAAATAAATAATAATTCATAGATATGTGGCCGGTGTCGCACTGATCTTATCCGCTTTTTGAACACACTGCACATTTTGCATCGCCATAGTCTGGGAGCTAGAACTTCTTTATTTTTTCTCCACCGGAGCTGTGTGAGGGCTTATTTGTTGTGGGACAATCTGTAGTTTTCATTGGTACCATTTTGGAGTATATGCGATTTTTTATTTATTTTTTTATTTTTATTTTTTTTATATCACTTTTTATTCAATTTTTTGGCAGGCCGGGTGACCAAAAACAATTTTGACAATGTTTTTTAGTTTATTTTTTTGCGGCGTTCACCGTGCGCTATAAATGACAATTTTACTTTATTTGCAGGTCGATATGATTACGGCGATACCATATGTATATAGGTTTCTTTGTTTTGCAGCGTTTGCGCATAAAATCACTTTTTTTATAAAATAATTTATTTTCTGTGTCACCATATTCTGAGAGCCATAACTTTTTTATTTTTTAGTCAAAAAAGCTGTGTATGCAACTTTTTGATGACTTTCTATTCTCTATTTTGGGAGGGATGCTGACCAAAAAATAGCGGTTCTGGTGTAGGTTTTTAATGATTTTTTTTTTTTTGGGTGTGTTTATCGTGCGGGAAAAATAGTTTTATAGTTGGGGTAGTTACAAAAGCGGTGATACCAGATATGTGTACTTTTTTTAACGTGTTAATTTTTTTCCTACAATGAAAGTCTCCTTATAGGAAAAAATGCATTTTTTGTTTATATAACATATAACTTATTTTTACACTTTTTTTGAAAACATTTTTTATTACCTTTTTTTTTTTACTTTTCCCACTAGGGGACATTTAGACTTGCAGCTTTGATTGCTGCTAGAGTACATTACACAACCTACATAGTGTAATGTATTCTAACTGTCATTGTGACGTGACAGTCACATTGAGAGGAAGCCTAGGAGGACCGGCACAAGGCTGCTCCTCCGAGGCTTCCGTACATGGCAACCCGGAGGCCATTGTCTGGCCTCCAATTGCCATAACAAGCATCGGTAGCCCCCACAATCACTTAGTGGGGGATGCCGATGTACTTCAAACCCCTTAAATGCTGCGATCACAATCGGTCGCCGCATTTATGGGGTTAATTGCCGAAATCTGCAGCGATGGTCCGCTGACCAGCAAGTCTGGAGTGTCAGCTGTTGGGGACAGCTGACCTCCCGGTTCCCGGACACTGTCCGTTAAGACAGTGTGCGCCGGCAACCGCTCCGCAACTGTATGTCCTGGTGCGGGAAGCAAACCCTCTCCAGTTGCGGCGCAGCGTGGAAACCGGTTAAAAGAAAAAAAATGCTGGAAATAGATCACTCTGTGTGTAATGAATCTATATAATATACACATTTTGTATTGAATTACTGAAATAAATTAACTTTTTGATAATATTCTAATTCACTGAGAAGGACTAGTATAATAGGTAATGAATGCTACTTCAGTAAGGGTCCAACTGAAGTCATTCCCACCATTCTATAGAATGAGGGACTCTTATTTCTTCTCACCAGGATTGCTATGTGGGCGATTTGTATGGTGCGGCAGCATGCATGCTCGACCCCCATTCCTTACAATGTTTCCTCACTGTTCATCCTGGTGGTGAATATGCTGCTCTATCTGTGGGCAGAAGGTTATAGAGCTGGAGGATCAGGCTAGATTGATATAAAGTTTTGTGGGACAAACCGCTTTAAATAGACAAATTCCCAGTAATACTATTAGGGAATATGAGCAATGTAACTGTGAAACCAGCACTGTGGTGAAATATAACACTTAGTAGGAAGCAGCTGCAGTGTGTTTCTCTCTGCCTCTCTCTCACTCTTCTCCTTCGCCCTCTCCATAGACTTCAATGGGCAGTTGTAACTGGATTCCTCAATGAGCTGATAGTCCGTCTTCTTGAGGAGACAGAAAAAAACAGAAAATTCAGAGTCGGTGAACAGTTAGGGGGGCTGATAAGTGAAGAAAGAGGCCTTTTTCTCTAATAAGATATATCACAAAGTTTCTTATATTCGCTTGTACTATTGAATAATGCAAAGTTTGTTGAAAAGTTAGTAGCCATTTAAATCCCTGTTTGCTCTGAGCTTATGAGTCTAGTGGTTGGTCCTACTTAGTAATTGACTCACACAGGGAAGGCTGTCATTCATTGAGTGAGTCTGCCCACTTGACTGATAAGCCCGAAAGAGCAAGTATTTAAAGAGGCTCTGTCACCAGATTTTGCAACCCCTATCTGCTATTGCAGCAGATAGGCGCTGCAATGTAGATTACAGTAACGTTTTTATTTTTAAAAAACGAGCATTTTTGGCCAAGTTATGACCATTTTTGTATTTATGCAAATGAGGCTTGCAAAAGTACAACTGGGCGTGTTGAAAAGTAAAAGTACAACTGGGCGTGTATTATGTGCGTACATCGGGGCGTGTTTACTACTTTTACTAGCTGGGCGTTCTGATGAGAAGTATCATCCACTTCTCTTCAGAACGCCCAGCTTCTGGCAGTGCAGACACAGCGTGTTCTCGAGAGATCACGCTGTGACGTCACTTCCCCAGGTCCTGCATCGTGTCAGACGAGCGAGGACACATCGGCACCAGAGGCTACAGATGATTCTGCAGCAGCATCGGCGTTTGCAGGTAAGTCGATGTAGCTACTTGCCTGCAAACGCCGATGCTGCTGCAGAATCAACTGAAGCCTCTGGTGCCGATGTGGCCGACACGATGCAGGACCTGTGAGTGACGTCACAGATCTGCACTGCCAGAAGCTGGGCGTTGTGAAGAGAAGTGGATGATACTTCTCATCAGAACGCCCAGCTAGTAAAAGTAGTAAACACGCCCCGATGTACGCACATAATACACGCCCAGTTGTACTTTTACTTTTCAACACGCCCAGTTGTACTTTTGCAAGCCTCATTTGCATAAATACAAAAATGGCCATAACTTGGCCAAAAATGCTCGTTTTTTAAAAATAAAAACGTTACTGTAATCTACATTGCAGCGCCGATCTGCTGCAATAGCAGATAGGGGTTGCAAAATCTGGTGACAGAGCCTCTTTAAATTAACAAATTTCAACTTACACTGAATACTTTTCGCTAACATTTTAATCAATATCCTCAGCTCCTTCTACTCTATAACATGCTTCCTTCGGTTAGAGCAGCATGTTCAATGTGACATGTTTACCTCAATTAGGGTCAGTTCACAAGTTGCGTAAATACTGCGGATTTTCCACAATGGAATTTGATGCGGAAAATCTGCAGCAAATACAGCAGCAGCAAAGTGGATGAGATCAAACAAATCTCATCCACACGCTGCGTAAATAAAATAGTAAGCTGAAAAAACGCTCAGAAATTGACCTGCGGCGCGGAATTTTATTCCGCTTCATGTCAATTGTATTTGTGTAAACTCTGCTTATTTGTTGTGGGATTTTCCCCATTGACTTTATTGGAAAGGTAAAACCTTCAACAAATAGCTGTTGAGTTTTTTGCAGCTGGTTCGCAGCGATTCCACTGCAAAAAACGCAACTCAGAAGGAAACAAAACTATACTTTTGCCAACAATAATAATTTTAAAAAAATCTTCAATTTTCTGATATGAGGTATTATTAATTTTGAACCTCCATGTGCCTCACATTAATAGTAATTAACCCCATCATGTTCCTCAGTCATAATGGACAACATTCGGTTAATGTGTGAGGTACATGGTGGGTTAATTACTATTAATGTGAGGCACATGGAGGTTCAAAATTCTTACCTCGTGCCTCAAATTAATAAGTGAAAAAAAGCCGTTTTTATTTTATAACCGCGTAAACATAAATGACGTTATAAATTTAATACGGTCACGACGATACCGAATATGTGTATATTTTATGTATTGAGACTTATTTTAATGTTTATTGTAAAAAAAAAAAAAAAAATGTGCTTTTTATTTAACATGACTTTATTTTTACTTTTTTATTTTTAGACTCTAATGTACTGGCATATATCTATATACTGGTAGTAATGTACTGGTATATATCTATACACAGACAGTAATGTACTGGTATATATCTATATGGAAGTACATTAGCCTGTGTACTGATAGTACACAGGCAGTTGTTAGGACATAGCTAAGTATGCCCTAACAGGAAATCTGGTTAGTTTTGAATTCTTTGATTTTTATTGTATTGGATGCCAGGGGTTTGGTGCGTGCAACGTTTCAGTCAAAGGACCTTCGTCAGGCACTATAAGTGTACAGAACAATCCATGTAAGTATATTAGCATCATATCATACATAAATAATAAGTATAGCATATACCATGACATGAATGAGAAATAAAAAAAAAATTAAAATAAAATTAGAATAACAGACATAAATAATAAAGTTCAACAAGAACAAGGTCTAGTATGGATGGATGACATCTTAATCCCAGGCCCAACAGCACGGTATGGTCAAACATATGATACAGGGTACAATATCACACAGAGGTCTAGTAAATGGTATAATTCAGAAGTCGAGAATATCCATCTTAATATTTTATGTTGCACATGTCCCTAATACAAAAAAATTACAAAATATCTGAACCCAGTATTTAAGGAAAGAAAACAACATGATCACATAGAACACATTGCACAATAGATGTTCTGTGGATATAATAACTGTACAGCATACTGTTATTCTAGAGTCAAGAGAGCGGAGGACGCTTAGAACGCATAATAGCCTTGCTAACCTAGTGAGTCTGTTAGAGATCAAATGCCTCATGCACTTATTTACTCAAGGCAGTTGGTGTGCTAGTAACTCCCGTTTACACTATCTAGAAAGACAAGTCAGGTAGCATATGTAGAACATCTATTGTGCAATGTGTTCTATGTGATCATGTTTTCTTTCCTTAAAGGCAATGTGTTGCCAGAAAAACATGTTTGTTTTTTTTAAATTAAACATTTAGTGTGTGGGTGATTAAACATTTTTAAAAAAAATTTTTATTTCTCATTCATGTCATGGTATATGCTATACTTATTATTTATGTATGTATATGATGCTAATATACTTACATGTATTGTTCTGTACACTTATAGTGCCTGACGAAGGTCCTTTGACCGAAACGTTGCACGCACCAAACCCCTGGCATCCAATACAATAAAAATCAAAGAATTCAAAACCAACGTTTGTGTGCCGAATACTTTTTCTAAATACGATTGGGTTGGGACCCTATTCGTGCACCTCCTCTGGTGTAGTGCACTCTGAACCAATCTCTACCAGGAAATCTGGTTAGACAGCCCTACTGTCTCTGATCTCCGCCGATAGAGCGGGGCTGCGGCTGTGTAATACAGCTATTGCCCCGCTCCTGACAACAAGTGCGCGCGCGGTCAGTATGAGGTGATGCGGCCGGCGCTGCCCTAATGAGCGGCGGTGCAGGCACTGAAGACAGAACATGGGGGTGTTTTGCAGTGCGCCCACCATGTTCTCTGTCTTCAGTGCCGCCGCTCATTAGTGCAGCGCCGGCCATATCTCCTCATGCTGACCGCACCTACTTGTCAGGACTCAGGAGCGGGGCAATGACTGTGTTACACAGCCGCAGCCCTGCTCTCATACATTCATGTGTTACAATACTGAGCTGTGCAGCGGCACAGCTTAGCATCGAAATACATTAAATAACGGTATCAAACTGTTTCAGGGTGCACGGTATCGAAACAGTATCGAAGTTTCGCTGCATAGTGCATCCCTAGTTTCATCCCATGTGACTGCTGCAGCCAATCACAGACTGTAGCGGCGCTCACATCAGATGAAACGTCATTCCATGAGGCCGTCCTGCTGGCAGGCCGGCTAAGTGCTGCAATTTTCTGCGGTTTTTCGGCTGGAATTCCCTGCGGCGCACAGGGCAGATTTTACGCAGCGTATCCACCCCATGTGAACTCGGCCTAAGTCATCTCTTTCACTAGCCATAAGGCTTCATGCCCACTTCAGTCTTTTCCTTCAGGGTGAGATCCGTTTTTGTCACGGATAGCACCCTGAACCCATTCATTTCAATGGGCCCATACACACTTCAGTTATTTAAACTGATCCGTTGTTCCGTTCCGTCAAAAGTAGAGCATGTCCTAATTTGGTCAGTGATTCAGTGACCGTGTGGCCCATAGAAGTCAATGGGTCAGTCAAAAAAAACGGATGGCACACGGAAGGCTTCCGTGTGCCGTCAGTTTTTGACGGATCTGTTGCCATAGCAATGGCTGGGTGAGCCAAAGTTCACAGACTCACAGAGTACAGTACACATTCATTCCTGAAGATGGATGTGGAGAGACTCATAGCATTGGTGCATGATCACCCAGAACTGTGGGATACGCGGGCAGAACGCTACCACGACCGCTATAAAAAGGACGCCGCGTGGGAGGAACTTGCCAAGGAGCTTTTGACGCACAGATGGCAGCAGGGAACTAGTGCCCAGCGTCACAATATAAGTAAATGTGCACATTTCACTCCAAAACACCAAAAAAACCAACCCAAGCCAAGAGTAATCTCAAACTGTTCTCTACGCTCTGAAAGCTACAGAAAACAGCACCAAAAACTTCTTGTAACCTTTCTATGGGTGTTTCCTGGGACATGTGACAAGTTCAAATGAAGTTTACCTTCCATTTTTTAAACGGAAAAACAGAAGCACAACGTCCGTGTAAAACGGAAACGGAGTGCACACGGAAACAAAAACGGACACACGTATCCGTCAAAAACGGCCGATAAAACAGTGATGGAAGTGTGCATGAGGCCTAAGGATTGACCTACAAGGTTATACCTACCCTGAACTCTTACTGCATTAGCATACGATACTGCCTAAGCAGAGTAGCAGGTCTTCATTGATTAAATTCCTATATTGCAGGGCAATGCAGTTTAGAATCTGATCAGTTAAATTTCATTGGGTTTTATTTCCATAATATTGTAATCAGGATTCATACACTTTGAAGTTGTGCTGTGTTACTATCCATTGCTAACAGTGTTTTCTTCTAACTACAGGTATGCAGACTGTGCTATTTTCTTATTACCACAGCTTGAAACTGGCCTTCGACTGGCCTTTACCACAGTTAATGGCTGCCCAGATAGGATGCTCACAGCTGAGGTACATGAGTTTCAATACAAAATATAATCATGTAAGGTATGACTGATTGATTTTACAAGCAATTCATTAACCCCTTAAGGACGCAGCCTTGTTTTGGCCTTAAGGCTCACAGCCCATTTTTCAAATCTGACATATTTCACTTTATGTGGTAATAACGTCGGAATGCTTAAACCTATCCAAGCGATTCTGAGATTCTTTTCTCGTGACACATTGGGCTTTATGTTCGTGGTAAAATTTGGTCGATATATTCAGTATATATTTGTGAAAAATTGCAAAATTTAGAGAAAATGTTGAAAAAATTGCTTTTTACTGAATTTAAATGCATCTGCTTGTAAAACAGACGGTTATACCCCCCAAAATAGTTACTAGTTCACATTTCCCATATGTCTACTTTAGATTGGGATCGTTTTTTTGAACATTTTTTTTATTTTTCTTGGACGTTACAAGGTTTAGAACATAAACAGCAATTTCTCATATTTTTAAGAAAATTTCAAAAGCCTTTTTTTTTAAGGTACCTGTTCAGTTCCGAAGTGGCTTTGAGGGGCCTATGTATTAGAAATCCCCATAAAACACCCCATTTTAAAAACTAGACCCCTCAAAGTATTCAAAACAGCATTTAGAAAGTTTTTTAACCCTTTAGGAATTTCACAGGAATTAAAGCAAAGTGGAGGTGAAATTTGCAAATTTCATTTTTCTTGCTGAATTTCAATTTTATTCAATTTTTTTTCTGTAGCACAGAAGCTTTTACCAGAGAAACACTACTAAATATGTATTGTCCAGATTCTGCAGTTTTTAGAAATGTCCCACATGTGGCTCTAGTGTGCTCATGGACTAAAACACAATCCCTAGAAGCAAAGAAGCAACTAGTGCATTTTGAGGCCTCTTTTTTATTAGAATATATTTTAGGCAGCATGCCAGGTTTGGAGAGGTGTTGTGGTGCCAAAACAGTAGGAATCCCCCAAAAGTGACCCCATTTTGGAAACTACACCCCTCAAGGAATTCATGTATGGTTGTTGTTAGCATTTTGACCACACAGTTTTTTCACAGCACTTTATTTGAATTGGGCTGTGAAATTTAAAAAATAAAATGTTTTCCAATAAGATGTCATTTTTTTATATCATTTCACAAGAAATAAAATACCCCATTTTGTTCCCCAATTTGTCCTGAGTGCGGCAATACCCCATTTGTGGTGAAAAAACTCCTTCTGAGCCCTCCCATGGGCCCAAACGGCAAAGTAGCGCTATGTGTTTGTTGGAGTCCAGATTTTGCTGGATTGGTTTTCGAGTGCCATGTCGCATTTGCAGACCCCCAGAGGTATCAAAGCAATGGAAACCCACCAGAAGTGACCCATTTTGGAAACTACACCCCTCAAGGAATTAATTTATGGTTGTGGTTACCATTTTGACCGCACAGTTTTTTCACAGCACGTATTTGGATTGGGCTGTGAAATTAAAAAAATGTAATTTTTTCCCAGTAAGATGTCATTTTTTATCAAAATTTCTTATTTTCACTGGGAACAAAATACCCCATTTTATTGCCCAATTTCTCCTGAGTGCAGCAATAACCCATTTGTGGTGATAAACTGCAGTTTGGGCCCATGGGAGGTCTCAGAAGGAAAACACCACCATTTGGCCTACTGGAGTTTTCTGGTGCTCTGTCATGTATGCAGAAGCCCCTGAGGTACCAGTACAGTTGAAACCCTCGAGAAGTGACCCCATTTTAAAAACTACACCCCTTAAGACATTTATCTAGAGGTGTAGTGAGCATTTTGACCCCACAGGTATTGTGTAAAAGATAATGGGCAGCAGATGGTGCAGTGTGAGATTTGCAATTTTCTATATATCTATGCCATTTCAGTGTCCGATATAGTGTGCCCAGCATGCACCACCGGAGATATACACCTCATAAACTGTAATATGGGTTCTCCCAGGTACGGCAATACCCTACATGTGGCTTTTATTAGCTGCCTGGGCACACAGCAGGGCTCAGAACGGAAAGATGAGGGGGATAAGCTGTGCGGAGTGCATCAGGGTAGATGAAAAATCTAAGGGATCTATGATAAATTTTAAAACCCTTTCATACAGAGCCCCGGTTTTTCGGGACACGTGTCACATTGATATATTGTGTCCTCCCTTATCCCCCTCTTATAGCAGACTCTGCACCTCTTTTGGCTTTTTCCCTTCTTGCCAGTTTGGGGAACTTCTTCTGGAAAGTGTTGCCCTGGTAATATGCATGTGGCCTCGCTTCCAGAAGTACTGGGTGCCCCCTTCTTGGTCCCTAAAGATTAGGTTTTTGATAATGATGTGCACTGCCAGCTTCTTATACCACACCGCATGGCGCTGTAGGGCTTCAGGACTTAATCTGACAAGTTCACCCCTTCCATTTACCTATTGTAGTCCAGGATGCAGTCTGGTTTGGGGGTCTCTGTACTGGTACCTCGTACAGGTTCGTGGGTACTGGTGTGGCCATGTATTGTTGTCAATACAAGAACATTTCTCTTGTCCTTGTACTTGACACACAATATGTTGCTGCTAGAATGTGCCCTGCTCTCAGCCCTTCTTGTTTGCCCAAGCAGAGTCTTAGGGAGGCCTCTCAGATTTCTTCTAGCAATGCCGCAGGACTGGAAGTGAGGCAGTTGAAGAGTGGGACGTTGGTATAAAAATTATCCAGGTAGAGGTGGTAACCCTGGTCCAGCAGTGGGTGCACCAAATCCCACACAATTTTTGCATTAACTCCCAGTAAGGGGGGGGGGGGGCATTCTGGGGGCTGAATACTGGTGTCCTTCCCTTCATATAACCTAATTTTGTAGGCATACCCTGATGCACTCTCGCACAGCTTATACATCTTCACGCCATACCTTGCCCTCTTACTCGGCAGGTACTGGCGGAATTGAAGCCTCCCTTTAAAATCTACCAAGGACTCATCAATAGAAATACACTTCTTGGGGTGTATGCTTGGGAAAACCTGGCACTGAAACGGTCTAATAGGGGTCTCCGTTTATACAAACGGTCAAAACTGGGGTCATCTCGGGGTGGGCGCTGCTCATTATCAGTATAATGTAAGAAGCAAAGTATTGCCTCATTTATTTATTTTTTTAGGTTCCAGTTCAGTTCTGAAGTTGCTTTGAGGGGCCTATATATTAGAAACCCCTATGAAACACCCCATTTTAGAAACTAGACCCCTCAAAGTATTTGCAACAGCATTTAGAAAGTTTATGAACCCTTTAGGTGTTTCACAGGAATTTAGAGCAAAGTAGAGGTGAAATTTACATATTTATTTTTGTCAGAAAATCCTTTTTATACAATTTTTTTCTATAACACAAAAGGTTTTACCAGAGAAACGCAACTCAATATTTATTGCCCAGATTCTGCAGTTTTGAGAAATATCCCACATGTGGCCCTAGTGCGGTAATGGACTGAAGCACCGGCCTCCGAAGCAAAGGAGCACCTAGTGGATTATGAGACCTCCTTTTTATTAGGCACCATGTCCGGTTTGAAGAGGTCTTGTGGTGCCAAAACAGTGGAAAACCCCCAACAGTTACCCCATTTTGGAAACTAGACCCCTTGAGGAATTCATTGTACTTTTCATGGGGTGCATGCAGCTTTTTGATCCGTTTTTATTCTATTTTTAAGTGGCGTGGTGACTAAAAAACAGCCATTCTACTATTGTTTTTTTATTCTATTTTTTTTACAGCGTTCACCATGCGCTATAAATGACATATTCACTTTATTCTGCGGGGCGATACGATTACAGCGATACCAGAAGTTTATCGTTTTTTTATGTCTTATGGCGTTTGCACAATAAAATACATTTGGTAAAAAATCATTTACTTTTTGTGTTACCTTATTCTAAGTGCCATAACTTTTTTATTTTTCCATCAATAAAGCCGTGCGAGGACTTATTTTTTGCGTAACGAACTGTAGTTTCGATCAGGACCATTTTTAGGTACATGCGACTTTTTGATCTCGTTTTATTCCATTTTTTGTGAGGTGAAGTGACCAAACAATTGTGATTCTGGTACGGTTTATTATTATTTTCTTTTACGGCGTTCACCGCAAGGGATAATTAACGAAATAATTTTGTAGTTCAGGCCGTTACGGACGCGGGGATACCAATTATGTATAGTTTATTTGTTTGTTTATATATTTTTATTAATAATAAAGGACTGATAAGGGAAAAAGGGGGATTTTTACTTTGATCACTTTTAAAACTTTTATTTTCTTATTTTGACACATCTTTTTTTAACTTTTTTTTAACTTTATTACTTTTTCCCACTAGGGGACTTGAGGGCAGGAGGCCCTGATCGCTATTCTAATATACTGCACTACATGCGTAGTGCAGTGTATTAGAGCTGTCAGCTACTCACTGACAGCAAGCATAGTGGGTCCTGACTTCGTCAGGACCCACTAGGCTTCCGTCGATGGCATAGCCGGACGCCATTGTTTGGTGTCCGGTTGCCATAGTTACAATCGCCGGCCGCTATCGTGTAGCAGGCGATTGTAGCTTAACCCCTAAAAAGCTGTGATCGCTATTGAACACGGCTTTTCAGGGGTTAATGAGCAGGGACACAGCGATCGGTCTCCGCTGTAGGAGCTGTGACAGCTGCTGTACGAGACAGCAGCTGTCACAGCTCCTGTATGTGTCGTGAGGACGGCCGAAATGGCCGTTACTCCCGTGGCGTACTATTC
Source organism: Rhinoderma darwinii (assembly GCF_050947455.1). Classification (NCBI taxonomy): domain Eukaryota; kingdom Metazoa; phylum Chordata; class Amphibia; order Anura; family Rhinodermatidae; genus Rhinoderma; species Rhinoderma darwinii. Next base: position 305,715,974 of record NC_134690.1, on the reverse strand, counting down.
CGTCATGGAGCGCGAACGGGGCGGTTTCCATGACGGAATAGTACGTCACTGAGCGTTAAGGGGTTAAAGGGGTTTCCACTTTAGCTTAAAGAGCCGCATACCAACAGTGTAAAAAAACAAAAAACTTTCATGATGGTGATGCCCAACAGAAGACCGCAACCATCAACCTTTTCTTTAAAGGTAATGTGTCACTAGAAATTATTTTATTTTTTTAGTTAAACAGTTAGTGTATAAGTGATTAAACATTGTTCTAATTTTTTTAATTTTTTCATGAGTCAGGAAATATTATAAATTAGATTCTAAGTTATAACATTGTAAAACCCCCTCAAAAAACAAGGGGGCACTCCCTCCGTCTGGAGAAAAAAAGGTTCAAGCTGCAGAGGCGACAAGGCTTCTTTACCGTGAGAACTGTGAATCTATGGAATAGCCTACCGCAGGAGCTGGTCACAGCAGGGACAGTAGATGGCTTTAAAAAAGGGTTAGATAATTTCCTAGAACAAAAAAAATATTAGCTCCTATGTGTAGAAATTTTTCCTTCCCTTTTCCCGTCCCTTGGTTGAACTTGATGGACATGTGTCTTTTTTCAGCCGTACTAACTATGTAACTATGTAACATTTCCCAGTGCTGGTCACTAGATGGAGCAATTCCCAAAATTGCAGCATTGGCATGTGGTAAAGCAGCCACATTGCTTTATGCTGCAAAATTTGAGAAAACTCACTCGCTCTAGTGAGCTCACAGAATCCCAACTCCTTTATCCTGGCTAGTGCCAGGAGAAAGGAGGGGATTGAACGGTCAAACCTCCTACACTGTGTGTCGCCATTTTTTGGGCTAACACACAGTGTAGTAGGTTTACATACAGTAGTAAACACACAGTAAAACACGTACATACACAAACCTAACTTACCTGCTCCAGCCGCCGCCGGTCCGCTCCGTCTGCTCCCTCCGCTCCAAGTGCACAAGTCCGGAAGCCGCGACCGGAAGTAGTAATCTTACTGTTCGGCCGTAGCTTCCGGTCCACAAGAAAATGGCGCCGGACGTCGCTCGGCCGAAGACCTTCAATTTGGACTGTGTGGGATGCGCCGTTCCCACACAGACGGCGTACAGCATAGTGGATGGAACGGGCCCCGTTCGCATTCATTATGTGGCTGTATGTGCCGTATTCCATGTCTGTATGTGTCGTTAATCGACACATACAGAGATGGAAAAAAAAATGGCAGCCCCCATAGACAAGAAAAAGTGAAAAAATTAAAAAAAGTAAGACACAAACACACAAATAAATAAATAAAAATTTAATAAAACACTAAAAGCAAATTGATATAAAAATAAATTTTTGCGCGACACTCGTCCTTTAAACCCTTCCTGCCGCAGCAATTTTCCACATTCTTATTTTCCTTTTTTCATCCCCATCTTCCAAAAGCCATAACATTTTTATTTTCCCATTGATATAGTTCTATGAGGACTTGATTTTTGCAGGATGAGTTTTAGTTCGTTTTTCACTGCACCATTTATTGTACCTTATAATGCACTAGGAAACGGGTAAAACATTATTTCTGGGCTTAGCAAATGGAAAAAAAACAGCGATTTTCTGAAATTTATTTTGCGCTTCGTTTCTACGCCATTCACCGTGCAATTAAAATTACATGTTAACTTTATTCTGCAGGTCAATACAATTATGGCAATACCAAATTTATGTTTTTTTTTATAATATATTTTTCAATAAAACTAACTGTAAAAAATTAAATTTATTTTGTGTCGCCAAATTTAGAGCGCTATAACTTTTTTATTTTTCCGTCAATTGAGCGTCATGAGGGCATATTTGCGGGACAAGCTGTAGTTTTTAATACTACCATTTTCGGGGACATGCGAGGTTTTGATCACTTTTCATTCCTTTCTTTGTGTGAGATGAGGGGTCCAAAAAACAAAAATTCTGGAGGATTACCTTTTTTTTTTTTTCTTACGGCGTACTCCATGTGAGTTAAATAATGTAATATTAGAATAGTTTCGACTTTTACGGACGCGGCGATACCAATTGTGTTTACGTATTTCTTTTTTTGACAATGCTTTAGGGGGAATGGGAAAAGGGCTTTTTTTTAAACTTTTAATAATTTTTTTTGTACATAAAAAAAAAAGCTTTAACTCATTTTTACTTTTTTTATTAGTCCCCCTAGGAACCATGTATTGCAGTATATCGCCTTTCTGACAGGCTTCTATCTATATATACAGGGACCACACAGAACAGGGTCCAAATAAGAAAACAGATGGGGAGAGCATGAACAGTTCAGGTGGCTAAGGCGAGGTGGCGCGTAGCCATTAACCCCTTAACGACCAAGGACGAAAATGTACGTCATGGTCGGCTGCTAGTTCCCGCACCATGACGTACATTTTCGTCCGCATTTCAAACTGTCACTCTGTGTAAACACAGAGTGACAGACCCGCGCTGACAGCTGTCCTAGACAGCTGAGACATCAGCCTCGCCGGACAGCGGACCATCGCCGCTGATTTCGGCAGTTAACCCCTTAAGTGCGGCGACGGATTGCCGTCGCCGCATTTAAGTGGTTTGAAGCACATCAGCAGCCCCCACGAAGTGATCGTGGGGGCTACCGATGCTTGTCACGGCAATCGGAGGTCAGATAATGACCTCCGGGTTGCCATGCACGGAAGCCTCGGAGGAACAGCCTCCGGCCGTTCCTCCTCTGCTTCCTGTCAGTGTGACAGTCACGTCACAATGACAGTTAGAGTACATTACACTACGTGTGTAGTGTAATGTACTCTAGCAGCGATCAAAGCTGCAAGACTAAGTGTCCCCTAGTGGGACAAGTGAAAAAAGTAAAAAAAAGTAATAAAAATGTTTTAAAAAAAGTGTAAAAATAAAAGTTATAAGTTCTATAAACACTAAATGCTTTTTTTCCTATAATAAGACTTTTATTATAGAAAAAAAATGAACACGTTAAAAAAGTACACATATCTGGTATCACCGCGTTCATAACGACCCCAACTATAAAACTGTAATGTTATTTTCCCCGCACGATGAACACCCCAAAAAAAATCAATAAAAAACTACGACAGAATCGCAATTTTTTGGGTCACCACCGCTCCCTAAATAAAGAATAAAAAGTGATCAAAAAGTCGCATGTACCCGAAAATAGTACCAATAAAAACTTCTATCCGTCCCGCAAAAAACAAGCCCTTACACAGCTTTTTTGACTAAAAAATTAAAAAATTATGGCTCTCAGAATATGGTGACACAGAATTTTTTTTATTTATAAATAAGTCATTTTATTGCGCAAACGCTAAAAAAAAGGACCAAACCTATATACATATGGTATCGCCGTAATCGTACCAACCCGCAGAATAAATAAAAAATGTCATTTATTGCGTACGGTGAGCGCCGCAAAAAAAAAAACTAAAAAAACGGTGTCAGAATTCCTGTTTTTTGCTCAGGATTGCAAAAAAATTGAATAAAAAGTGATCAAAAAAAAATCGCATGTACCCCAAAATGGTACCAATGAAAACTACAGATTGTCCCGCAACAAATAAGCCTTCACACCACTCTATTGATGGAAAAATAAAAAAGTTATGGCTCTTGGAAAGCGGGGAGTGAAAATCTAAAATATGAAAGCAAAAAATGGATCAGTCCTGAAAGGGTTAATTCATTTCTAATGAAAAAACGTATGACCACATGTGGGGTATTTCCGTACTCGGGAGAAATTGCTTTATAAAAAAATGGTTGTTTTTTTCCTCCTTTATCCCTTGTGAAAATGAGAAAATGCAACATTTTAGTGGAAAAAATTTTGATATTAATTTTCGCAGCCTAATTCTAATAAACTCTGCAAAAGACCCGTGGGGTGTAAATGCTCACTATACCCCTAGAAAAATTCCTTGAAGGTTTTTCCAAAATGGGGTCACTTTTGGTGGGTTTCCACTGTTTTGGTCCCTCCAGTGCATTGCAAATGCGACATGGCACCGAAAACCATTCCAGCAAAATCATAAATCCAAATGGCGCTCCTTCCCTTCTGAGCCCTGCTGTGGGTCCAAACAGCAGTTTATTACCACATATGGGGTATTGTCGTAATCGGGAGACATTGCTTTACAAATGTTGGGGTGCATTTTCTTCGTTATTCCTTGTAAATAATAAAAATGTCTATGTTGTTTCAGAAAAAAAGTACATTTTAATTCTTACAGACTAATTTCAATATATTTAGCGAAAAACCTGTGTGGTCAAAATGCTAACTATACCCCTAGATAAATACCTTAAGGGGTCTAGTTTTCGAAATGGGGTCGTTTATGGGGAGTTTCTATCATTCTGGCAGCTCAAAGCCTCTCCAAATGTACATTGGGGCCTAAAACATTTTCAAGCAAAATATGAGTCCTGAAAGCCTCCGGGTGTTCCCTTCCTTTGGGGCCCTGCCGTGTGTCCAAACAACGCATTAGGGCCACAATGTGGGTATTTTTGAAAACAGGAGAAAGAGGGTGATAGATTTTGGGGTGTGTTTCTTCATTTTCATGGTCGCTTTACAAAGAAATCGGTCTTCAAACAAATACTTTTATGAAAAAAGTGAAATTATTATTTTTTTCACCTGCTATGCATTAAATTTAGCAAAGAACTGTGTGGTCAAAATAATTACTATACCCCTAAATAAATACCTTATGGGGTCTAGTTTTCTAAATGGGGTCGTTTATGGGGAGTTTCTATCGTTTTGGCAGCTCAAAGCCTCTCCAAATGTACAGTGAGGCCTAAAACATTTTCAAGCAAAATATGAGTCCTAAAAGCCTCCGGGTGCTCCCTTCATTTCGGGTCCTGCCGTGTGTCCAGGCAGCGCATTAGGGCCACAATGTTGGTATTTTTGAAAACAGGAGAAACAGGGTGATAGATTTTGTGGTGTGTTTCTTCATTCTCATGGTCGCTTTACAAAGAAATTGGTCTTCAAACTGATACTTTTATGAAAAAAGTGAATTTTATTTTTTTTTCACCTGCTATGTATTAAATTTAGCAAAAAACTGTGGCGTCAAAATACTTACTATACCCTTAGGTAAATACCTTAAGGGGTCTAGTTTTCTAAATGGGGTCATTTGTGGGGGTTTCCATCACTCTGAGACCTATGAGCCTCTGAAAACCTGGCTTGGTGCCGGAAAACAAAATGTACTTCAAAATTTATAAAATTATTATTCAATTTGTAAGTCCTCTAAATTGCTGAAAATTTATTTTATTTTTTCAAAAGTGCTGCCAAAATGGAGTAAAGAGATAGAAATATATATTTAATTAAAAAAATTGTACAGTATGTGTGTACATATGTGACATATTGCAGTTAAAAATAGGGGAAAATGGTAATTTTTACAAAATTTCTTCAATTTTTCTATTTTTTTATTAATTTCCGCAAATCGTATCAGTCTACTTTTACCACTAAAATAAAGTACAACAAGTGACGAAAAAACAATGTCAGAATTACTTGGATATTCAAAACTTTCACAGAGTTATTCTCTGATAAAGTCAGACATACCAGATTTGACAAATCTGGCTTGGTCATTAAGGTACAAACATGCCCGGTCATTAAGGGGTTAAAGTAGCATCGGAGCTGGCAACTTTGTAATATGAGAAGTCAGAGTCTAATGTAAGAGTGTGGCCATCAGCCCCCCAGGGCTGCCCAGGGACACACACCAACATATAGAAAAAATCATAGTGCAGGAACCAGTCTATCTGGTCTGTTCTGTGGCAGCAAAGGATGCAGATCAGGGCGAGATTCTGTAGTCCATCTTTGCGACACTGCGTTATACAAGCTTGACATCTATAGGAGATCCCAAGGTAGACTAAAAGTAAAGCATGATCCTCTGTAGACCAGATGAGACTCTTGCGGACTAAAATATGAAAGGTGTAGTCCGAGTTGTATGTATCTTCAACTTTTCTGATTTTCTCCAGAGGCAGGGCTTAATAGGAGCAGAAAGATGGCTGACTTGGGGGACTTCATTAGGTACCGAGGCTGCCATATCAACTACCTACGGGGGGGGAGGGAGCTGTTAGAGCGGGTCGCCCTCTTTCTAACGATTTAAATGCAGTGGTCGCTATTGACCACAGCATTTAATGTGTTAAACGAAGGGGATCACACTAGTGCGATCCCGCTCGTTACTGTGAAGTGTCGGCTGTAACATACAGCCAACACCTGCTTTATCTGAAGCGGGCTCAGCCCATGAGCCCGCTCCATAATTCCCTTACCAGGCTATGAAGTAAGTATATGTCCTATGTCAGAAAGGGGTTAATGTATATGACTTTGCTTTAGTCTGCCATTCCAGCTGCCCATTAATGGAAATTATATTGTTGTTTAATCATGGTTGGCCTGGTATTCTTTAGGTCTCTTCATATGTCCTGAAGAGAAAATTAGCATAAATATGGCTTGGGAACTACAATTGCTTTGTTTTTGAAAAATGGGGCAACAGATATTTAAACAAAGGTGTTCCAAAATGGCCATCTATGGGGCCTAGTCTTGGCATCTGAGGAGAGCAGACACGTTTAACAAGAGCTCCCGTTGCCTCACTTCAGTTGGCGTGTTATTTTGGCCACAAAGCACTTTATGCGAGATGACTAGCAGGAAAGGCATTGCCTGATAGCAATCCTGCTGCCACCCTGAACAGCTTTTTGCACCAGCAATTTCCGGCACATCACGAGGACGCTGCTCCTAATATTACCCGGCTCCTGCCGAGACGCTGTTGCCTCATTATTTTAACACGGCAATGGAACCGGACATGGACTTGTCCAGAGGAGCCTAACATTTCCCCCAATTACACACTCTCAAATGCACTTTACAATACTTCATCCCCATAAATGAGATTACTTGTATTACTCTTCTATTCATAAGACATTTTCTAGGATAACAGCCATTTTGTGCTGCACGCACTTCATCATGGTCATGATGGACTGCCCACAACATATCACATTTATAGGCATATTTAAAAAAAGAAGGAAACACTGCCAATAACAAATAAGAACAAAGCAGTACAAGATGTCAAAAATATCAAGCACGAGCACATATCGACCCATGATGATGATAGACATTATATTTTGCTGTTCATATCCAACCCTGCCTCTACGCTACAACCAATCCTCCAGGATATCTCGTTTTATGGCGCCTTGTCAGGTTTTAAAATTAATATACAAAAATCGGAAGCCCTAATTCTCAAGGGTCCCTCCAAGCCACTGGTCTTCGAAACATGCATTTAAATGGAACTCTGACTACATTCCCTATTTGGGGGTGCGCATCACGAGACAACCATCGCATTTATATCAACAAAATCTTCATTCCTATGGAGCAAGTTTGGAATCCCTACTCGTGGCTTGGAGGCACTTTACTTTATCATTTTTGGGTAGGGCAAATCTATTGAAAATGGTTGTCTTCCCTAAGTTGTTATACTTACTACAGTCTTTGCCTATCTACTTGAGACCAGTGGACGTTAGGCGGCTGAATGCTCTTTTCCGAGGGTTCATATGGAACCAGAGGAGACCACCAGTGAGTCTGTGCATACTGCAACAACGCTGTGAACATGGAGGGGTTAACTTTCCCCAGATTAATTTATACAACATGGCAGCTCAACTGCGAGTGATTGGGGATTGGATAACCGGCAGCTCCTGCTTTACTAATTCGACATTAGATTTACAATTTTCCAGACCCATTTCCTTAACATGCCTTCTACACACTCCCTACTCGGCTCTAACGCCTGATCAACGGGCTAATCCCCTAATCATGTGCGCCTGGAAAACATGGACCAAGGTCAGACAACATTTAGGATTAAACCCTAGATTCTCCTTACTCCTTCCCTGGACCCATAACCCTGACTTCCAAAACGCCAATCCCCATGTGGTCTTTCGTGGATGGCCTCGGAGGGGGTTGACATGTATTAGTCAGATAATTAACATACTCACTCGCCGTCCCTATTCATTTAATGAACTACGTATTCAATTTGATTTTTTGGGCCGACACCCCTTTTACTACATGCAGATCTGTAGCTATGCTCACAAGGTCATTAGACAGTTACAAGATCAAGACTGGGATGACTTCTTCTGTCACTTAACTCCATCTCACCAACACCGAAAGAGACTAATCACTACATGCTATAACGTTTTAAGACAGCCACTGGACTACGCTAAATCGCGATCGGGTGTATCTTACTGGGTTGACCACTTAGATGACATCACTCACGACGATATCCTGTCATCTGTAACAACGGCCGCTAAATACCTCCCGTCAGCCATGAACTGGGAGATGTCTTTTAAAATAGCTCATAGGGCTTACGTGTCCCCTTACAGGGGCTTTCTCATGGGTAACTCCTCTGACCATTCATGTTTAAAGTGTGGAGCACCGCATGCAGACCTGTTACATTGCCTCTAGTCATGCCCAACTATTGTTGAGTTTTGGCGTAAGATTCAATGTTTTATGTCAAATACCCTGTCCATACACTGCCCCTTAACCCAAAAGTGGGGTCTCTTTGGGATCCTGCCACCTTCCATGCTCTATATCCCAAACCATCACAAAAAACTGCTGTACTATGTCTCTGTGGCTGCTAGGAAGGCAATTCTCCAGGTCTGGATAACTAACACCCCCCCCCCCACCTATCGCATTTTCCTGGAAAAACTATCTTACCTTTTCCGAATGGATTGGGTGGAAACCTCCCTTCGAAAAGAGCACAAAACTGAGGGATTTTTTAAGCTGTGGGAGAATTTTATACCTCTCTTACCACTTCACATTAAACAAAAGCTGATTGCATGTTTTGGCTCCTCATCCTGGTACCTGGAGCATCAGTTGTCTGGTGTGACACCAATCAGGCTATGAATCCTTAAACATCAGTGTGGAATTGTGGTACTGCTGGGGGATACACGTGTCCATCCTCTCCCCCCCCCCCTCTTCTATCCTTCCCTTTCCCCTTCTTTATGGTTTCCTTTATGTGTTACATGTCCTATGAACATTGATACACTTTTTTTTTTCTCCTTGTTTTTGGGGTAAAAATCTCTTGTACTGCTTTAACGAGGATCCTTTGTAATAATTCATATTACTTGTAGAATATATTTTCAGCAACATATTGATATCAGTGTTCAGAGATGTTATTGCCATGGGACATGCTGTTGAATCTTTGGATATTTGTTTATTTGTCTGTAATTGTTGGAAAATAAAAATACATACTTTAAGAAAAAAAAAAAAGATGATAGACATTATAAAATATGAACTTAACCCCTTCCCGACATCCGCCATATATATACGGCGCACGCCGTGTGGGGGAATATGGAGTGGACTCACGGGCTTAGACCACTCCATAGAGTGAGTGTGTCGGCTGTGTGCTACAGCCAACACTTCCGGGAAACGAGCAGGATCCCATTTAACCCGTTAAATGCCGCGTTCAATAGCGATTGCGGCATTTAAATCACTAAAACAGGGTGGACGACCCCCTGTAACGTCCCAAAGCCCCCCACCCCCTGCGGCGTCATCGGGGTGGAGCCGTTGGTTGGCACGGCAGCCTGGGGGTCAGACGAAGTCCCCCAGGTCCGCCATCTTTGTGCTCCTATGAAGCTTCATAGGAGACTGTCATAATCACGATATACTGCAATACATTAGTATTGCAGTATATCGTGCAAGCGATCTAACGATCGCTGGTTAAATCCCCCTAGGAGGACAAGTAAAAAACAGTAAAATCAAGTTCTTTTAACAAATTTAAAAAAAAGAAAAATATTAAAAGCTCAAAAAAAAAAAACATTTTCCCTCAAGCACAATGTGTAAAAAAATAAAAAGCAAACATAACTGGTATCGACGCGTCCGTAAAAGTCTGAACTATTACAATATATCATTATTTATTCCGCACCGTGAACGCTGTAAAAAATTAAAAACCTCAGAATTGCTGTTTTTTGGTCCCGTCTTCTCCCATAAAAAATGAAATAAAAAGTGATCAAAATGTCTCACTTACCCCAAAATGGTACCAATATAAACTGCAGCTCGCCCCTCAAAAAATAAGCCCTCACACGGCTAAATCGACAAAGAAATAAAAAAAACTTTATGGCTCTCAGAATGTGGCGACAAAACTCAAATTTTATTTTTAACAATCAGTTTTTTCCTTGTAAAAGTAGTAAAACATAGAGAAAACTATATAAATTTGGTATCGCTGTAATTGTATTGACCCGCAGAATAAAGTTAACATGCCCTTTTTACCGTATGGTGAATGCCGTAAAAACAAAACCACCCAAAATGTTGAGGAATCGCTGTTTTTTTCCTATTCCACCCCACATATATTTTTTTCTCGTTTCCCACTACATTATATGGTACAAAAAATCTACAACTCGTCCCGCAAAAAACAAGCCCTCATATGGCCATATTGATGGAAAAATAAAAGAGTTATGGCTTTTGGAAGGTGGGGAGGAAAAAACAAAAGTGAAAATCCAAAAAATGGCTGCGGAGGGAAGGGGTTAAAGGCGTTCATCGGGACTTTAATATTTATGGTCCATCTTTAGAATAGACAACCTAAAAAAAGCTCTTCAAAGCAAAACACGAAGGGGCTCTTCATCTATATACATGAAAACCTACAATAGCATCCCAAAAACAGAAGTATAGCACGCCCGAGTAATAGTACAAATATGACTTTAACTCCTTCCTGCACCTTGATGTAACTGCACGTTGAGGTGTGCAGTAACTTCGCGCACCTCGACGTGCAGTTACGTCTGTGCTTTGACAGGTAACCGCCGCGCGCCACTACACCGCAGCAGCGGTTAACTGTGCAGGGTGTCTGCCCTGCATTCCCTGTTGCCGATCAGCGGCCCATCGCCGCTGATTTTGTCAGTTAAACCCTTAAATGCGGCGTTCAATTGTGAGCGCCACATTTAAGGTGTTAAGCGCAGATCGGCAGCCCCCACGTGAAATCACGGGGGCTGGCGATGGTACCCATGGCAACCGGACGCCAGACAATGGCTTCCGGGCTGCCATGTACAGACGCCTATGAGGACCAGCCGGAGGCTGGTCGTTGTAGGCTTCCTGTCAGGGTGACTGTCACGTCACAATGACAGTTTGAATGCATTACACTACGTAGGTAGTGTAATGTATTCCAGCAGCGATCAGAGCTGCAAGTCTAAATGACCCCTAGTGGGACAAGTAAAGAAAGTAAAAAAAAAAATAATAAAAATCTTTTAAAAAAAGTGTAACATTAAAAGCTATAAGTGACATAAACAAGAACTGCTTTTTTTCCTATAATAAGTCTTTTATTATAGGAAAAAAATGAACACGTAAAAAAAAAGTACACATATTTGGTAATACCGCGTTTGTAACGACCCCAACTAATAAACTATAATATTATTTTTCCCGCACGGTGAACACCGCAAATTAAATAAACGAAAAACAATGCCAGAATCACTATTTTTTGGTCACCACCCCTACCAAAATATACAAACAAAAGTGATCAAAAAGTCGCATGTACGCCAAAATCGTACCAATACAAACTACAACCCGTCCCGCAAAAAACAAGCCCTTACACAGCTTTTTTTGACTGAAAAATAAAAAAGTCATGGCTCTCAGAATATGGGGACACAAAAAATTATTTATTTTATAAATAAGTTATTTTATTGTGCAAACTTCAAAATGTAAAAAAAAGTATATACATATGGTATCGCCGTAATCGTATCGACCCGCAGAATAAAATATAATGGTCATTTATAGCCCAGGGTGAATGCCGTAAAAAAATAAATAAAAAACATTGTCAAGATTGATGGTTTTTGGTTACCTTTTTTGCCGAAAAATTTAATAAAAAGTGATTTAAAAAATCGCATGTACCCCAAAATGGTACCAATGAAAACTACAGATTATCCCGCAACAAATAAGCCCTCACACGGCTCCGGTGGTGAAAAAATGTAAAAAGATCCGGCTCCCAGAATATGGCGTTGCAAAATGTGCAGTGTTCCAAAAGCGGATAGGATCGGATGCCATTTATAAGTGCGACACTGGCCACATATCTGCGGATTATTATTTCTTTACCCCATTATTATACCCTCTTATTATGCCCCTGATGTACTCTGCCCAGCCTTCATAATGCCCCCACGTTATAAACTGAAATACCAGAAAAACACCAGACCTACTACCAAGCAAAATCTGCGCTCCCTAAAGCCAAATGCCGCTCCCTCCCTTCTGAGCCCTACAGCGTGCCCAAACAGCAGTTTACGTCCACCGATATGGCATCACCATACCCGGGAGAACCCAGTTAATATTTTATGAGGTATTTGTGGCACCACCTCGGCACAACATATAGTGCACTAAAATGGCACATCAGTGGAAAATTTTAATTTTCTCTCCGCACCATCCGCTGCGCATTAAACCCTTCGCGCACCACGACCTAATAGCATGTCGTGGTGTGGGGTGTGATATATGGAGCGTCTCACGCGCTGAGCCCGCGCCATACGCTGCGGGTGTCAGCGGTGTATCACAGCTGATACCCGAGACTAATGGACAGAAACAGTGATCGCACTGTTACAGGAGCCTGTAAAAATCACAATATACTACTATATTCTACCAGTGATCTAATGATTGCTGGTTGAAGTGCTCTAGGGGGACTAATAAAATGTGTAAAAACAAAAAGAAATAGTTATTAGTGGAAAAATGAAATAAATATTTAAAGTCCAAAAAGAAACCCTTTTCACATTTTTTTCTCCAAAGTAATGTAAAAATATTTTAAAAATACACAAAATTGGTATCGCTGCGTCCGTAAAATCCAAACTATTACAATATGCCATTATTTAACTCACACGGTCAACGCCGTGAAAAATAAATAATTTTAAACTTCAAAATCGATGTTTTTTGGTCACCTTGGCTCTACCAAAAATTTTTATAAAAAGTTGTATGTACCAAAAAATGGTACCAATAAAAACTGCAAAAAATAAGCCCTCACACCACTCTATTGACAGAAAAATAAAAAGGTTATGGCTCTCGGAAAGCGGGGAGGAAAAACGAAAAAGAAAAAGCAAAACATGGATCAGTTTGGAAAGCGTTATTTACTTTCTAATGAAAAAACATTTATGACCACGTGTGGGATATTGCTGTACTCGGGAGAAATTGCTCTACAAATGTTGGGTTTTTTTTTTCCTCATTTATCCTTTGTGAAATTGAAAAAAATCAACATTTTAGTGGAAATAATGTTGATATTAATTTTCACGCCCTAATTCTAATAAATTCTGCAAAAGACATGTGGGGTGTAAATTCTCACTATACCCCTAGATAGATTCCTTAAGTGGTGTAGTTTCCCAAATGGGGTTACTTTTGGGGGCTTCCACTGTTTTGGTCCCTTGGGGGCTTTGCAAATTCGACATGACACCCAAAAACTATTCCAGCTAAATTTGAGCTCTAAAAGCCAAATAGCGCTCCTTCACATCTAAGCCCCCGTGTGGGTCCAAACAGCACTTTATTACCACATATGGCATATTTACATAATCGGGAGACATTTTTTACAAATGTTGGTGTGCTTTTTCTCCTTTGTTCCTTGTAAAAATTAAAAATGTCTTACGTTTTTTCACAAAAAAAGTAGATTTTGATCTTCACATACTAATTCAAATAAATTTAGCAAAAAAACTGTGGGTTCAAAATGATAACTATACTCCTAGATAAATTCCTTGAGTGGTGTAGTTTCCAAAATGTGGTCACTTTTGGGGGGTCTTTACTGTTTTGGCATCACAAGACCTATTCAAACCTGACATGGTGCCTAAAATATATTCTGAAAAAAGGAGGCCCCAAAATCCACTAGGTGCTCCTTTGCTTTTGAGGCTGGTGTTTCAGCCATTTAGGACACTAGACCCACATGTGGCATATTTCTAAAAACTACAGAATCTGGGCAATAAATTTTGAGTTGCATTTCTCGGGTAAAACCTTCTGTGGTAAAGAATTTTTTTTTATTACAAATGAATTTTGGCAAAAAAAAATGTAATTTGTAAATTTCACCTCTAATTTGCTTTAATTCCTGTGAAATGCCTAAAAGGTCAAAACACTTTCTGAATGCTGTTTTGGATACTTTGAGAGGACTTTCTAATATATAAGGCCCTCAAAGCCACTTCAGAACTGAACTGGTCCCTGAAAAAATAGGCTTCTGAAATTTCCTTGAAAATATGAGAAATTGCAGCTAAAGTTCTAAGCCTTGTAACGTCCTAGAAAAATAAAAGAATGTTCAAAAAACGATGCAAACATAAAGTAGACATATGGGGAATATAAACTAGTAAGTATTTTGTGTGGTATTACTATCTGTTTTACAAGTAGATACATTTAAATTTCAAAAATGCTAATTTTTGCAAATTTTCTCTAAATCTTGGTGTTTTTTACAAATAAATATTGAATTTATCGGCCAAATTTTTTCACTAACCTAAAGTACAATATGTCACGAGAAAACAATCTCTCAGAATCACTTGGATAGGCAAAAGCATTCCGGAGTTATTACCACATAAAGTGACACATGTCAGATTTGAAAAATCTGCTTCGTCCTGAAGGCCAAAACAGGAAACGTCCTGAAGGGGTTTTAATAGAAAAAATTTCGATATACATAAAATCACAAATACAGATAAAAATGGGAGAGTAAGATATAAGACACAGAAAATAGGTACCTATACAATATCCTGTACAGAATAGATATGTGCCTGAACCACAATAAGCAAGGGAAATGGACAATACCAGTTATAACATAACCATTCCCAAGTGAGACATATGACACAAATGGAACATAGCACTGTTGCATACCAACAAATGACAGAGAATAAATTACTGCGTATAGTGAGTGGGAAATTAACCCCACTATATGCAAGATAGATGTACCCTAGATAGAAATACCTAATCAAGGATTATGCAGCCTGAAGCTGAAATGGTCAGAAATGTACAAGAAATATGAATGACTAAAAAAAAATCAATGCATACCCTTAGTCATCATAGATGCAGGAAAATAGAAAATAAGGCTAGACAGGATAGGAACACCCCAGGAAATGCCTTGACCTGCAGCTTCGTCAGGAGGCTCAAAAATATCAAGCAAGAACACATATCGATCCATTTTAGATAATAGATATTATAAAATATGAACTTAAATGCGTTCACCGGCACTTTAATATTGATGGTCTATCTTTAGAATAGGTTATCAATATCAGATCAGTGGGAGTTTGACTCCCAGCGACTTACGTCGTGATTTCTTTATAGTTTACCAGGTACAGTGCTGTACAATTCCGTAGCGGCAGAGCCTGGGATTGCAGCTTAGGCATTTGTGATAAATTGGTGCATCGTCTATTTGCTTTGTCTAAGGCCTCATGCACACGACCGTATTTTTTCACACCCGTAAATACTGGCGTAAATACGGGTCCGGTGTCACACGTATTCCACCCGTTTTGCACCAGTATTTACGAACCCGTGCTCGTAAATATGGGTCCGGTGTCACACGTATTCCACCCGTATTTACGAGCACGTTTTTGGCGGCAAAATAGCACTGCACTAATCGGCAGCCCCTTCTCTCTATCAGTGCAGGATAGAGAGAAGGGACAGCCGTTTCTGTAATAAAAGTTAAAGAAATTCATACTTACCCGGCCGTTGTCTTGGTGACGCGTCCCTCTCTTCACATCCAGCCCGACATCCCTGGATGACGCGGCAGTCCATGTGACCGCTGCAGCCTGTGATTGACCTGTGATTGGCTGCAGCGGTCACATGGCCTGAAACGTCATCCAGGACGTCGGCCCGGATTTCGAGAGGGACGCGTCACCAAGGTAACGGGCGGGAGACCGGACTGGAGGAAGCAGGAAGTTGTCGGTAAGTATGAACGTCTTTTATTTTTATTTTTTACAGGATAGGGGATACATGTCTTTTGTTTATGGCAGAGCGGGGAGATACCTCCCCGCTCTGCCATAGTTTTCATTGTAGTCCCGGCGGTAGTTACGGCACTGGGCTGTGGCCTGCAGACCGGGTAGTCCCCTGACCTCGCCTCACCTCGCAACGCTCCCGTAATCACGGGTGAACACACGCAGCCACCCATGATTACGGGAGCCCCATAGACTTCTATGGGATGCCCGTGCCGTTATTACGGCATGAAATAGGGCATGTTCTATCTTTTTTAACGGCACGGGCACCTTCCCGTGAGCAAACGGGAAGGTACCCGTGGCTAACAGAAGCCTATGAGCCCGTTATTGCGGGTCGTAATAACGACCCGCAATAACGGGTGTTTTTACGGTCGTGTGCATGAGGCCTAAGATGTGGTAGACCCAAGAAATGCAATGAAAAAGTATAAACTTTATTGATATATATTAAAAACCTACATATTGTAGAAAGAGAAAGGTACAGACCACATAAAACAGAAATGGGTATCATGGACAAAATATCTGGTCACATAAGTAAGGAAGATGCGCAATCCACCAGACCTATAATTCAAGTTGTAATAGTAGGGGCAGGATGGTCAAGCCGCTAGTGCAAATAAGGGAGTAAAAAATGAACCATCAAGAATCGATACATAAAAACCTGCAAGCCTATCAAAGAAATGCAATAGTTAGTAAGGCAAGGGCTTTGACTCTAGATCTTAGACAGCATTACTAAATCCGCCCCAATGTGGCATTGATCATATTCTTCGATATTGGACATCGGAGAACAGAATCAACAGTTTCCACATTTATGATTACCACGCGGTAATGCATTCCTAAGACAGGTATGTCTTGTGTCCTGAAATTTTTCTTTTAGCAAATGGTCGAAGATTTGCTTAACCAGTTAGTCACCGCCAATACGCCTTTTCACGTTGGCCACTAATGGGCTTTATTCTGATGCATAAGCCTTTTTACGGCGCTGCATCAGAATAAATAAACAGCAGGGAGCTGTCAAATCTCCCTGCTCTCAGCTGCCAGATATAGCTGAGAGCTGGGGGCGTCCCTGCTCTAACGTGTGAGATCGATAGAAGTATTGATCTCACCCGTTTAACCCCTCAGATGCGGCACTCGATAGCGTGCGCCGCATCGGAGTTGTTTTGGAGACAGGGAGGGAGCTCCCTCTCTCTCCCACCGACACCCGGCGATAAGATCGCCGAGTGTCTGTGTCTCTGATGGCAGCCGGGAGCCTAATAAATGCCCCCAGGTCTGCCTGTAGTGAATGCCTGCTAGTACAATCCGGAGGCATGTACTAGCAGATGCCTGTCCGTTTTAAACGGACAGGCAGTAATACACTGCAATACAAAAGTATTACAGTGTATTATAATCGCGATCGGATATTCGCATAGTCCCCTAGTGGGACTAGTAAAAAAAAAAAGTTTAATAAAGCTCATAAAAAAAAAAATGAAAAACCCACCTTTTCCCCTTACAAACTGCTTTACTATTAAAAAAATAAAGTAAAAAAGTTACGCATATTTGGTATCGCCGCATCTGTAACGACCCTGACTATAAAGTTATTACATTATTTAACCCGCATGGTGAACTTTGTCAAAAATTCAATAAAAAACGATGGAAAAATTGCTGTTTTCTGTGAATCCTCACTTAAAAAAAAATGTGATAAAAAGTGATCAAAAAGTTGTATCTACTCCAAAATGGTACCGATAAAAACTACAAGTCGTCCCGCAAAAAAAAGCCCTCATACAACTGCATTGGCGGAACAATAAAAAAGTTATGGCTCTTCAAATATGGAGACACAAAAACAAATAATTTTACTGTGTAAAAGTAGTAAAACATACAAAATCTATACAAATTTGGTATCGTTGCAATCGTAACAACCCGCTGAATAAAGTTAGTGTGTTATTTATACCACACGGTAAACGGTGTAGATTTAGTACGTGAAAAAGTGTGGCGATATTTCTGGTTTTTTTTCTATTCCCCACCAAAAAAAAGTTAATAAAAGTTAATCAATAAATAATATGTACTTCAAAATGGTGCTATTAAAAAATACAACTTGTCCCGCAATAAACAAGACCTTATACAGCTATGTCGACGCAAAAATAAAAAAGTTATAGCTCTTGGAATGCAACAATGGAAAAATGTAAAAAATACCTTGGTCATTAAGGTTTAAAATAGGCTGGTCATTAAGGGGTTAAGAGACATTAGCTTTGCATCCTGCTATCTCAGCTAATACAAGATCGGACACCAACATATACCAATTCCAGTTCTTGTGAATCAAAAAGAAAGCATGTGATGCCAAACGACGGACGGGGAGGTGTTAAGAGAACAAAGGTCTTTTGGCAGTATGAACCCCTTTCCGCTTTGGCCACTTTTGACCTTCGTGACAGAGCCTCATTTTTCAAATCTGGCATGTTTCACTTTATGTGGTAATAACTTCGGAATGCTTTCATGCTTGAAGGGCTCTTGCGGTGCCAAAACCGTGGAAATCCCCCAAAAGTCACCCCATTTGTGAAACTAGACCCCTCAAGGAAATTATCTAGGGGTATAGTGAGAATTTTGACCCCACAGGTTTATTGCATAAATTATTGGAAGTAGGCCCTGAAAATTAAAACCTACATTCTTTCAAAGAAAATGTAGGTTTAGCAAATTTTTTCTCATTTCCACAAGAACTAAAGGAAAAAAAGCACTGCCACATTTGTAAAGCAATTTCTCCCAATTAAAACAATACCCCACATGTGGTCCTAAATGGCTGTTTGGACACAGGGCATGGCTTAGAAGGAATAGAGCGCCATTTGGTTTTTGGAGCTCAAATTTAGCAGGAATGGTTTGCGGAGGTCAGGTTGCATTTGCTAAGTCCCCGAAGGGACAAAACAGTGGAAACCTCCCACAAGTGACCCCATTTTGGAAACTACACCCCTTGAGGAATTCATCTATGGGTGTAGTGAGTATTTTGACCCCCACAGAGGTTTTACAGATTTTATTAGAATTGGGCAGTGAAAGTAAAAGCAATCATTTCAATAAGACGTCGCTTTAGCTCATAATTCGTTATTTTGTCAACAAATAAAGGAAAAAAAGAACCCCAGCATTTGTAAAGCAACTTCTCTGGAGTATGGCAATACCCCATATGTGGTCATAAACTGCTGTTTGGGCACACTGTAGGGCTCAGAATGGGAGGAGCACCATTTGGCCTTTGGAGTACAGATTTTGCTGGATTGGTTTCTGGTCGCATTTGCAAAGCTCCGGTAGGACCAGAATCGTGCAACCCCCCCCCCCCCCACAAGTGACCCCATTTTTTTTAAACTACACCCCTCAAGGTATTCACTTAGGGGTATAGCAATCATGTTAACCCCGCAGGTGTTTCCAGAAATTAGTGTGCACTCAATGTTGCAAAGTGAAAATTAGATTTTTTTTCCATAGATATGTGGTGCCCAGCTCATGCCACCATAACAAGACAGCTCTCTAATTATTATGCTGTGTTTCCCGGTTTTAGAATCACCCTACATGTGGCCCTATTCTTTTGCCTGGTCTATCGACAGGGCTCAGGAGTCAGAGTACCGTGCGAAATTGAGGCCTAATTTGGCAACTTACACAGTATTGGTTCACAATTGCAGAGGCTCTTATGCCATAACTTTTTAATTTTTTCGTTGACGGAACTGTATTAGGGCTTGTTTTTTGCGAGACGAGCTATGGTTTTTATAGGTACCATTTTTGGAGACATGCGACTTTAGAACACTTTTTTTATTTCAAATTTTGGAAGACAAAGTGACCAAAAAACATCAATACTGGCATTATTTTTTAGGGTTTTTTTTTACGGCTATTCACGGACAAATAACATAATATTTTTATAGTTCAGGTTGTTATAGACACGGAGATACCAAATGTGTATGGTTTTATTATTTATTTTCAATAATAAGTTACTTGATAAGGGAAAAAGCGTGATCGTGTGTTAGGTTATTACTTGAAACTTTAATTTATTTTTTTTACACTTTTCTATAGTCCCACTAGGGGACTTGAAGGTCCAACTGTTTGATTGATGTTCTATTGCATTGCACTACCTATGTAGTGCAATGTATTAGAACTGTCAGTTGTTCACTGACAGCAAGCCGATCAGGCTTTGGCTGCGGTCGGGGGCCTAATCGGCTTCCGTAATGGTAGACAGGAGGCCATTGTTAGGCCTCCTTTTGCCATAGTAGCAGTCAGCAGCCTTGCCATCTCATGGCAGGCTGCCGATTTGCTACAAACCACTAAGATGCAGCGATCGTATTGGATCGCTGCATCGAAGGGTTAATTGCAGGAATCGGAGATAACTCCGGTTCCTGCCAATACAGCGGGGTGTCCACTTTAACATACAGCGGACACCCACTGCTGATGACGCCGGCTCAGCTTCTGAGCCGGCGCCATCTTGCCGATGGTTCGGAAGCCTTTTAGGCCCCACCGGCGAGCGGGGCATAGGAGGCTTCCGTTGCTGGCTGACCGGGAGGCCAGTATTAGGCCTCCGGTTGCCATTGCAGCCACCGGCAACCCAGTGATCACGTTGCTGGAGTGCCGGTGGCTAAGAACTCCTCACATGCTGCAATGTCTATTGAACGCAGCATCTGAGGGGTTACTCGGCAGCATCTGATTCCAACTCCGTTCCTGGTTGTTACCTCAGGGTGCCAGCTGTAACATACAGCTGGCACCAGGCGGTGATGGTGCGGGCTCAGTAATAGTACTGCGCTTTGCGGGAAGCCCTTCCCGACAGCGCCGTATATATTCGGCGGATGTCGGGAAGGGGTCAAATAGCTTTATAAATGATGACATTTTGTTCACCCCCACACTACGTTATTGTTTCCATCTGAAAGAAAAAAAATACCATTGAAATCAATGGTATTGCAAAAGGAGACGATACTTTCCGTTTTTCTTTCTGTTCATCTGACAGAACAGAAGTGCAAACGGAAGGCAAACGTGATGTGAACAGGCCCTAACTTTTTTTTAGTTTTCAGTCGAAATAGCAGTATGAGGTTTTTGGTTTTTTTTGTGGGCTGAGTTGTAATTTTAATGTACTATATAAAGCACTGGGAAACGTAAAAATGATTTTGTGATATGTAATGGGAAAAAAACTGAAATTCCTCCACTGATTTTTATGGGGTTTTGTTTTTATAGCTGTCGCCAAGCAGCAAAAATGTTAACTTTATTGTGCGGCTCAAATAAGATTCTGGCGATTTTTTTTTTTTTTTTTTTTTTTTATTTTTTTTTAAATCAGACAAGTTTTTATTGAGAATACAACAGGTATTATACATCTTTTGCATTTCTGATAAAGTACAAAGGAAGCTCTCAACAGGAGAAAAACAAAGTAACAGCATAACATCGTGTGTTTAGTACAAAGTTCCTGCAATTACATTACACTTTGCATTTCATCATTTTTAGTTGTACCTTCATATACCTCCCCCTCCCTAACCCTAACAACCAAACTCTCCCCCTCCTCGCAGTACCTCCTCTGTTCCCTGATTTGCCAAACCCCTCCACCTGCTCCATCCTTTCTGTATTCCAGACAGTGATCCCGCCATACTTTGAACATATAAATGCGTCAGCCCACCTTCAAATCTCATCTAATGTGTCACATTACTATAGGTGTTCACCCATTTACTCCATTGCTTCTCATACTTATGGATTGCCCCTCTTTTCAGATATATTCGGTGTTCCAGTGATACCGTGTGGTTAACATATCCAACCAACTCAGACACCTCCGGGGGATCCGCCTGCAGCCAATATTTTGCAATTAATTTCCTAGCGTGATACATAACCTTTTTGATAGCCAGTCATTCCACTCCATCCCCTCCTTCCTCCCCCATACAACCCAATAAAAAGATCTTAGGTTCCAGTGGGAAATCTCTACCATATACTCTAGATACCATTCCTTGAACTGCTTTCCAATATACATTTAGCATCGGACAGCTCCAAAACATATGTTTTATGTCCGCCCCATCAAACATACATCTGGGACACTCTTTTGTTGTTCTAATTCGCATTTGCCATAACACCTTAGGCGTCCTATACACCCTATGCAGCAGAAAGAGTTGTGACCTTCTGTGCGCTACACTAATAGAGAGTATTTTGGGCGATCCAAGTATTTCCTCCCATTCTTCATCCGCTATAGTCCCTACATCCTCTTCCCATTTACGTCTAATCTCCACCAGCGGATCTCCCAGGAATTTGGCGAGTAGCATACTATATAGCACCGAAATAATCCCCTTAGTGTCCTGTGCCCCCAGCACCCTTTCCATCCCTCCCATAGCGGAGCAACTCAAGTCCACCAGCCTCTCTTGTGCCTGCGTCGCATGCCTTAGCTGAAGATATTGGTAAAACCGCCGATGTGAGAGTCCATACTCTTCCTGTAATTGTGCAAAAAGCTTGAAAGTACCTCCCTCGTATAACTGGTGCACATATATGATCCCTGCTTGTTCCCAATCCTGAAATCCTTCCAAAATATTAAATTCCCATAGATATGAATTATCCCATAAGGGCATATAGTTGGAGCATCCTGTAATCCCCAATATCTTCTTACTTTCCCACCAAACTTTATGTAGTAATAGTAGAGTCGGTTTCCCTCTCGCCTCCCTCCGTAATTTATGCGACTCCATGGCCTCTAATAAATCCGTTCTCTGGCCCATATAGTACACCAATTTCCCACTAGAGTTCCACTCCTCCCTATTCTTCCATCCTTTAAAGTGTTGTATTTGAGCTGCTAAATAATATATCCACGCATTTGGAATAGCTAACCCCCCCTGTTCAGCTGGTAACTGTAGCTTTTCCATTTGAATCCTGGGGATCCCCCTTTTCCACACCAAGTCCCTAAACAAATTATGTATTCTCCTAAACCAATATTTAGGCAACCACACTGGGGCATTGTGCACAATATAGAGAACCTGGGGCATCAGAATCATTTTGATGAGATTTGCTCGTCCCAGTGCTGACAGCGGTAACCCAAGCCATACTTTGGTCCTATCTGTTAACTTATTCATTAATGGTATCACGTTCAACTCGACAAAGTCCTGCACCCTTGCTGATACCGTAATTCCCAGATATTTAAACTTCCGTACACACGGAACTTAAATTCCTCCAACCATCAATGGCGTATCTACTGGCTGGAGTGGTAACAACACCGACTTGCTCCAATTAATTTTTAACCCTGAGAATCTGCCAAACCTCTCCAATATCGTCATTATCACTGGCAATGAATGATCTATCTCCCCCAGGAACAACAGTATATCGTCCGCGTATAGTGCTATACGCTCCTCCAGCTCCCCACAACGAAACCCTTCTATCCCCGGATGTTGTCTTACCATATTTGCTAGGGGTTCAATCGCTAGTGCAAACAGCAACGGAGAAAGTGGGCATCACTGTCGCGTTCCCCTCTCCAGCCTAAAAGAGTCCGACATCCTTCCATTTGCTCTGATCCTAGCTACCGGTTCCCTATATAATGGTTGTACCCATTTTATAAAGTTCCGTCCAAAGCCAATCCGCTCCAATACAGCCCACAAGTAGCCCCATTCCACATTCAAACGCCTTGGCGGCATCCAAAGACAACACTGCTCTACACCGCGCCTCCGGAGCATCTGTCTGCAAATTTAAGAAAAGTCTACGTAAGTTAACTGCTGTAGAACGTGATGGCATAAATCCCGATTGATCCGTCCCTACTATTTTAGTCACTACTCGCGACAACCTATTAGCTAGTATTTTGGCTAAAATTTTTACGTCCGCGGTTAACAGAGATATCGGTCTGTAAGAGTCAGGTTGCGTCCGATCTTTCCCTTCTTTAGGAATTACAACAATAGCAGCTTCATACATTGTCTGCGGTAAGCGCCCTCTGGCGAAACTATCCTGGAACACCTCCAGTAACTCTGGCAGAACCGTTTTATACAATTCAGTGGGTATACCATCTATCCCTGGAGCCTTTTCATTTGCCATAGAACTCACCGCTTCCTGTATTTTCTCTAAAGTAATTGACTCCTCCAACCCCTCCCTCTCTTCCTCCCCCAAGGTAACCCATGTCATTTCTGCCAGATATTCTGACAGAAGATCCTCCGGATAGTCCACCTTAGTGCGATATAGTTCCTTATAAAATGATGTCAGCACACCTAATATATCCCCTGTTTCCCCCACCATAGTCCCATTTGCTGTCTGTAGCTGATGGATGAACGCACTCTCCCGCTCCGGCCGTGCGATATTTGCTAATAATCTGCCCGTCATTTCACCCTCCTCATAATATTTTTGTTGCAAAAACAATCTTTTATTAGCTGCCTGCTCCAGCTGGTGTTCCTTAAGCAATTTTTGAGCAGCCTTCCATTGGGCTAAGGTTTCCGCAGTGTTATTGGTAATGTGACTTAACTCTGTTATTGTCACCCGGTCTGTCAAATGTTGAGCCACCTGCCTTGTCTTAGTTTTTATGTGCGTGATCTCCCTTATATACACCCCTCTTATATTCGCTTTCATAGCATCCCATAGAATATCTGTAGGGACCGTATCCTTATTAAATTCGAAGTATTCTCTCTGGCTCATAGTTATGGTCTCCTCTCCCACCAAGCGTATCCAAAACGGGTTGAGCCTCCAGTGCATTCTCAACCCCCCCGTCTGTAAACCTGTTCGGAGCTTCAACAATATTGGAGAGTGATCAGACAGCGATCGCGGTAAATATTCCACCCCTTCCACACATTCCATCCCCATTCCATTATTAAACATTAGGTCTATTCGGGACAGTGATCCATATGTAGATGATACACACGAGTATTGCGTAGTAGAAGGCCACTTTGCCCGCCAGATATCCGTGAGCCCAACTTCCATCATGTATTTACCAAACCTTATCAGACAAACATCTCTCCCCCCCCCCCCCCCCATTTGGAAATTTATCCCACCCTTTATCCATTATGTTGTTAAAGTCTCCCATCAATATGGTCGGTATCATAGGCCATCCAGCCAGTTTCTCCAACACCTCTCGTATTGGGTCAACAGAGTACGGGGGAGGCACATACATCACCACAATTATACATTCCCAGTTAAACAATTTACAATGCACCCCGACATATCTACCTTCCCTATCCTTAAAGGAATCCAAACAGCTAAACGGCACATCTCTATGAATTAGGAGGCTAACCCCCCTCGAGTATGTAGAATGAAAGGAATGGAAGCTGTTTCCTGCAAGCCCATCACTCCAGCGGACTGCCCTTTCAGGTAATCAAATATAGCTCGCCTTTTAGCTATCTCCCCCATACCTTTCACATTCCAGGACAACAAATTTACCCTACCCCCCATCTGGACATTTCTTGCTTTTGACAGTGGCTATTCCCATTACCTCCAGTGGTCATCAGAGCGTACTGCGTTTCAAACTCCCTTTCCCTCCAAAACCTTTCCCCTCCCCCCACCCTAACCCCCCCAACTTTCCATAAACATACCCTCCTAAGAGGGCTCAGGCTGGCGAAGAAAACTTCACCACTTTGACCATACAGCTTCCCACTCACTTCGTAGAGACACATTCTGTTTCCCTACAGTTTTAACCTTCAGAACCAAGAACCTCCCGCTACCTCCAATTAGTATTTTTATGACTCCAATATCCCATTCTGCCCTTGAACTGACAGCACTTTCCACCCCTCCAACCATCAATGACATATGGACTTCAGCCCAACCTTAGACCAACATATAAATGCATAAAAACAAGGCCTTATGCCCTCATGTAACTCATCTTCCTCCTTTCATAGCAGAGTCCCCTCTTCAACCATCCGCCTGTTGATCACGCCGCCGCTTCCTCTCGATCCTGCCGTAAGCGATCTTCATGACTGTCCAGCCATCTTAGTGCATCTTTCTGATTCTCAAAGAATTGCACGGATCCCAACGCCGCCACCCGAAGCTTTGCAGGATACAGCATGGAATACTGAACCCGATGGTTCCTCAGCCGCCTTTTTATGTCCAGAAATTGCATCCTCCGCTTCTGAACTTCTGCAGAGAAATCCGGATAAAATGACACCTTCACACCGTTCACCCGAATATCTTGCCTTTCCCGGGCCTGTCGAAGAATTATATCTCTATCTTTATAATGGAGCAGCTTTACCAGAACAGGTCGCGGTGGCCGCCCAGGTGGACCAGGACGCGTGGGTACTCTATGAGCTCTTTCCACTGCAAATAATGGGGTCAGCGACTCTTTTCCAAAAACCTCCAAAAGCCATTTTTCAAAAAAGGAATCCGGATTGGACCCTTCCACTTTTTCAGGTATTCCCACCATCCTCACATTATTTCGTCTTAAACGATTCTCCAAATCATCAGCTTTGGAT
Source organism: Rhinoderma darwinii (assembly GCF_050947455.1). Lineage (NCBI taxonomy): Eukaryota > Metazoa > Chordata > Amphibia > Anura > Rhinodermatidae > Rhinoderma > Rhinoderma darwinii. The sequence continues at coordinate 305,689,844 of NC_134690.1, read as the reverse complement.
AAGAGATACTTAACATCTTCCGCCACCGCATTTACATCTCTTCTCATGGGCAGCATTCCATCCCCTAAGTCGCTGACTCGACCCTCCACCGCTGTTGTGCGCTCTGACACCTTCTGTAAGTCATGGCGTATGATAGACAAATCCTCCTTAATTCCCCCCACCTGGCAGGTAAGCTTAGCCAGCGTAGTATTACTCAGGCTTACCGCCGAAAAAACATCTGCCAGCGTGGGGCCAGGCTTGTCCAATCTCTGCGTGCCGCCATCTAATCCTCCTCCTGAACCACTTGAAGCGTCTCCTCCATTTTCCTCCTCTGACTCCATCTGTGCTCGCAGCGGCTCATATCTCGAGCCTGTGCGGCCAGCCTGCTCCTTCCCTCCATCCGACATCCCTCCATCTGCGCAGGTTTCATAGGGGCCTTCCTGGAAAAGCGTTCCAGCCTGGATGCCGCCGCCCCTCTCACATCTCTGCTCTCTGCATGCGAGCACATGTCGGCGCCATCTTGCAGCCCCAGCTCACCGTCCTCTGCCGCCTTAGATTTCCTGGACCGGGTCATAACAGCCTCCGTCAGATCCAGAATTATGCCTGCAGGATCACCGCCGTCTCCTCTTTCACCACAGGTATGTCCGCGTTAGTATAGTGGAGTCTCAGGATGATTTCCAGGATATCGGCAGCGGGAGCTCCGGTTCCTGCGTCCTCTTACATACGCCGCTAAGCCACGCCCCAGATTCTGGCGATTTTAGCAAATTTATATATCCGCCGATGGAGCTGTGTGAGAGTTTTTTTTTGTTACACGAGCTTTAGTTTTTATTGGTACCAATTTGGGGTAACTACGACTTTTTTGATCACTGTTATTCAATTAATTTTTTATTTTTTTTTAAAGTGAGGTGACCAAAAAATAACTATTCTGGTGTTTTTTTTTTTTAATAATAGCGTTTACCCTGTGAGTTAAATAATGTTATATTGTAATTGTTCAGACTTTTACAGATATGGTAATACCAATTATGTTTTATTTATTTTAGAGGACTTAAAGAGGCTCTGTCACCAGATTATAAGTGCCCTATCTCCTACATAATCTGATCGGCGCTGTAATTTACATAAGTGGTTTTTATTTTGAAAAACTATCATTTTTGAGCAAGTTATGAACAATTTTAGATTTATGCTAATTAGCTTCTTAATAGACAACTGGGCGTGTTTTTACTACCAACTGGGCGTTGTACAGAGGAGTGAATGACGCTGACCAATCAGTGACCAATCAGCATCATACACCTCTCATTGTTCCATCCCATCTTCTTTCACTGCACAGTGTGATTGCATGCAGTAAACACCTCATGCATAATCCGGTTGGAAACCATCCCTCTTTTTTCCCTCACTTCTCCTGCTGTTCTGTTTCCTCCTTAATATTATGTTACAATTTCTATTGTTGAAATGTCATATAATGGTTTCTTCACTGGGATATACTACTTCTCCTACCCACAAGCACATTAAAGAGCTGTTCGGCGTACCTGTGACCCTAGAAGAATTGTAGCCTACTGTTATTGCTAAAGGATGCCTGTTTAGTGTACTATTTGGCATTTAATCTAGTTATTGCTGGCTACCCAGTTAGCCAAATTACCTTTTTTTTTTTATTATTGCATTCCCATTCCCTGTTTGTCCTTTGTCCCCTTTTCAGATTTTCTTCTGTAAAATTCTATAAAAAAAATAAAATCTTTTATTCGAAGTAGCATGATATTTCCTTATAATGGTCGACTGCAGCTCATGTGACCTGTTTTTTCCCTCTAGTCTACCAGTCTGTATACAACATTTGATGAGGTAAGTATATCTTTTTATTCCTGAAACCTAAGGCACTGTTCACACTGAGTTTTTTTAATGTGGAAAACGCGCCAAAAAATGGCCGAATAACAGATCAAAATCTGCCTGCAAAAAAAACTCTGCGTTATTTATTTTAGTTATTTTTTTTTACTAATGTAAACTTAGTTTTCATATTTTTCTTTTTTTAATTGTAACAAATTACTTCTTTTGATTTATCATTGAATCATCCTGAGTTACATTCTAGGTTATATTCTAGAGCTGCATTCACCATTCTGCTGTTTTTTTACTGGAAACCGTCAACAAGCTTGTTGTTAGACACATTCTTAAACGCTTATCTGAGATTCTATAATACAGAAGGACAGTTAATTTTTCCTACATCCTATTATTTTACAGTCACTGGTGCAAAGACTACAATTTCCTAAATTCACATCACCAGAACAGGCTCTTTGCAAACGAGTAATGCTTTGAAGCCAGCAGAATCGTGAATGTAGCTTTGCACTGTAATATAGTCTATAATATAGGCTGTAGTTATTCTACACATCATTTCGAATTCTTCTTCTTTTGAAACAATGTAAAATAATTCTATATGTAAAATGGTGTTTAAAGGTGATAATTTTTGTAAGGGAATTGCATTTATGAGCAATATGCATGCATTTCTATCCATATAATCTGCACTGTAGAAATAATCTAAATATATAAATGGGATATATATTTTCTTAACACCCCCTCAGTGTGGATAATTAAATATACTTAAAGAGAACCCGTCAATAGGTCATATAAGTTGAACTGGTTTACCGACCTGAATTACACTGTTTCCCTAATTCCAGCAATGTTCTTTTTCCCCCTGGATCACCCATTCCAGAGACATGGCCCACTGTGCTGTTGACTCATTTTATACTAATTTGCTGTAGTTAGCTAACGGGGAGTGAACTACCCTCAAACTGCCTCGTACTAATTGGTCAGCATCAGAGGCAGGGAAGCTAGCTCTACCCAGTTGGCTACCTACAGCAAATTAGCATGTAGGGAGCCAACGAAACAGTGGGCCATACACAGTGAAGGAAATAAGTATTTGATCCCTTGCTGATTTTGTAAGTTTTCCCACTGTCAAAGACATGAACAGTCTAGAATTTTTAGGCTAGGTTACTTTTACCAGTGAGAGATAGATTATATAAAAAAAGAAAATCACATTGTCAAAATTATATATATTTATTTGCATTGTGCACAGAGAAATAAGTATTTGGTCCCCTGCCAACCATTAAGAGTTCAGGCCCGTCTGAAGTTTGCAAATGAACATCTGGATGATTCTGAGAGTGATTGGGAGAAGGTGCTGTGGTCAGATGAGACTAAAATTGAGCTCTTTGGCATTAACTCAACTCGCCGTGTTTGGAGGAAGAGAAATGCTGCCTATGACCCAAAGAACACCGTCCCCACTGTCAAGCATGGAGGTGGAAACATTATGTTTTGGGGGTGTTTATCTGCTAAGGGCACAGGACTACTTCACCGCATCAACGGGAGAATGGATGGAGCCATGTACCGTCAAATCCTGAGTGACAACCTCCTTCCCTCCACCAGGACATTAAAAATGTCTCGTGGCTGGGTCTTCCAGCACGACAATGACCCGAAACATACAGCCAAGGCAACAAAGGAGTGGCTCAAAAAGAAGCACATTAAGGTCATGGAGTGGCCTAGCCAGTCTCCAGACCTTAATCCCATCGAAAACTTATGGAGGGAGCTGAAGATCCGAGTTGCCAAGCGACAGCCTCGAAATCTTAATGATTTACAGATCATCTGCAAAGAGGAGTGGGCCAAAATTCCATCTAACGTGTGCAAACCTCATCATCAACCACAAAAAAAGTCTGACTGATGTGCTTGCCAACAAGGGTTTTACCACCAAGTATTAAGTCTTGTTTGCCAAAGGGATCAAATACTTATTTCTCTGTGCACAATGCAAATAAATATATATAATTTTGACAATGTGATTTTCTGTTTTTTTTTAAAAATATAATCTATCTCTCACTGGTAAAATTAAACTAGCCTAAAAATTCTAGACTGTTCATGTCCTTGACAGTGGGCAAACTTACAAAATCAGCAAGGGATCAAATACTTATTTCCTTCACTCTATCTGGGAGGGGGCGGGGGTTCCAGGAAAAAAAGAATGATGGAATCTGGGAGACCGCGCTTTTCATGTCAGTAAACCAGTTCAACTTATTTGACCTAGTGACAGTTACTTTTTAAAGAGGACCTTTCCGTTCTTCTGACATGTTTTAGTAAATACTTCAGCATTTCTTAGAACTCTACATTGTGCCGTTCCTCTAATATTCCTACAAGAAATGCATGAATAAATTGACAACTAGGTATTACCAGATAGAGGGGTGTCCCAACACTGTCTGACACAGTCCAATCAGTGCGGACATTGCCAGACTGGGTAGGAACACACCCTATTGAAAAGTGGTAACACCTAGTCGTCAATTTATTCTTACATTTCTAGAGTTCTAAGAAAAGATTCTCCAGAATTTCTATTTCATGGGTAATACTGTGAAGGATCACCACTATGTATATTTGTGTGTGTTTGCAAAAATCATTATTATCCTTACATGCTTCTCAGTATATCATATTCTGCTATAATGCTACTGGAGGGTGAAGATATGGATGAGCAGGATCAGGTAAGTAGCTGGGTTAATGTAGTTAATGTAGTTAGGGGCAGTAGAAAGGGGTCAAAGAAAAGGAAGGCCGATCCGGTTTCTGACATTCCAACCAAAATTGCCAAGTTGGGTGATGATGCGAGGGTGTCAGTCTCAGAAATGGCAGCCCTAGTGGATACTGATCTCTCTAACAGCCGGGAGAACAGCCCATCTAGTAGTCGGTGGGATGGTAATGCAGGTAAGCCAAGACAATTGATAGTCGTAGGGGATTCTATAATCAGGAAGACGGATAGAATAATTTGTCGCCAAGACCATCTCAACCGAATGGTTTGCTGTCTCCCTGGTGCCAGGGTTCGGCATGTGGTGGAACAGGTGGACAAATTGCTGGGAGGGGCTGGTGATGATCCAGCTGTCGTGGTCCATGTCGGTACCAAAGACAGAATAAATGGTAGGTGGAGGAGCCTTAAGAATAATTTTAAAGAACTAGGCTACAAGCTGAAGGGAAGGACCTCCAAGGTTGTATTCTCAGGAATACTGCCTGTGCCATGCGCATCACAGGAAAGACAGCGGGAGCTCAGGGAGTTAAATGCATGGCTTAAGTCTTGGTGTAGAGGAGAAGGATTTGGGTTCCTAGAGCACTGGGCTGACTTTTCATTGGGGTACAAACTGTATTCTGCAGATGATTTGCACCTAAATGGAAGGGGGTCCGCTGTGCTTGGGGAGAGAATTCTAGCTGGGGTGGTGGAGTATTTAAACTAGGGCTGAGGAGGGAGGTCAATGTAGAAAAATGGGGTAGCCAGGTTAGAGTGGGGTCAGACTATATTGGTGGGGGGAGAAACAGAATGTGGGGAGAGGACTAGGCAACAAGATAAAGAGATCCTTTCGTTACAAAACAGCAGTGTAAATAAAAATGCCCAAATAATGTCAAATCACATTTCTGATAATAAAAGTGAAAAACTGACAGGCAAGTTAAAGTGTATGTTCACAAATGCCAGAAGTCTAGCAAGCAAAATGGGGGAGCTGGAGGCCTTGATACTGGAAGAAAATATAGATATAGTTGGTGTTGCTGAAGCATGGCTGGACTCTTGACATGACTGGGCTGTAAATCTACAGGGTTTTACACTGTTTCGGAAAGACAGGACAAATAGGAAAGGAATTTTATGGGCCAGTTTGTGGAAGACCCAACTAGAGGTGAAGCTCTGTTGGATCTGGTCATTTCTAATAATGCAGATCTTGTTGGGAATGTCAATGTTCGTGAAAACCTCGGTAACAGTGATCATAATATAGTTACATTTTACCTATACTGTAAAAAACAAACACAGGCTGGGAGGGCAAAAACATTTAATTTTAAGAAAGCCAATTTCCCCAGGATGAGGGCTGCAATTCAGGATATAGACTGGGAAGAACTAATGTCATATAATGGGACAAATGATAAATGGGAGATTTTCAAATCTACTTTGAGTTATTATAGTGCAAAATTTATTCCTATAGGTAACAAGTATAAACGACTCAAATTAAACCCCACATGGCTTACACCTTCTGTGAAAGGGGCAATACATGACAAAGAAAGGGCATTTAAAAAATACAAATCTGAGGGTACAGCTGTAGCCTTTGTAAAATATGAAGAGCTTAAAGGAACAGTGTCATCACCCAAAAATTTTTTCATATGTTCAAGATGTTAGTGCTTTATTAAAAACGTTTATATTTATTTGTGTGTTTGTGTTTTACTTTTTCTTATTTTTACACTTTTTCTTCCCTATGGGGGCTGCCATTTTTTGTTCCATTTCTGTGTGTGTCGATTAACGACACATACAGACATGGAATACGGCAGCCACAGTCCCATAGGGACTGCGAACGGCTCCCGTCCCATTGACTGCAGTGTACGGCGTCTGTGTGGGAACTGCGCATGCGCCGCTCCCACACAGTCCTATTCGAAATTGGCGCCGTCCGGCGCCATTTTCCTGTGGACCGGAAGTCGCGGCCGGACAGTAATATTACTACTTCCGGTCGCGGCTTCCGGATTTGTGCACTTGCACCAGCGGCAGCAAACGGAGCGGACGGGCCGGAGGGAGCCGCGCCGGCAGGAGCAGGTAAGAGATTTCAATGTATGTTCGTGTTTGTGTGTGTTTACTACTGTATGTAAACCTACTACACTGTGGGTTAGCTCAAAAAATGGCGACACACAGTGTAGGAGGTTACATCGTTCAAACCCCTCGTTTATCCCGGCACTAGCCAGGATAAAGGAGGGGGGAATGCTGAGAGCTCACTAGAGCGAGGGCTTTTAACCCAATGTTGCAATGCTGCAATTTTGGGAACAGCTCCATCTAGTGACCAAAAATGGGTAGTATTATAAATTAGAAATAATTTATAATATTTCCTGGATTCGTGCAAAAAAAAAAAAAAATTTGAACAATGTTTAATCACCCACACACTAAATGTTTAATTTTTTTTAAAAAAACATGTTTTTCTGGCAACACATTCCCTTTAATAAAATCTGTAAAAAGGTAATAAAATTAGCAAAAATACAAAATGAAAGGCATCCAAAAAAGAGAACGTGAAGCAGCACTCAAATAAAGTGAATTTATTCATCCAACATGGAACCACAACGTTTCACCTCCTCTATGAAGGCATTTTCAATTTGAAAATGCCTTCATAGAGGAGGTGAAACGTTGTGGTTCCATGTTGGATGATAAATTCACTTTATTTGAGTGCTGCTTCACGTTCTCTTTTTTGGATATCTAACACATAAGGAGAGGTCACTCCTTTATTTTTGAAGCTTTGCACCAGCCTAGTCAGGCATTTGTTCACAGTGCTGCTCCAATCCTCTGCTTTTTTTCCAAAATGAAAGGCAGGTGGCCAAGGATAGTAACACAAATCCCAAAAAATTCTTCAAGTATATAAATGCTAAAAAGCCAAGGTCTGAACATGTAGGACCCCTAGATAATGGTAATGGGGAGTTGGTCACAGGGGATCAAGAGAAGGCAGAGTTACTAAATGGGTTCTTTAGCTCTGTATATACAACTGAAGAAAGAGCAGCTGATGTAGCCGGTGCCAGTGCTGTTAATATATCAGTTGATATACTGAAATGGATGAATGTAGATATGGTCCAAGCTAAATTAAATAAAATAAATGTGCACAAGGCCCGGGTGGGTTACACCCTAGAATTCTTAAAGAGCTTAGTTCCGTTATTTCTGTCCCCCTTTTCATAATATTCAGAGAATCTCTAGTGACTGGTATAGTGCCAAGGGACTGGCGCAGCGCAAATGTGGTGCCTATTTTCAAAAAGGGCTCTAGGTCTTCCCCGGGTTATTATAGACCAGTAAGCTTAACATCCATCGTGGGGAAAATGTTTGAGGGGCTATTGAGGGACTATATACAGGATTATGTGACAAAAAATAGTATTATAAGTGACAGCCAGCACGGTTTAACTAAGGACAGAAGTTGTCAAACTAACCTAATCTGTTTTTATGAAGAGGTAAGCAGAAGCCTAGACAGAGGGCCCGCTGTGGATTTAGTGTTTTTGGACTTTGCAAAGGCATTTGACACTGTCCCCCCATAGACGCCTAATGGGTAAATTAAGGACTATAGGTTTAGAAAATATAGTTTGTAATTGGATTGAGAATTGGCTCAAGGACCGTATCCAGAGAGTTGTGGTCAATGATTCCTACTCTGAATGGTCCCCGGTAATAAGTGGTGTACCCCAGGGTTCAGTGCTGGGACCACTATTATTCAAGTTATTTATTAATAATATAGAGGATGGGATTAACCCCTTCCCTCTTTGGCCGCTTTTGACCTTCCTGACAGAGCCTCATTTTTCAAATCTGACATGTTTCACTTTGTGGTAATAACTCCGGAATGCTTTTACCTATCCAAGCGATTCTGAGATTGTTTTCTCGTGACACATTGGACTTTATGTTACTGGCAAAATTTGCCCGATACATTCAGTATTTAATTGTGAAAAACCCCAAAATTTAGCGAAAAATTGCAAAAATTTGCATTTTTCTCAATTTAAATGTATCTGCTTGTAAGACAAGCAGTTATACCACACAAAAATGTTGCCAACTAACATCCCCCATATGTCTACTTTAGATTGGCATCGTTTTTTGATCATCATTTTATTTTTCTAGGACGTTACAAGGCTTAGAACTTTAGCAGCAATTTCTCACATTTTCAAGAAAATTTCAAAATGCTATTTTTACAGGGGCCAGTTCAGTTGTGAAGTGGCTTTGAGGTCCTTAGATATTAGAAACCCCCAATAAGTCACCCCATTTTAAAAACTGCACCCCTCAAAGTATTCAAAACAGCATTTAGAAAGTTTCTTAACCCTTTAGACATTGCGCAGGAATTAAGGCAAAGTAGAGGTGAAATTTACAAAGTTCATTATTTTTTCCAGAAATTCATTTTGAATCAATTTTTTTTGTACCACAGAATGTTTTATCCAAGAAATGCAACTCAATATTTATTGCCCAGGTTCTGCAGTTTTAGGAAATATCCCACATATGGCCCTAGTGCGCTACTGGACTGAAGCACTGGCCTCAGAAGCAAAGGAGCACCTGGTGGATTTTGGGCTTTTCAGCTTTGAACAGGTCTAGTGGAACTAAAACAGTGGAAACCCCCCAAAAGTGACGCCATTTGGGAAACTACACCCCTCGAGAAATTTATCTAGGGGTGTAGCAAGCATTTTGACCTGCCAGTTTTTTTGCAAAAATTTTTGGAACTAGGCCATGAAAATGAAAATCTACATTTTTTCAAATAAAATGTAGGTTTAGCTAATTTTTTTTCATTTCCAAAAGAACTAAAGTAGAAAAAGCACCAAAACATTTGTAGAGCAATTTCTCCCGAGTAAAACAATACCCCACATGTGGTAATAAACGGTTGTTTGGACACACGGCAGGGCTTAGAATGGAAAGTGCGCCATTTGGCTCTTGGAGCTCAAATTTAGCAGGTATGGTTTGCGGAGGCCATGTCGCATTTGCAAAGCCCCTGAGGTGACAAAACAGTGGAAACGCCCAACAAGTGACCCCATTTTGGAAACTATACCCCTTGAGGAAATTATCTAGGGGTATAGTGAGCATTTTGACCCCACAGGTTTTTTGCAGAAATTTTTGCAAGTAGGCTGTGAAAATGAAAATCTACATTTTTTCAAATAAAATGTAGGTTTAGCTAATTTTTTTTCATTTCCACAAGGACTAAAGGAGAAAAAGCACCATAAAATTTGTAAAGAAATTTCTCCCGAGTAAAACAATACCCCACATGTGGTAATAAACGGCTGTTTGGACACACGGCGAGGCTGAGAAGGGAAAGAGCGCCATTTGGCTTTTGGAACTCAAATTTAGCAGGAATGGTTTGCGGAGGCCATGTCACATTTGCAAAGCTTCTGAGGGGACAAAACAGTGGAAACCCCCAACAAGTGACCCAATTTTGGAAACTACACCCCATGAGGAAATTATCTAGGGGTACAGTGAGCAGTTTGACCCCACAGGTGTTTTACAGTACTTATTGTAAGTAGGCCGTAAAAATGAAAATCTAAATTTTTTCAAAGAAAATGTAGGTTTAGGTATTTTTTTTTTCATTTCCACAAGGACTGAAGGAGAAAAAGCACTGCAACATTTGTAAAGCAACTTCTCCCGAGTAAAACAATACCCCACATGTGGTCACAAACATCTGTTTGGACACACGGTAGGGCTCAGAATGGAAGGAGCACCATTTGGATTTTGGAATGGTTTCTGGGTGTCATGTCATATTTGCTGAGCCCCTGTAGTACTAGTACAGTGGAAACACCCCAAAAGTGACTCCATTTGGGAAACTGCACCCCCTGAGGAATCATCTAGGGGTATAGTGAAAATTTTGATCCCAAAGGTTTTTTGCTGAATTAATTAGAATTAAGCCATGAAAATGAAAAATATTTTTTTTTTCCAACAAGATGTAGTTTTAGATACACATTTTTCATTTTTACAAGGAATAGAGAAGAAAAAGACCCCCAACATTTGTAAAGTAATTTCTCCCGAGTACGGTAACACCCCATATGTGGTTATAATCAGCTGTTTACATATATGGGAGCAATCAGAAAAAAAGGAGCGGTATTTATCTTTTGGAGCGTAGATTTTGCTGGAATGGTTTGCGGACGCCATGTTGCATTTGCAAAACCCCTGATGTACAAAACAAAAGTGACCCCGTTTTAGAAACTACACCCCTAAAGGCATTTATCAAGGGGTGTAGTGAGAATTTAGACTCCACAGGTGTTTTGCAGAAATTAATACGCAGTGGATTGTGCAAAGTGAAAATTGCAATTTCTCCACTGATCTGCCCATTCACCGCACAAGATGTTGTGCCCCTAGAGAATCTTACCCCATAAATTGTTAAGCGGGTTCTCCCGGGTATGGTAATGCCTTACTTGTGGACATAAATTGCTGTTTGGGCACACTGTAGGGCTAAGAAGGGAAAGACCGCCATTTTGAGCATGGATTTTGCTTGGTAGTAGTTCTGTTTGGGGTTTTGCTGGTATTTCAGTTTATAATGTGGGGGCATATGTAATCTGTGCGGAGTACATCATGGCATAATAAGAGGGTATAATAATGGGGTAAATAATACAATTATCCATAGGTGTGTGTTACGCTGTGAAGCGATCCGTTATGCGCAGGCCGGTGTCACACTGATAAACAGTTTTCTTTCGTATCCCCCTTTTGTAACGCTCTGCACCTTTTGGGGACTTTTTCTCCTTCGTAGTTTGGGAAATATTGCTGAGAAAGTTTTGCGCTGGTATAATACGGGCACCCTCGCTTCCAGCGGATGTGCTGTGTCCATTCCGTTTCCTAGTTCCTAAATACTATGGCCCTGAAACTGAAGGAATGTTCCCCTCCGGCCTGCGCATTGAGATGTTTTTTCATCACCGCATTACTAGTGCCGTAACTTTTTTATTTTTCAGTTGATTGAGCGGTGTGCGGGCTTGTTTTTTGCAAGACGGGCTGTAGATTTTATTGGTACCATTTTGGAACACATGACTTTTTGATCACTTTTTTTATTTCATTTTTTGGTAAAGGAAATTACCAAAAACAAGCAATTCTGGAATAGTTTTTTATTGGTTTTTTTATCGGCATCCACAGTGCGCCCTAAATTACATGTTAGCTTTATTCTGCGGGTCGATACGATTACGGCGATACCAAATTTATATAGTTTTTTTAATGTATTGCAGCTTTTGCACAATAAAATCACTTTTTTTTTATCAAATCATTTGTTTTCTTTGTCGACATTCTAAGACCCATAACTTTATTATTTTTGCGTGCACAAAGCGGTGTCAGGGATTATTTTTTGCGGCACGGATTGTCATTTTTTATTAGTACTATTTTGGAGTAAATGTGACTTTTTGATCACTTTTTATAGCATTTTTTGGAAGGAGATGTGACCTAAAAACAAAGATTCTGGCGCTGTTTTTCATGTTTTTTTTTTACCGCGTTCACCGTGCGGGATAAATTACATAATAGTTTTGTAGTTTGGGTCGTTACGTACGCGGCGATACCAATTATGTATAGTTTTTTTATGTATTGCGGCTTTTGCACAATAAAATCACTTTTTTTAATAAAATCATTTGTTTTCTGTGTCGCCATATTCTAAGACCCATAACTTTTTTATTTTTGCGTGCACGAAACGGTGTCGGGGATTATTTTTTGCGGGACGGATTGTCGTTTTTATTAGTACTATTTTGGAGTAAATGTGACTTTTTGATCACTTTTTATAGCATTTTTTGGAAGGAGATGTGACCTAAAAACAAAGATTCTGGCGCTGTTTTTCATGGTTTTTTTTTACCGCGTTCACCGTGCGGGATAAATTACATAATAGTTTTGTAGTTTGGGTCGTTACGGACGCGCCGATACCAATTATGTATAGTTTTTTTGATTTTTACGGGTTTTCCCATAATAAAAGACTTACTATGGGAAAAAAAGTCAGTTTAGCTTTATTTTTATTTGAAATGTGTGTGTTTTTATTGTTTTACCACATTTTTATCTACTTTTTTTTACTTTTTTTACTTGTCCCACTAGGGGACATGAGGGCCTGATGCCCCGATCGCTACTCTAATACACTGCACTACATACGTAGTGCAGTGTATTAGCGCTGTCAGTTATTCACTGACAGCAAGCCTATGAGGACTCGCCGCAGGCGGGTCCTCATCGGCTCCCGTACAAGGCAGACTCGGACGCCATTTTCTGGCGTCCGATTGCCACAGCAACCCAGCGATTGCATCACTGGGTTGCCGATCGGGTGAAAACCTATCAGATGCTGCGCTCTATTGAGCGCAGCATCTGAGGGATTAATCTGCCGGATCGGAGAATAGCTCCGGTCCTGGCAGTTACAGGAGGGTGCCAGCTGTATAATACAGCTGTCACCCCGCGGTGATGGTGCCGGCTCTGCTTCTGAGCCCGCACCATCACTGCGCCGTACATATACGGCGCTTTGCGTGTAGCACCTACCCGACAGCGCCGTATATATACGGCGGATGTCGGGAAGGGGTTAATAGCACTATTTCTATTTTTGCAGATGACACCAAGCTATGTAATATAGTTCAGTCTATGGAAGATGTTCATGAATTGCAAGCGGATTTAAACAAACTAAGTGTTTGGGTGTCCACTTGGCAGATTAAGTTTAATGTAGATAAATGTAAAGTTATGCATCTGGGTACCGACAACCTGCATGCATCATATGTCCTAGGGGGAGCTACACTGGCGGATTCACTTGTTGAGAAGGATCTGGGTGTACTTGTAAATCATAAACTCAATAACAGCATGCAGTGTCAATCAGCTGCTTCAAAGGCCAGCAGGATATTGTCTCGTATTAAAAGAGGCATGGACTCACGGGACAGGGATGTAATATTACCACTTTACAAAGCATTAGTGAGGCCTCATCTAGAATATGCAGTTCAGTTCTGGGCTCCAGTTCATAGAAAGGAAGCCCTGGAATTGGAAAAAATACAAAGAAGCGCAACGAAGCTAATAAGGGGCATGGAGAATTTAAGTTATGAGGAAAGATTGAAAGAATTAAACCTATTTAGCCTTGAAAAAAGACGACTAAGGGGGACATGATTAACTTATATAAATATATTAATGGCACATACAAAAAATATGGTGAAATCCTGTTCCTTGTAAAACCCCCTCAAAAAACAAGGGGGCACTCCCTCCGTCTGGAGAAAAAAAGGTTCAACCTGCAGAGGCGACAAGCCTTCTTTACCGTGAGAACTGTGAATCTATGGAATAGCCTACCGCAGGAGCTGGTCACAGCAGGGACAGTAGATGGCTTTAAAAAAGGGTTAGATAATTTCCTAGAACAAAAAAGTATTAGCTCCTATATGTAGAAATTTTTCCTTCCCTTTTCCCGTCCCTTGGTTGAACTTGATGGACATGTGTCTTTTTTCAGCCGTACTAACTATGTAAGAAGGCGCCGGAGCATGAGACAACGCCCTGGAATGTGAAAAAAGCAACATGAAGTATTAACCCACAAACTTACTGAACAAATAAGAAAAGGGCATGTTTGAACAAGAACCAATTAGCACCTTGGAGGCGTCCCAAGATCATATACTGATAATTGACGCCATTTTTGCTATATAAGTTTTGCATTGTTTTAAATAAAGTTGTGCTCCTATCTCATCGAGAGAGGATATTCTACCTGAGCTCTGCTTCTGGTTTAATTCTTCCCGCGCTACTCGGTGAAAACCAGGCTGACTAACTGGGAACGAGGATCTAAAACTTCACAATACAAGTATTAACTAAAATAGACATGTCAGGATAGCAGACAGGTTCTCTTTAATTTACACACGGCTTTCATTTCCTCTGTCAGAAAATTGCAGGTAGCTAAATATCTTTCCTTCAGCCAAAGTTCTATTGTCAGTTACAGCATGGCTTTGAAGATAAATGACCAATGGCTAACAGATCCTCTGTCTAGGCCAATGAAGGTCACTGTGCATGCTGTGAGCTGTCGTGCTGTTCACTGAGTGTTTAGAGGTTGACAGAAACTTTTTTGCTTTTTCATAGATTTTGGCAAAGCATCTAAATGATGGATCTCATAATAGGTTGCCTGGTAGTCTAGGAGAACCAGCCATGGTAAGTATTTATTTTACATAAACGAAGGTAAATAAGGTTTTGTGTGAAGTCTAACTAAGATTTTAAAAAACTTTTGACATGTAATAGAGACATGTCAGAAGTTTTGATCAGTGGGGGTCCGAGCGCTGAGATCCCATCGATTTGCTGAAACAAAGCGGCAGTAGCGCTCAGATGAGCACTGTGCCACTTTGTTACTGATTGGCTCGGCTTTTCTCAGAAAGAGCCGATCAGAGACAAAGCAAACGGTTATCTGATATATGCCAAAAAGTTTGTTTTTTTCCTGACAGGAGTTTCTTTGGGACATTCTAAACCACCAGGAGGGTCCAAGAGTAAGAGACCATCTCAGTCATGGAGAAATACTATTGTGTGAATTTCCAAAGCAATTTGCCAGTGAGTTACTGGGGTTTTCAATAATGCTCATTCGCAAGCATCTTGAGCAAGATTCCTTTGACAAGGTTAGACTTTGACTCGTTCAGTTTTAACATTGTTTCCCTGGTGTGATAAGCAGCATCAGAGGTGTCTTGTAGCTGCTCACTCCTCTGGCCACATTGTAGATCTAATTCATTTATGTGTGTGGCCAGTTTTACAGAGGCTAGCTGACATGCCCTTAGAGAGTTATTCACATGTGTATTACTGGCTATGTAATAATCTTTACTATCCAGTGAAAAATGTGCGTGTAGCTAAATGTTTTGCTGTATGTCTATTAAATAGCAAATTAATATTGAAACTTTCTTCTACACAGAAGGACCTTGTAGTATTATACCCATTAATTGATGCTGCTGAATCATATCAGTCAAGATTTCATCCAATTGCACTAGTTCAAAGGCAGGTGTGTGGCCATTATACCAGTTTCTATTTTGTGTTTGAGTGTTTATTTTATATACCAAAGTATGTTTTTAATTTATAGACACACAGGTCTACTGAAGCACATAATATATAATATCCAGGCAAATAATAGACATCAATTGGGTGTGATAACGACAAAAAAGGTAAATATTGACAGTAAGGAGGGTTAGGCCTAGTTCACACAGATTTTAGCAGGCAAAAAAAAAATCTGCCTCAAAATTCCTTCAGTTTGAGGCAGATTTTGACCTGCCTGCGCTTTTTTGCCACGGTTTGTTGGCAAAAAAACGCTGCAAAGAATTCTCGGAAACAAGTGCTGCAGGTTTTTTCTGCCTCCCATTGATTTTAATTGGAGGTTAGAGGCGGAACCGCGGCATGAAGGGATATGCCGCCTTTTTTTCCGGCGAGAGTGTGAAAGGTTAAAAAAAAAACCTCCTGCCTCCCATTGAAATTGATGAGGGCGATTTCGGCAGTTTTTTGGCGCGGATTTTGACACGGTTTCCACTTCAAAATCATTGCCAAAAAGCTCTTTGTGAACTGGGCCTCACAGTAAATGTAACTTTCTTTACATATATAACCGCAAGGAATAGTTTGGTTTTATAGCTTCTGCCTTTTCAGAACCAATATGGAAGACACAGTATACTATGGTACGTTACAAAACAAGATCAGAAATCCAAATTCATTTATGGGATTAAAATGTTAAAAAAAAATTAAGATAAAACAGTAATATTTCAATAAATAAAGCTTAATGACATACGCCACAAGTCATAGTCAATAGTATGGATTTATTTTGTATCATAATTGTACCAAAATGTACAATAAATACAATAAACCATCTATTTTGGTGAACGGTGTAAAAAAAATATGGCGTAAATATTTTTTTATGCAAGTATCCTATCATATAAATTAAACACAAAACCTATATAAACCTTAAAATAGTACCTAAGGAAAGTACAACATCCAGCAAAACTCAAGGCCTTATACAACTATAAAGAAAAAAAAAGTCTGAATGCTAAAAGACAAAAATTTATATATGACTGGGTCCACAAGCAAAATGAAACCAAAACAGCTATTGACAGTTGTACGTATAGACAAACAAAAAAAGTCTCTTACATATAACAAGAAGTGAAGAATTATAAGATGAACAACAATGCTTTCCTGTTTGGCATCCAACAGTAACTTCTACGTACAAACCACAACACAATACACTTTTATTTTTTATTTTAAATAATCGGTTCTAGGAAACTTTTCGAGAATAGATTCTGTGGGATATAAATCCGTTATTATTTTCATTCGTCGAAGATATTTTTTTCCCATTGAAGCCAATTTGGCCTACAATAACCAACCTTTCTCACCATGCACAGGTCTTACAATGTCGTGAAAGCCTTCAGAAATGGGACCTACTTCCAAATCCATCTCTAGAATATCCCAGTGAAACTAAAGAGTGAGTATTTACATTAAAAAAATCATCAGTTGAAAAATTCTTCATTCTTGTTCATAATTAGAGATGAGCGAACCGGGACAACCGAACCCGGTTTCGGTCCGAACATCGTGAAAAGTTCGGTTCGCAGCGAATCTGAACTTCACCGGGTTCGGCCGAACACGTTTTGACCGAACCCTGCTTATGAGTCACTGATTTTCCGGTACGCAATGTCAGGAGATAGTCACTGTCCATGGTGCTGAAAGAGTTAAGCGATCGGCAGTAACTGTTTCAGCACCCTGGACAGTGACATCAACGTGTAAAAAAAAATAGAAGTTCCTACTTACCGATAACTCCGTGCTTCTTCCTCCAGTCCGACCTCCCAGGATGACGATTCAGTCCAAGTGACCGCTGCAGCCAATCACAATCTGCAGCCAATCACAAGCCAATCCCAGGCTGCAGCGGTCACATGGACTGCCGCGTCATCCAGGGAAGTCGGGCTGGATGCCGAAAGAGGGACGCGTCACCAAGGCAACGGTGACGCGTCCCTCTCTTGACATCCAGCCCGACATCCCTGGATGACGCGACAGTCCATGTGACCACTGCAGCATGTGATTGGCCTGTGATTGGCTGCAGCGGTCACATTGGCTGAAACGTCATCCAGGGATGTCGAGAGGGACGCGTCACCAAGGCAACGGCCGGGAGACAGGACTGGAGGAAGAAGCAGGAAGTTCTCGGTAAGTACGAACGTCTTTTTTTTTTTTTTTTTTTTTTTTTACAGTTTGCTCTATATTGTGATCGGAATTCACTGTCCAGGGTGCTGAAAGAGTTACTGCCGATCAGTTAACTCTTTCAGCACCCTGGACAGTGACTATTTACTGACGTCGCCTAGCAACGCTGCCGTAATGCCGGGTGCACACATGTAGCCACCCGTCATTACGGGAGCTCCATACATGATTTTTATGGGCTTTCTTGAATTACAGGTTCGGTCCGAATCGAACTTTTTCAAGAAATTCGGCGAACCGGCCGAACCGAATTTATCATAAGTTCGCTCATCTCTATTCATAATATATTCTAAAGGATTTACAGCCGAGGCGCTCCTTTTTAGCAGCTTGGATGTCACTTTGCTTTTTTATGATCACTACGTTTTTTAGGTCTCTTCGTAGAATAAACACCTTTGCATCGGAATGCTGGGGTATGACAAAAGTCATTAGGATTTATTCGGACATTGGCTATATTTGGAACCAAATTGTGGGAGGTAACTTCCTCTAGTACTCCTGGGAACCGACGCGGAGAAAGCCTTTGACCATGTGAGCTGGTCATTTATGAGAGCCACACTGAAGGTATTTGGCTTCCCAGAACCCTTTATAGGTGCAATTTTTTCTCTATACTTGGCGCCGAGGACTAGACTTAAACTAAATGGGACTCTATCCCCATATTTCAATATTCTTAATGGCACCAGGCAGGGATGCCCTCTATCCCCTTCTCTATTCATACTAACTATGGAAACCTTAATCCAAAAAATAAGACAATCACATTAAATCAATTGTTTGACTCTAGGTAACTTTACACACTCTACGGCAGCCTTTGCTGACGACGTATTGCTCCTTATAACTAACCTAGTGCAAGCCTTCCCCAGAATTATGCAATTATTTGAGGATTTTAGTGAGGTTTCGAACTTCAAAATAAATTTTTCTAAGTCGGAAGTGCTAAACATTTCGGCTTCTGACACAGATTTATACCCACTCAAAACAGGATCCCCCTTTAAATGGCCAGCCTCTCATATCAAATATTTAGGGATACAATTACCCAAAGATCTAGCGCTACTATTTGAGCTGAACTATAAGCCATTATTGACCCACATAGACTACCAACTGAATGATTTGAAAATTCCATTTATCGCATTAATGGGTAGGAAAAATCTTCTCAAATCATAAATTTTACCAAAACTGCTCTATACCATCCAAACGGTCCCAATTTTCCTACCTCAATCCTTTGTTACCGGTATTAGACGCTCCTTCTCAAAATTTATTTGGGCTAAGAAACACCCTAGACTGCCACATAGACTCCTTTCATTGAGACGTGCATCAGGGGGAATGGGTTTACCAGATAACTATAAATATTACCTTGCAAACCACTTGAGTAGATGGGTACTTCTGCAAAGACAAAAGGAATCTCCTCCACATGTAGACATAGAGAGATTCATCTTGGGCTCAAAACGAAGACCTTTGCTCTGGGGTTCATTTACCCGATCTATGTCATTAGCCACAACAAACCCCATTTCAAGAGGGACGATACTGGCATTTCATAATTATTTGAAGAACCATATCTCCAGCATCCACTTCTCCTCGTTAACGCCGGTGAATTTGCTTCCTCTCACGCTGGGTTATCCACTTACTGAAGGAAGTATTTGGAGCAACGTGAATAATGTACCCCTTTATAAATCCTTCCAATCTTCAACACCTCCTAGTTTAGATGTTATCCTGGATCCTCCACTGGTTGAGGGAACTAATTTCCTTCACTCTGAAAGCATAAAAACTATAAGTAAACAATTTCTAAATAAATTCACAACTTTGTCACCTCCATCTTGGTTATATACTCTACTTTCATTCCCCTCCCTCCGTTAAGATAATTTCAAAAATTTACAATGAACTTGTAGAGAGGGACGCACCTCCTAAACCTTTCCTCATACTTGCTTGGAAAGAGAATTATGAATAACCTGGTCTAAAGAAGAGATCACCATTTTCCTCTAAAATTCTCATGGCTTTTCACGATGTGTGAGGGTTCAGGAAAATTCATTTCAATTATTGACCAGGTGGTATTGTACACCAGTTTTTCTGCATAAAATAATCCCGCTCTTGGATGATCGTTGCTGGAGATGCATGGGAGAGAAGGGCTCATATCTCCACATATGGTGGTACTGTCCTTTAATCAAGCCTTTTTGCTAGAGATATTAAATAGTATACGCCAAATAACTGGGTGGGATGCACCCCACTCCCCAGCAGTGATGTTACTTTGGGCTCCATCTGACTCTTTTAAATCCTCCGGTAAAAAGCTTTCCACCCACTTACTGACAGCATACAAACTCTTGATCCCTTTCAAATGGAGATCCATTTCTTCTCCAACCTATAGAGAATGGGTAGACAAAGTAGACCACATTTGTAGATGGGAGGAATTAGCTAGTTGGTCAGATAGAAGACACGATGTGTTCGCTTCCACCTTGTCAGTCTGGAGGGAACATAGAGGCTCCTTGTGTTAATTGTGGACTGTGTTAACTGTGGATTGCTAACTATTTCATTTGTATTACAAATTCCCAAAGGTTTTTCACCCCTCACCCCCCCCCCTCCCTTAAAGAGGCTCTGTCACCACATTATAATTGCCCTATCTTGTACAAAATGTGATCTGCGCTGTAATGTAGATTACAGCAGTGTTTTTTATTTAGAAAAACTGTCATTTTTGAGAGTTATATGACCTATTTTAGCTTTATGCTATTGAGTTTCTTAATGGACAACTGGGCGTGTTTTACTTTTTGGCCAAGTGGGCGTTGTGAAGAGAAGTGTATGACGCTGACCAATCAGGGATCAATCAGCATCATACACTTCTCTCCATTCATTTACACCGCACATAGCGATATAGCTATATCGCTATGTGCAACCACATACACAAACACTAACGTTACTGCAGTGTCCTGACAGTGAATATACATTACCTCCAGCCAGGACGTGATGTCTATTCAGAATCCTGACACTTCACTAACGTTTCTGTGAGATTTACAGCAAGGCAAGCATAATCTCGCGAGATTACGCTGTAAACTGTCAAATCTGTTCTGTCAATATGGTCTCTATGGTGCAGATCCAAACGTGCTGTGTAAATGAATGGAGAGACGTCTATGACACTGATTGGTCAGCGTCATACACTTCTCTCCACAACGCCCACTTGGCCAAAAACTAAAACACGCCCAGTTGTCCATTAAGAAACTCATTAGCATAAAGCTAATATAAGTCATAACTCCGTCAAAAATTATCGTTTTTCTAAATAAAAAACTGCTGTAATCTACATTACAGCGCCGATCACATTATGTACAAGATAGGGCACTTATAATGTGGTGACAGAGCCTTTTTAGCCCTTATTACCCTCCCATTCCCTCACCTCCTCACTGAACGGGTAATATGTGATCGATTTCTGGAACTGTGTGTATATAGTTCTTCGTTTTCTGTTGTAATATTCGCTCCTTGAATGCCTTCATGATAAGATTCCATGTGTAGTGACTGTACTATTTATTGCATAACATGTGTATATGCCTTTCATGCTTGTATTTGCTATTCTACACAAATAACCTGTTTTATTTTGAATGTTAAAAATATTCAATAAAAAGAGAATTTAAAAAAACGAATTGTGGGTGGTGGGAATTGGTTATGCGATCAGACTGTAACGCTATTTTACATCAGTGTGGAAACACTTTAATATTAAAGCAAGTTAGTTCTGTTTATGCAGAATGTGCACATGAATTGATATTATATTAATGATTTTTCAATAGGCTTCAGGACAATGTGGATCCTGCTTTTTGTTCTGATATAGAGAAAATTCTCTCACATCTACATCTTCAAGCAAATACCTGCTTTATTAAGGACTGCAGCAGCTGGCTACAGGCAGACAAGTATATGTTCCATGTCTAAGATTGTAAAGTAATAGTGTCATTATAAGTAGGTAGTACAGATGTGGAATCATCAAATCAAAAGGTATTACTATATGTATGCAGATACAGTCTGATGTCATTACAGCTCAAGATGTACTCACTGTAGGTGGAGGGCCACACTTCAGTGTTTACTTTGGGGCTCAGGCTGATGGTATCTTACAATTTGGAGATACACTGGGAATTTATCAGGAAACTGCATTATCTGAAACTTCCTAATATACTCTCACAAGCAGAGTCACTACAAGCAAGCGTGAACCAAAGCTACCATTTTGCATTTAGGCTTGCCATACGTTTAAGATAAAAGTCGTCTGAACTCGCTGGTTTCTGGCAGCCACCTATTCCCTTCTTCCCTTCGAAATAAACATGCACGCTGAGTTGAGCCGAGCATGCACCGGTAGGAACATCTATAGTGTATGGCCAGCTTTAGAGTTTGTCAACAAATGAGAAGCAGAAGTCTATAGTTTGCCTATCAAATACATACTACAACCTGCTGTAAAACTATAAATTAGCACTGGATAATATAGTTACATAGTAGTTACATAGTTACATAGTCTGTACGGTTGAAAAAAGACACATGTCCACCAAGTTCAACCAAGGGATGGGAAAGGGGAAGTGGGATGGGAAAGGGGAAGTAAAAAATCTCTACACATAGCCGTTAATATTTTTTTGTTCTAGGAAATTATCTAAGCCTTTTTTAAAGCCATCTACTGTCCCTGCTGCGACCAGCTCCTGCGGTAGGCTATTCCATAGATTCACAGTTCTCACAGTAAAGAAGGCTTGTCGCCTCTGCAGGTTGAACCTTTTTTTCTCCAGACGGAGGGAGTGCCCCCTTGTTTTTTGAGGGGGTTTTACATGGAACAGGATTTCACCATATTTTTTGTATGCGCCATTCATATATTTATATAAATTAATCATGTCCCCCCTTAGTCGTCTTTTCTCAAGGCTAAATAGGTTTAGTTCTTTTAATCTTTCCTCATAACTTATATTCTCCATGCCCCTTATTAGCTTCGTTGCTCTTCTTTGTATTTTTTCCAACTCCAGGGCATCCTTTCTATGAACTGGAGCCCAGAACTGGACTGCATATTCTAGATGAGGCCTCACTAATGCTTTGTAAAGTGGTAATATTACATCCCTGTCCCGCGAGTCCATGCCTCTTTTGATACACGACAATATTTTGCTGGCCTTTGAAGCAGCTGATTGACACTGCATGCTGAAATTTAGTTTATGATTTACAAGTACACCCAGATCCTTCTCAACAAGTGACTCCCCCAGTGTAGCTCCCCCTAGGACATATGATGCTTGCAGGTTTTTCGTACCCAGATGCATAACTTTACATTTATCTACATTAAACTTCATTTGCCAAGTGGACGCCCAAACACTTAGTTTGTTTAAATCTGCCTGTAATTCATGAACATCTTCCATAGTCTGAACTATATTGCATAGCTTGGTGTCATCTGCAAAAATAGAAATAGTGCTATTAATCCCATCCTCTATATCATTAATAAATAAGTTGAATAATAGTGGTCCCAGCACTGAACCCTGGGGTACACCACTTATAACTGGGGACCATTCAGAGTAGGAATCATTGACCACAACTCTCTGGATACGGTCCTTGAGCCAATTCTCTATCCAATTACAAACTATACTTTCTAAACCTATAGTCCTTAATTTACCCATTAGATGTCTATGAGGGACAGTGTCAAATGCCTTTGCAAAGTCCAAAAACACTATATCCACAGCGGCCCCTCTGTCTAGGCTTCTGCTTACCTCTTCATAAAAACAAATCAGGTTGGTTTGACAGCTTCTGTCCTTTGTAAAACCGTGCTGGCTGTCACTTACAATACTATTTATTGTCACATAATTCTGTATATAGTCCCTCAATAGCCCCTCAAACATTTTCCCCACAATTGATGTTAAGCTTACTGGTCTATAATTACCCGGCGAAGACCTAGAGCCCTTTTTGAAAATAGGCACCACATTTGCCCTGCGCCAGTCCCTTGGCACTATACCACTCATGAGAGACTCTCTAAATATTATGAAGAGGGGGACAGAAATAACTGAACTAAACTTTATTTATTCTGCTTTTAAGTTCCGCCATGAGGCTACATTTTCAAAACACTACAAAATGGAACAAAAGACTTTTGAAGTTTTTCAAAAAGGTCCCTGCCTGTATAAGATGTTTGTGAGATTTAATTATTTTGTCCAGGTTGAAAATCCATATGTTTCTGTTCTGGAGATACTTCGTTCTAGTGTGTTTAAACTTAAAAAAACTAAGATCCCAACAATTGCTGTAATAAATTAATTGGACATGTTCTATAGGTTCCTGTTGCTCAGTGATTCCAACCTCAATACTGCAGATACTATTCTGTACAGTAAATAAAATAAATATTGTATGAAATTGCAGTAAATATATTAACATATATTGTAAATTCCATTTAGCAAAAAAAAAAAATCATTATATGACCTTCTATGTTTATGTACAGTACATTATCCCTATTATCGGTTTTCCCTATTATAGACCCTAAGGCCTCATGCACACGACCGTAAAAACTCCCGTTATTACGGGTCGTAATTACGACCCGTAATAACGGGCTCATAGACTTCTATTGGCGACGGGTGCCTTCCCGTTTTCTCACGGGAAGGTGCCCGTGCCGTTGAAAAAGATAGAACATGTCCTATTTCAGGCCGTAATAACGGCACAGACAGTCCATAGAAGTCTATGGAGCTCTCGTAATGACGGGTGGCTACATGTGTGCACCCGTCATTACGGCAGCGTTGCTAAGCGACGTCAGTAAATAGTCACTGTCCAGGGAGCTGAAAGAGTTAACTGATCGGCAGTAACTCTTTCAGCACCCTGGACAGTGACTACCGATCAGTATAAACCTGTAAAAAATAAAAGACGTTCATACTTACCGAGAACTTCCTGCTTCCTCCAGTCCGGTCTCCCGCCCGTTGCCTTGGTGACGCGTCCGTCTCGACATCCGGCCCGACTTCCTGGATGACGTTTCAGGCCATGTGACCGCTGCAGCCAATCACAGGTCAATCACAGGCTGCAGCGGTCACATGGACTGCCGCGTCATCCAGGGATGTCGGGCTGGATGTGAAGAGAGGGACGCGTCACCAAGACAACGGCCGGGTAAGTATGAATTTCTTTAACTTTTATTACAGAAAGGGCTGTCCCTTCTCTCTATCCTGCACTGATAGAGAGAAGGGGCTGCCGATTAGTGCAGTGCTATTTTGGCGCCAAAAACGTGCCCGTAAATACGGGTGGAATACGGGTGACACCGGACCCATATTTACGGGCACGGGTTTGTAAATACTGGTGCAAAACGGGTCGAATACGTGTGACACCGGACCCGTATTTACGCCAGTATTTACGGGTGGGAAAAAATACGGTCGTGTGCATGAGGCCTAACTTGTCCATTGTGGATCCCAGCCTGTGAAAAATTTATATTTATTCAGAAAAGTTCAAACTAGCTCCATACAGCCCACCCACTGGTACAGCCAGAAGTCTGTTTAGGGTGGCAAGACAGGGCATCCAAGATAGCTTTGCATTCTGAGGGCATTTTACGGTCAAGGGAAAAAGAAAGCACACTTTTTTTTTTTCATTTATTGGGGCCTAAATGACAGTTGTGCGGTCCTCACCAACTTCTATAAACAAACAAATAATCTTTAACCCCTTCCCTCTTTGGCCACTTTTGACCTTCCTGACAGAGCCTCATTTTTCAAATCTGACATGTTTCACTTTATGTGGTAATAACTCCGGAATGCTTTTACCTATCCAAGCGATTCTGAGATTGTTTTCTCGTGACACATTGGACTTTATGTTACTGGCAAAATTTGCCCGATACATTCAGTATTTAATTGTGAAAAACACCAAAATTTAGCGAAAAATTGCAAAAATTTTCATTTTTCTCAATTTAAATGTATCTGCTTGTAAGACAGGCAGTTATACCACACAAAAATGTTGCTAACTAACATCCCCCATATGTCTACTTTAGATTGGCATCGTTTTTTGAACATCATTTTATTTTTCTAGGACGTTACAAGGCTTAGAACTTTAGCAGCAATTTCTCACATTTTCAAGAAAATGTCAAAATGCTATTTTTACAGGGGCCAGTTCAGTTGTGAAGTGGCTTTGATGTCCTTAGATATTAGAAACCCCCAATAAGTCACCCCATTTTAAAAACTGCACCCCTCTAAGTATTCAAGACAGCATTTAGAAAGTTTCTTAACCCTTTAGACATTGCGCTGGAATTAAGGCAAAGTAGAGGTGAAATTATTTTTTTCCAGAAATTCATTTTGAATCCATTTTTTTTGTACCACAGAATGTTTTACCCAAGAAATGCAACTCAATATTTATTGCCCATGTTCTGCAGTTTTAGGAAATATCCCACATGTGGCCCTAGTGTGCTACTGGACTGAAGCACCGGCCTCAGAAGCAAAGGTTTATAAAAGGTTCAAGCTGCAGAGGCGACAAGGCTTCTTTACAGTGAGAACTGTGAATCTATGGAATAGTCTACCGCAGGAGCTGGTCACAGCAGGGACAGTAGATGGCTTTAAAAAAGGGTTAGATAATTTCCTAGAACAAAAAAATATTAGCTCCTATGTGTAGAAATTTTTCCTTCCCTTTTCCCTTCCCTTGGTTGAACTTGATGGACATGTGTCTTTTTTCAGCCGTACTAACTATGTAACTAAAGGAGCACCTGGTGGATTTTGGGCCTCCTTTTTATTAGAATATATTTTAGGCACCATGTCAGCTTTGAACAGGTCTATTGGAACTAAAACAGTGGAAACCCCCCAAAAGTGACCCCACATGTGGTAATAAACGGTTGTTTGGACACACGGCAGGGCTTAGAAGGGAAAGAGCGCCATTTGGCTCTTGGAGCTCAAATTTAGCAGGAATGGTTTGTGGAGGCCATGTCACATTTGCAAAGCCCCTGAGGTGACAAAACAGTGGAAACCCCCAACAAGTGACCCCATTTTGGAAACTATACCCCTTGAGGAAATTATCTAGGGGTATAGTGAGCATTTTGACCCCACAGGTTTTTTGCAGAAATGTTTGCAAGTAGGCTGTGAAAATGAAAATCTACATTTTTTTCAAATAAAATTTAGGTTTAGCTAATTTTTTTTCATTTCCACAAGGACTAAAGGAGAAAAAGCACCATAAAATTTGTAAAGAAATTTCTCCCGAATAAAACAATACCCCACATGTGGTAATAAACGTCTGTTTGGACACACGGCAGGGCTGAGAAGGGAAAGAGCGCTATTTGGCTTTTGGAACTCAAATTTAGCAGGAATGGTTTGAGGAGGCAATGTCGCATTTGCAAAGCCCCTGAGGGGACAAAACAGTGGAAACCCCAAACAAGTGACCCCATTTTGGAAACTACACCCCATGAGGAAATTATCTAGGGGTACAGTGAGCAGTTTGACCCCACAGGTGTTTTACAGAACTTATTGTAAGTAGGCCGTAAAAATGAAAATCAACATTTTTTTCAAAGAAAATGTAGGTTTAGGTATTTTCTTTTCATTTCCACAAGGACTGAAGGAGAAAAAGCACTACAACATTTGTAAAGCAACTTCTCCCGAGTAAAACAATACCCCACATGTGGTCACAAACATCTGTTTGGACACACGGTAGGGCTCAGAATGGAACTAGCACCATTTGGATTTTGGAATGGTTTCTGGGCGCCATGTCACATTTGCTGAGCCCCTGTAGTACTAGTACAGTGGAAACACCCCAAAAGTGACTCCATTTGGGAAACTGCACCCCCTGAGGAATCATCTAGGGGTATAGTGAAAATTTTGATCCCAAAGGTTTTTTGCTGAATTAATTAGAATTAAGCCATGAAAATGAAAAATAATTTTTTTTTTCCAACAAGATGTCGTTTTAGATACACATTTTTCATTTTTACAAGGAATAGAGAAGAAAAAGCACCCCAACATTTGTAAAGTAATTTCTCCCGAGTACGGTAACACCCCATATGTGGTTATAATCAGCTGTTTACGTATATGGGAGCATTCAGAAGAAAAGGAGCGGTATTTATCTTTTGGAGCGTAGATTTTGCTGGAATGGTTTGCGGACGCCATGTTGCATTTGCAAAACCCCTGATGTACCAAACAAAAGTGACCCCGTTTTAGACACTACACCCCTAAAGGCATTTATCAAGGGATGTAGTGAGAATTTAGACTCCACAGGTGTTTTTCAGAAATGAATACGTAGTGGATTGTGCAAAGTGAAAATTGCAATTTCTCCACTGATCTGCTCATTCACCGCACAAGATGTCGTGCCCCTAGAGAATCTTACCCCATAAATTGTTAAGCGGGTTCTCCCGGGTATGGTAATGCCATACTTGTGGCCATAAATTGCTGTTTGGGCACACTGTAGGGCTAAGAAGGGAAAGACCATCATTTTGAGCATGGATTTTGCTTGGTAATAGTTCTGTTTGGGGTTTTGCTGGTATTTCCGTTTATAATGTGGTGGCATATGTAATCTGTGCGGAGAACATCAGGGCATAATAAGAGGGTATAATAATGGGGTAAATAATACAATTATCCATAGATGTGTGTTACGCTGTGAAGCGATCCGTTATGCACAGGCCGGTGTCACACTGATAAACGGTTTTCTTTCTTATCCCCCTTCTGTAACGCTCTGCACCTTTTGGGGACTTTTTCTCCTTCGTAGTTTGGGAAATATTACTGGGAAAGTTTTGCTCTGGTATGATACGGGCGCCCTCGCTTCCAGCGGATGTGCTGTGTCCATTCCCTTTCCTAGTTCCTACTAGGGCCCTGAAACTGAAGGAATGTTCCCCTCCGGCCTGCGCATTGAGATGTTTTTCACCACCGCATTACTAGTGCCATAACTTTTTTGTTTTTCAGTTGATTGAGCGGTGTGCGGGCTTGTTTTTTGCGAGACGGGCTGTAGATTTTATTGGTACCATTTTAGAACACATACGACTTTTTGATCGCTTTTTATTTCATTTTTTGGTAAAGGAAATTACCAAAAACAAGCAATTCTGGAATAGTTTTTTATTGTTTTTTTTATCGGCATCCACAGTGCGCCCTAAATTACTTGTTAGCTTTATTCTGCGGGTCCATACGATTACGGCGATACCAAATTTATATCGTTTTTTTTATGTATTGCAGCTTTTGCACAATAAAATCACTTTTTTTATCAAATCATTTGTTTTCTGTGTCGCCATATTCTAAGACCCATAACTTTATTATTTTTGCGTGCACAAAGCGGTGTCAGGGATTATTTTTTGCGGGACGGATTGTCGTTTTTTATTAGTACTATTTTGGAGTAAATGTGACTTTTTGATCACTTTTTATAGCATTTTTTGGAAGGAGATGTGACCTAAAATACAAAGATTCTGGCGTTGTTTTTCATGTTTTTTTTTTTTTACGGCGTTCACCGTGCGGGATAAATTACATAATTGTTTTGTAGTTTGGGTCATTACGTACGCGGCGATACCAATTATGTATAGTTTTTTTTATGTATTGCGGCTTTTGCACAATAAAATCTCTTTTTTTATAAAATCATTTGTTTTCTGTGTCGCCATATTCTAAGACCCATAACTTTTTTATTTTTGCGTGCACGAAATGGTGTCAGGGATTATTTTTTGCGGGACGGATTGTCGTTTTTATTAGTACTATTTTGGAGTAAATGTGACTTTTTGATCACTTTATAGCATTTTTTGGAAGGAGATGTGACCTAAAAACAAAGATTCTGGCTCTGTTTTTCATGTTGTTTTTTTACCGCGTTCACTGTGCGGGATAAATTACATAATAGTTTTGTAGTTTGGGTCGTTACGGACGCGCCGATACCAATTATGTATAGTTTTTTTAATTTTTACATTTTTTCCCATAATAAAAGTCTTACTATGGGAAAAAAGTCAGTTTAGCTTTATTTTTATTTGAAATGTGTGTGTTTTTATTGTTTTACCACATTTTTATTAACTTTTTTTTACTTTTTTGACTTGTCCCACTAGGGGACATGAGGGCCTGATGCCCCGATCGCTACTCTAATACACTGCACTACATACGTAGTGCAGTGTATTAGCGCTGTCAGTTATTCACTGACAGCAAGCCTATGAGGACACGCCGCAGGCGGGTCCTCATCGGCTCCCGTACAAGGCAGACTCGGACGCCATTTTCTGGCGTCCGATTGCCACAGCAACCCAGCGATTGCATCACTGGGTTGCCGGTCGGGTGAAAACCTATCAGATGCTGCGCTCTATTGAGCGCAGCATCTGAGGGGTTAATCTGCCGGATCGAGAATAGCTCCGGTCCTGGCAGTTACAGGAGGGTGCCAGCTGTATAATACAGCTGTCACCCCGCGGTGATGGTGCCGGCTCTGCTTCTGAGCCCGCACCATCACTGCGCCGTACATATACGGCGCTTTGCGGGAAGCACCTCCCGACAGCGCCGTATACATACGGCGGATGTCGGGAACGGGTTAACCCCTTAGTGACCAGCCTATTTTAGGCACTAATGACCAAGCAATTTTTGTATTTTTTTTTTTTTTTTTCGTTTTTCTATAGTCGCATTCAAGGAGCTATAACTTTTTTATTTTTCCGTCGAAATAGCTGTATGAGGAATGGTTTATTGTGGGATTAGTTGTACTTTTTAATGGCACCATTTTGGGGTACATATCATGTCTTGAATAACTTTTATTAGCTTTTTTTGGGGGGGAATAGAAAAAAACTGAAATTCCACCATTGTTCTATGCATTTTAAATTGCCGCTGTTCACTGTGCGGCATAAATAACACGTTACCTTTATTCTATGGGTCGGTACGATTAAGAGGAAACCACGTATGTATAGGGGTTTTTTTATTTACAACTTTTGCACAATAACACTTTTGAACTAAAATTATTTGTTTTTGCATCGTCTTTCCAAGAGCCGTAATATTTTTATTTTTCCGTCAATGTAGTGCTTTTTTGGGCTTGTTTTTTGCGGAACAAGACTTTTGATTTGGTACTGTTTTGAGGTACATGGGACTTATTGATTAAAGGGAACCTGTCACCAGCATTTTAGCTATAAAGCCAGCAATACCTGGTGAAAGTGGGTGAAAAATCATTGTCATCTAAGCCATGTTCTAAGTAAGCTCTGTAACTTTAGTATTCAGTTTTTCAGTGGTCCCACGCCGTATGCAAATGAGCAGAAAAGAGTCAAATCTTCATCTGAAAAGAGTCAGATTTTCATTCCTCCAGCATCTCAGAGTGGACTCTACCTCCTTCTTTTTGATTGACAGCTCCTTAGCCAGTCAGGGCCACACAGGTGGTGGCAGTGGACGTGGTTAAGAAGCTGCATCCCAGAGGGAAAAATAATTACCATAAAAGGCGGGAAAAGTTTAAGCGACAATATTTACTGACAGAGGAGGACTTCAGGAAAGAAGAGAACAGGAACGAACTCTGGACAGCTGCGGCCATTGAGTGGTCAGGCGAGTTTAACAGGTAAGATGTTGATGACAGGATCCCTTTAACTTTTATTAGGACTTTTTTGGGGGGCAATGGAAAAAAATAGCAATTTCGCCATTGTTTTTTGTGTTTTTTTTACGGTGTTCATCTTGCGGTTTAAATTACATATTAACTTTATTGTTCGAGTCATTACTGTCGCAACAATACCATATATGTGTACTTTTATTTATTTTTTACACTTTTACTAAATAAAACCACTTTTTTATGGGAAAAAAAATGTTTTTTTTGTTTTTTTTTTACTGTAATCTTTATTAATAATTAATAATAATCGCTGCTATAATGCTTTGGTATACTTAGTATACCAAAGCATTATTGCCTGTCAGTGTAAATCCTAAAAGGCATATGCCCAGGGCAGACCTGGGGGCTTTTATCAGGCACCCGGCTGCCATGACACCCGATCGGAGGCCCGCGATTTACTTTTTAGCTATTTTTTTCTGGTAATAACACAGTTTTACCTTAAAATAGAGATTTTACTTGTGATCATCATTGTCTACCGTAAATGTTAATATATTACATGTCTATTTTATGGTAATTTGCGCAGGGCTAGCGTTACGACAATGATTGGCGGGGGGAACGTTTTATTGGGGTGGGTATTTTGTATGTATTATTATTAATTTTTTTTGCACTTTATTTTACTTTTATTTTTTTATTATTATGGTCTGTCCCTCAAAGGTCAGAAAAGTCTCTATTGAGCACTGTGTAAAAGGGATCAGAGAAGATAGAAGCAGCGAAAGCTGCTTCTATCCTCTCCTCGGGGTCCCCGGCAGTCACTGACTGCCGGACACCTGACATTCAGCTCGGGCAGCAATCGAAAACCCGTGGCGTAGATAATCTATGGCGCGGGTTTTAACCCCTTAATAACCAGCCTATTTTAAACCTTAATGACCAAGGTATTTTTTTTAATTTTTACATTGTCTCATTCCAAGAGCTATAACTTTAATATTTTTGCGTCGACATAGGTGTTTGAGGTCTTGTTTTTTGCGGGACAAGTTGTGTTTTTTAATAGTGCCATTTTGGGGTACTTATTATTTATATATTAACTTTGGGGGGGGGGGGGACCTAACATTTTGACCACTCTTTTTTGCATCCTAAATCTAAGCCGTTTACCGTGTGGTATAAATAAAACACTAACTTTATTCAGCGGGTTGTTTTTACGATTGCAACGATACCAAGTTTGTATAGATGTTGTATGGTTTACTACTTTTACACAGTAAAAACTCTTTTTTTTTCAAAATTATTTTGTTTTTGTGTCTCCATATTTGAAGAGCCATAAAAAAAATTATTGTTCCGCCGATGCAGTTGTATGAGGGCTTTTTGTTTTTGCGGGATTACTTTTTTATTGGTACCATTTTGGAGTAGATGTGACTTTTTGATCACTTTTTATCACATTTTTTTTAAGTCAGGAAAACCGCAATTATTCAAATGTATTTTATTTTTTATGGCGTTCACCGTGTGGGATAAATGATGTAATAGCTTTATAGTCGGGGTTGTTACGGACGCGGCGATACCAAATATGTGTAACTTTTTTGCTTTATTTTGGTTTTTTTTAATAGTAAAGCATTTTGTAAGGAGAAAAAATGGGGGTTTTTTCACAATTTTTTTTATTAACTTTATTAAACTTTTTTTTAACTTTTTTACTAGACCCACTAGGGGACTTTAATATGCGATCCTCTGATCTCTATTATAATACATTGCAATACTTTTGTATTGCAGTGTATTACTGCCTGTCTGTTTAAAACAGACAGGCATACCTGCTATGGGACTTGTTTGTCACAATTACAACTGGTTTCTTGTCAGGGTTATGAGACTTAACACTGTTGAGTTTGAATTTATACCTCATAAGACATGTGCCTGACTTTATAATATTATATTGTATGGGAAAGATGTCTCTGGTTTTCAACATTTTAGTTTTGTAAAAGCTATTATTTTATTTTTGCTTTTAGTGTCATGATTGTTGTCAGATGTATCCATTGGCTTTGTTTTCTTCTGTAGCTGTAAACCTTACAATAAAAATTTTAATTATGAAAAAACAAAAAACGGACAGGCATCTGCTAGGACATGCCTCTGGCATAGCCTAGCTGGCATTCACTACAGGCAGACCTGGGAGCCTTTATTAGACCCCCGGCTGCCATGGGAGACATGGACACTCGGTGATCTTATCGATGGGTGTCGGTGGGAGAGAGAGGGAGCTCCCTCCCTCTCTCCAAAACCACTCAGATGCGGCGCTCGCTATTGAGCGCTGCATCTGAGGGGTTAAACGGGTGAGATCGATACTTCTATCGATCTCACCTGTTCGAGCAGGGATGCCCCCAGCCCTCCGCTACATCTGGCAGCTGAGAGCAGGGAGATTTGACGGCTCCCTGCTCTCTTTATTTATTCTGATGCAGCGATGTAAAAAGGCTTATGCATCAGAATAAAGCCCATTAGTAGCTGTCATGAAAAGGCGTATTGACGGTCACGAACTGGTTAAGGACCCTGACCGCTGGCTGTAACTACACAGCCAGCAGTCGGGAACCGGTTAAAGGGTACATCCACTTTCACTGAAATCGATTATAGTGCAGGAGTGTGCACTATAATCGGTTTTCTAAATCACTTGTATTACCGATTCTGCTTCTGTAAAGTCCGTGCTGCTGGTTTCTCATAACGCTACATTCAGAGACAGAACGCCCTGATCGTTTACATGGCTTCTGTATGCAAAACGGCCATAAAGCAGTTCTGCATACGGGAGCCATGCTGTCGAGCAGGACGTTCTGTCTCTAAATGCAGAGTTATGAGCAGTACGAACTTTACACAATCTGTACTGCTAAAAGCAAAGTCAGTAATGTAATCGGTTGCTTTGGTTCCTCCATTTTTCTCCTATGCAATAATACCACTCACAGTTGATCGTAGAATTCCATGAACTGACTTGTTACAATAGTGTCATCCTATTACAGTACCACGCTCTAATTCTGTGAGCTCTTTAGAGCAACCCATTCTTTCACAAAGGTTTATAAAGGCGACTGCATGGCTAGGTGCTGGATTTTATACACCTGTGGCAATGGGACTGAATGAAATATCTGTATACAATGATTAAGAGTTGTGTCCACATACTTTTGTCCATCTAGTGTCAATATAAATCGGTTTTGCCACGATTTTATGGCCACAATGATCTGACCACAATGTGTGACTAGGACCTTAAAGAGGCTCTGTCACCAGATTTTGCAACCCCTATCTGCTATTGCAGCAGATAGGCGCTGCAATGTAGATTACAGTAACGCTTTTATTTAAAAAAAACGAGCATTTTTGGCCAAGTTATGACCATTTTTGTAATTATGCAAATGAGGCTTGCAAAAGTCCAAGTGGGTGTGTTTAAAAGTACAAGTCCAAGTGGGTGTGTATTATGTGCGTACATCGGGGCGTTTTTAATACTTTCACTAGCTGGGCGCTCTGATGAGAAGTAACATCCTCTTCTCTTCAGAACGCCCAGCTTGTGACAGTGCAGATCTGTGACGTCACTCACAGGTCCTGCATCGTGACGGCCACATCGGCAGCAGAGGCTACAGTTGATTCTGCAGCAGCATCAGCGTTTGCAGGTAAGTCGATCTTACCTGCAAACGCTGATGCTGCTGCAGAATCAACTGTAGCCTCTGCTGCCGATGTGGCCGTCACGATGCAGGACCTGTGAGTGACGTCACAGATCTGCACTGTCACAAGCTGGGCGTTCTGAAGAGAAGAGGATGTTACTTCTCATCAGAGCGCCCAGCTAGTGAAAGTATTAAAAACGCCCCGATGTACGCACATAATACACACCCACTTGGACTTGTACTTTTAAACACACCCACTTGGACTTTTGCAAGCCTCATTTGCATAATTACAAAAATGGTCATAACTTGGCCAAAAATGCTCGTTTTTTAAAAATAAAAACGTTACTGTAATCTACATTGCAGCGCCTATCTGCTACAATAGCAGATAGGGGTTGCAAAATCTGGTGACAGAGCCTCTTTAAGCTCATGGCTATGGTAAACAAATTTTTCAACACATCGTAGTGTTTTTACCCTAAAAAAAGCATTATTGAAAACATATGGATTCTTTAGGCCAAATATATGCATATTACGTGTGGATTTGTCGAGTGTATTTTCCTGCGGCAAATTCGCAGAGTGATACCGTGCTAGCAAAGTAAATGAGATCACAAGTTATGTCATCTACACGTTGCATAATTTTTCTGCATGCAAACTGACCTGTGTTGCGTATTTAAAAATCTGAGCTTGCCAATTTCTTGCATTTCCACTTGAGAATTGTTTCTGACAAGTTTATAAAAAAAAAAACGCACCAAAATCCACAGCATAAAACTGCAACTATTTCTGCATCAAAATTTTAAAACCGCACATAAAAATGCATAAAAAGATGCACTATTAGGCTACATTCACACGAACGTGTTTTTGCGGCCGCAATTCCCCCGAAAATCCATGGGAGAATTGCGGCCCCATTCATTTCTATGGGGCCATGCACACGACCGTAGTTGCGGTCTTTGCACGGCCCGGGAACCCGCACCGCAGAAAGAACGGGCATGTCCTATTACGGACATCTTCTGCGGTCCGGGCTCATTGAAAACAATGACGGCGGCCATGTGCATGTCGTACGATTTGCGGGCGGCCCGCGTCTTACAGTCTGCAGCCGGCCGACCCGAAAATCACGGCCGTGCACACGGCTACGGTCGTGTGCAAGAGGCCTTAATTGCGCTTTTTATCTGCGGGGTTACCTGCGCTTTTTACGCAGATTTTCTGCAACAAATTGTGCAACTTGTGCATGTAGCTTAAGGGTATGTTCACACTGGGTGGATATGCTGTGTAAAAGTACGCAGCGTATCCGTCCTCGGATACAGAACTCGCAGGGAATTGCAGACTAAAACTGCACCAAATTGTCATCCCAGGAGGCCGGCCTTTACTGGGAACAGAGGAACGCGTCGCTATGACAATTTAACTTTTTTTTATTAATTTTAAATTTTTGTGTCCGAATCGCAGCTTTTCTGCTGCAAAAATCGCTACATATTCTAGTTGTTGCAGGCTTTAGCTTCCCACTGAATTCTATGGGAAAAACATGCAAAAAAAAGAGCAGCAATTCCGCGGCATAAATTGACACGCTGCAGATTAAAAACCACACCGCAGGTCAATTTATGAACGGTTTCTCGGTGGATTTTCTTCACAGCGTGTGGATGAGATTTGATCAAATCTCATCCACTATGCTGCTACTGTAATATGCTGCGGATTTTCTGCAATTAAATTAAGGCCTCATGCACACGAACGTGCTTTTGCGGCTGCAATTCCCCCGAAAATCCACGGGAGAATTGTGGCCCCATTCATTCCTATGGGACCATGCACACGACCGTGGTTTTCACGGTCCGTGCATGGCCCCGGAGCCCGGAGGTCTGGGCTCATTGAAAATAATGGCCGCAGCCATGTGCACGGCCCGCGATTTTCAGGCGGCTCACGGCGGTCACTCAGTGGCCGGCCGACCCGGAAATCACAGCCGTTCACATGGCTACGGTCGTGTGCATGAGTCCTAATTGCAGAAAATCTGCAGTGTTTATGCTGTTGGAACCTGTCAGAAATTTTGAGGCCTCAACACTGGTGATAGAGGGGAGGGGAAGGGCAGGGCATTTCAAGCCTACCAACATTTGAGTCCCTGGCGTGGCAGTTGCAAGTGCCACTCTTTATTTTGAGTGACGGCTCTGACGGCAAATCAGAAGACTGCTAGAGTGACTCAGAGTCTGAGGGGTGGGGCTCTCAGCATGCAATGTAGGATAATTTGCACATCAAGATCCGCCTCAATGGCACTTATGATTGACTCGTTAGGGGAATTAAAGGCTATGTACATTTTTAAACTAAATTTATTTTTTAAATAATTCAATGTTTTGTCTGATTTTAAACAGCTTTTAAATTAAAAAAAAAATAACTTTTACTATTAAAGATACAGCTTCTATGTATCCTGTGTATATATAGAAGCAGTATCGTTCCATCAAAGCCGATTCTGTCAGGTCAGCTATACTGACGGCTCGGCTAAAAGCTGGTCCTGCGTGTCTCTGACATGCAGGATCCAGCTAAAAAGTTCACAAACGTATGAATAAGATCGCCAAACGTGATGTGAACCTAGCCTAAGACAACCTGTCTTATCATGAGCCTCCCCGCCTTCTTCCCTGTCTGCAGTAGGACACAAGGATTGTGGAGCCCCACTCCCCCAGCCATTCCCCAGCTCAAAATGGAACAGATCAGTAGGAAAGTCCTGTGTTTTCTGCTGGATTTCTACAAAACTGTTTGTTTCAGGAACATCCTGCAGATTGTCAAACAGTGGGAGCAATTTTATCTAGTTTTTACTCTTGTAATTAATTTCTAGGTTTAGTTTTCCTCTAAGAATGACTGACTATATTTTCAGAACTTGCTTAGAAATTCAAACATTATTTAGCTGTAACTTTACACTCGAGACTAACATTGATTTTGATCAACAGGTGGTTTGTCTCTATAAAAAAGTTATGCAGAAAAAGTATTTCAAACCTTTACTGTCCTCGATTGGTCTTGGAGGCAGTCGGTGTTCTGCGCAAAATCAGCACTCTGTGTCATCAAGTATCTGATAACATTGTTTCCACTTCACAACTAAGATATGAACAGTGGAAAAACAAGACACTACGCTCTCGTCAAAGGCTGAACTATCAGCGCTTGTTGTGTAGGTATGTACATTTTTGTTTATGGAACTTAAATTTGTTATGGGGTTCTGGATAATACAATTCCGGGAAACAGACCATTCAGTATAATTAATTTAAAAAAACATGCAAGCGCTGGCATTCACGTAGGTCTACCCATCAGAAGAAACAAAGTTAGGGCTTATTCACACAAACGGGTGTCAAATAGTTTTTTCACAGCCGATTTGCATACGTATGGTACCAGAGTTCACAGATTCCTAATAGACCTGAGTCTATTGAGGGACCCGTGAAAATGGGCAAAAATAGGACATGTCCTATTTTTTCCACAGGTAGTTCACACTGCCCGTTAAAAGAAAAATTGCCGTGTGAATAGCCCCATAGAAGTGCATTGATTATAATGCGGCCAATTATCCAGTTTGTGTGATTAATCCCTTAGGCCATATTCACACGACGGTGAAAGAAAACGGCCGTTAAAAAGGGATCAACTGTCCGTTTTTCACGGCCGCTTTGCATCAGTGTGTCTCCAAATTTTCATCCGTTTGCCATCCGTTCTTCATGACCGTTAAAAAAACAGATGAATTATGTTCGTCAGGGTTTTTTATGTATAGTCGTATTGTTCCACAATTTCCTCCTCATTTTGTATTCATTGATACAATGCAAGGTATATTTGGCTATTCTTTCATTTACTTATGCATTGAATAAAGCATTCCTTTTTTTTTCCCCGGGTTTCCTCAGCATTAGGTCACTGTCTCCAGTTTTACGTCTGATTATAACAATAGTGATTGTGAATTTGCACAATATCCACAGCATTTCTAAAAAGAACCATTTGGAATACCAAAAATACTTGAAGTAAGGTGCTAAAAATCATAAATATTGTAAGTCATTGTAATGCTTATTATCTGTAGGCTTTTTTGCTCAGCGTTGTTAACACAATGGAACTCATTTATCAAATCTGGTTGCCCATAGCAACCAATCGGAGCTCAGCTTTTATTCCCTACCGGCACAGTGCTTTATATTTAAGGCGCTGGCAGGTGGTGCTTCCCGCAGGTGGTTCTTCCACGCCATAAATGTATGTGGCCATCATCAGGCAGGTGTCAGCTGTAACATAAAGCTGACACCCTGCTGCAACACCCGTGATTGGAGCTAGCTCAGATTCCGGCCATTTGACCCCTTAGATAGCTACTGCCACATCTAAGGCATTTGACAGAGGTAGGGGGCTCCCTTAGCTCTCTGGACCCCCCCACCCGTGACCCGATCGAAGGGTGATGATGGGTTGCCATGGCAACAGGAGGCGGCCTTGTCTGCCACAGATGTGAGCATAAGAAGTGCAGTGTATTACGTAAGCAATCAAACGATCGAATAATAAAGTTCCCTTGTGGTAGTAATAAATATTGTAAAATAAGTATTTTTAGGTCAAAATAAAAATCCCAAGTAAAATAAAACACAACTTGCCTTTTTGTTACTACTGGAAAATGTGTTTTTGTTTGTTTTTTTTAGTGGGGAAAATAAAAGAACAAACACAAAATAAACAAAGTTGGTATTTCCGCATCTGGAATGAACGCTCGTCTGCCCAATAATCGTCCTGTGTAAAACCCCCTTTTAAAAAGATGCTTATTGACACAATGGCTTACGCCCCTTATACCTCCACTTACAGATCTAATGTACCAGATGAAGAAGGGTATACATATGGATAAATTAGATATAGAGCGTACACCGGAGGCCAAAGCTTCCAAATTTTTCCAGAAATGGAAGGTCTTTATTTGCAAACACTATCAACAAAGCGAGATTGTGGAATTGATGGCACCGTTTCATTACACGTCCTGGTATTTGACCAGAGCGGTTGCGGGGACGCTAGGTAACTTGGGGCCTCAGTGAAGGTCTATTGCAAGGAGAGGGGGTGCACGAAGCTTGAAGATGTAGTTACATATGACTATTAGATCTGATGTCCTATTTTCGTCTATTGGAGATTAATTGAAAACTGATGGGTCCTTGAGCTATGGTGGGGGGGTTACGTTTGATTGTTTAGTTACTTTGTTCTAATGTTATTTGTAACAACAAGTATCTTAATGCACATTCGTGATACTGTGAATGTTGTAGAATAATGTATATTCTGTCATTTCCTATGCAATATGTTGCTGTTATTGTACATTTCCTTTTCTCATGGATCGATTTTGATATATTACATTTGGTATTTTGTAATAATGCTATCAAATTTGTTTACAAAAAAAAAACAACCCCCTTTTATGTCTGGTAGACTCGCACCTATCTCTACAGCGTAGGTCACCTGACATCCGTCCCGCCTGAATGCGGACTTTAAAGAGGCTCTGTCACCAGATTTTGCAACCCCTATCTGCTATTGCAGCAGATAGGCGCTGCAATGTAGATTACAGTAACGTTTTTATTTTTAAAAAACGAGCATTTTTGGCCAAGTTATGACCATTTTTGTATTTATGCAAATGAGGCTTGCAAAAGTCCAAGTGGGCGTGTTTAAAGTAAAAGTCCAACTGGGCGTGTATTATGTGTGTTACATCGGTGCGTTTTTACTACTTTTACTAGTTGGGCGTTCTGACGAGAAGTATCATCCACTTCTCTTCACAACGCCCAGCTTCTGGCAGTGCAGACACACAGCGTGTTCTCGAGAGATCACGCTGTGACGTCACTCACTTCCTGCCCCAGGTCCTGCATCGTGTCGGACGAGCGAGGCCACATCGGCACCAGAGGCTACAGTTGATTCTGTAGCAGCATCAGCGTTTGCAGGTAAGTAGCTACATCGACTTACCTGCAAACGCCGATGCTGCTGCAGAATCAAATGTAGCCTCTGGTGCCGATGTGTCCTCGCTCATCCGACACGATGCAGGACCTGGGGCAGGAAGTGAGTGACGTCACAGCGTGATCTCTCGAGAACACGCTGTGTGTCTGCACTGCCAGAAGCTGGGCGTTCTGAAGAGAAGTGGATGATACTTCTCATCAGAACGCCCAGCTAGTAAAAGAAGTAAACACGCCCAGATTTAACACACATAATACACGCCCAGTTGGACTTTTGCAAGCCTCATTTGCATAAATACAAAAATGGTCATAACTTGGCCAAAAATTCTCGTTTTTTAAAAATAAAAACTTTACTGTAATCTACATTGCAGCGCCGATCTGCTGCAATAGCAGTTAGGGGTTGCAAAATCTGGTGACAGAGCCTCTTTAAGCCACTGGCCCAAGTGTTGCTACTTTACTGGTTATTGCTTTTATTTTATTGGGATATTTCTGTTTATACTCGATCTAGTTTTCTCAGCACTGGAAACGACGAGATGGCAAGGGAAAAATGTGCATTTGGGAGCACTGGATATTGAAACTAGATAAGATAAGCACTGGTTTCTACCCATAAATGGTAAAATAACACCATGTTCCTTGTTTACCATGTGATGTTATGTATTGTCTTTTGTAGGTATTTGAAATCTATTCAGCAGTACATTGAAAATATGTCTACTTGCACAAGCCCAGAGAAGAACAGATGGGATGAAACTATTCAGATGACAAGTAGAATCATTTTAAAGATAAAAATATTTAATGAAACCAATAAAGTTGAGTAAAGGTTAAAAGCTGAGTATTCTTTATTTGTGTGTGTTTTGTTTGTTTTTTTGTCCATTATCCGGCATTTCAAAGGGAAACTGTTCCTCCAGATAAGATTACCACTTGGCATAAATAACACACTGTAACATGGGCAAGGTATCAGATTGGTGGCTACAGTTGAAAAAAAAAACATTAGGAGTACAATTAAACGGTTATCCAAGACTAATATACTGTATATTATAGGTAATTTATGTGTTTAACTTTTAATGATTTAGTCTTTTTTTTTTTTTTTCTTTGGAAGTATACATATCCCTTTAAAAAAGTTTCAAGATGGCCGCTATTCCCTTACCTCGCTTCATTTGTTGCTAGGCAACTCCTCCATACCAACAAGCTGCTGTCAGCTCAGTGTGTGTGTATCAGAGCTATGTTAGCAGTGGACACAATGCAGGGACAGGGCTTACCTAGACCAATGGGCCTGAAACCAAAGATGAAACGGCGGCACAGTATGTTTGAAAAAGACTCGGTGAGAAAAGCTAGACAGGTTTAGTTTTGGCAAAATAGTAAATCTATTCTAAAAATATCCTGCTGACAAAAAAGCCCATATAAATAAATATACAAACTTCTGCCACAGATTGCAGAATGTATCTACAATAGTGTGAAATAAGTGTTGGCATATAACACATGCAGTTCTGAGCTTATTAAACACTTTTGGACCCAATGGAAAAATGTTTGTATAACATGTGGGCGGCCATTTTTTGTGGGATAAACAAATTCTCATGAAACTTTATAGATTGCCAATAATAATATTGATAACTTGGTTGCTCTTTCCAGTAAGGCCTCATGCACACGACCGTAGCCATGTGCACGGCCATGATTTTCGGGTCGGCCGGCTGCGGGCTGTCAGTCGCAAGCCGCACGCAAATCGCGGGCCATGCGCATGGCCGCGGCCATTATTTTCAATGAACACGGCCATAATAAGACAGGTCCGTTCTTTCTGCGGTGCGGGCTCCCAGGCCATGCAAGGACCGTAAAAACTACGGTCGTGTGCATGGCCCCATAGAAATGAATGGGGCCGCAATTCTCCCGTGGATTTTCGGGGGGAATTGCGGCCGCAAAAACACGTTCGTGTGCATGGGGCCTAAAGTTCACAGTCTATTCCTACTCACTCTATTTTCACACACATACACACTGGTAATTTTCATAAAAGGTTAAATCATTTATCAGACCGTTTTCTGGAATGTGCTTGGAAACCTGAATACCTAGAGAAAACCTTTTCAAGCAAACATAGCAACTCCATTCCTTTCTATTTTATTTTGCTAAATTATGGCCAACTGTGAAGTATTCTAAGGTGTAATTTCTTATTTTGTTCGGGGCAACCACACAAAGTTTAAGGGTAAAAACACACAGTGGATTTTCAGTGTGGATTCCTAAGGCCCTGTTCACATTTTGACATTAAATCTGACGTGTATTTCTGCGGCAGACATCTCAGGTTTACCCTCGGATTCCTGTTGTGGGTGTGCAGCAGATCCGCAATAAGTTTTAACCCCATTACCATTTAATCAGGATAATCCTCGTCTTTTCTGTGCGGAATCCAGGAAAATAAGTAGCATGCTGTTCACTTCTGTGGCTGAAAACCATACGGAAATTCTCTAGCATGTGACCGGGGGAACAGAAACCCTATTCACATGCCTGGGATGTGGTTTGACGTGGATTTTGACGCAGACTTTACACACGTGTGAACAGGGCTTAAATATCCCCCTGGTGATTTAAAGGCTTCGTATGTACACCTCTGAATGGAACTTTTTTTTCATTATTAAAGGAGTTTTCCACCTTCTGACAACTGATGACCTATCCACCGGATAGGTCATCAGTACATGATCTGTGGGGGTCCAACACCCGGACCCCGCACAGATCCGCTGGTCCGGTGCCTCCGTGTACCAGACATACATGCCAGAAGCATTTGGCTCTGGCCACGTTATAACAGCCGAGCTGCAGTACTGCCACTATGCTATGTACGGAGCCAACTGCTTCCGGCTCCGTACATAGCATTATGTGCCATAATATCCGGTGCCCGTAGGCCACCAGAGTGGCTGATTGGTCCGGATGTCGATCAGCTCTTTATTTGCTCTGTTCACCAGGCCCAATAATTAAGTATAGGGACAATTGATCGTTACTAATGCATTTACATCATGTCGGCAGCACATCTCTCTGTTTACACAGGATGATGTGCTGCTGACTAGCGACCATTTTATTGGCTGCATTAAAGATGAGATCAGCCTATGAATGAGTGTTTGCTCGATCATCGACTGACCTTTACCCTGTTTACACAGGGCAATGAGCAATGATTCGTGCGAACGCACATTGGCATGGGTAAAAAAACTGGCATAGCGGTTGTATAAGGAAGAGAAAAGTGTCTAACATGTCTAGCTATATGTGCCAAGTTTATCATAGAGTATGCACCACTTTGAAAAATTTGGCCCATTTTCTGACTTCCTTGACTTACACCTAATGCACATGACCGTTGTGTGCCGGCCAGGTCCAGTCATGTCCTATCTTTCCCAGGATTGGAGAACCACAGACCCGATTCACCCGCTAAATTCAATGGGGCCACTCGGATGACGTGAAAAACAACCCGAGTTGCACTCGGTCGTGTGCACCTGCACTAAGTTTACACTAAAACTTATAGTATTAGTAGATCTACCCCATTGTGTGTGAGATCGTTTCTGCAGCATGTGTTTCACAGTGTACCGGCAGCAAAGCTGTACAAGCAGCACGGAAAAGAAGGAAGAAATCCTGGTATTGAAATTGATTGGAGGAGTTCAATATGGTTGTTTTTGATTATACATGTGTGCTGGCATAACAGAAAAAAATTAAAGTGGAGAATGGGAATAACCCTTTCATGCCGACAATCTGCACATAGACGTCCTTTTCGTACATACCCCGTGCTGCCAGGACGTGTATGTACAGATCTCTGTTCCAGCCGACATAGCGCTGTGAAAAGCGCTCGGACGCCGGCTGTGTCAGTGTCTGCGGCTCCCCAGCAACCTGTTCTCTGACAGCCGAACCGATTTGGTTCGGCTTTCAGAGAATATGATCAACGGTGTTAACCGCTTCCTGACCGCCCACTGTAAATTCATGTCGGCGCTTGCTGGGCTCTGTGCAG
The DNA here is from genome assembly GCF_050947455.1 of Rhinoderma darwinii. Taxonomy (NCBI): domain Eukaryota; kingdom Metazoa; phylum Chordata; class Amphibia; order Anura; family Rhinodermatidae; genus Rhinoderma; species Rhinoderma darwinii. The sequence goes on along the minus strand of NC_134690.1, from coordinate 305,645,468 downwards.
CGCCGACGTGAATTCACAGTGGGTGTTAAAAGCGCGATCTGGGTGTCTCAGAGTAGCGCTGACACCCGGATCGCGCTGCCAACCCCTGCCTCTGGTCCCGGAGACATGACCGGGACCTGATTGGTTCAGGTCCCGATCATGTGATCGCAGGGAAAGTTTGTTGGTACAACAAACTTTCCCGAGGACCGATTGCGGGTGCTGCCATCGGTTGCATGGCAAAACCGGAGGCCATACAACATCCTCCGGTTTGCCATTCACGGAAGCCTATGAGGACCAGCTGGTCCTCATAGGCTTCCTGTCAGTGTGACTGTCAACGTCACACTGACAGTTTATAACACGTTACACTACCTAGGTAGTGTAATGTATTATAGCAGCTATCAGTGCTGCAGGTCTTCAAGTAAAAAAAAAAAGTATTAAAAGTGTAAAAACAAGTTATAGTTATAAGTTAAAATGCTTTTTTTCCTATAGGTCTTTTATTATAGGAAAAAAAATAAAACGTTAAAAAAGTGCACATATCTGGTATCACCGCGTTCGTAACGACCCCAACTATAAAACTATAATATTATTTTTCCCGCACGGTGAACACCGCAAAAAATTATTAAAAAACAATACCAGCATCACAATTTTTTTGGTCATCACCCCTCCCAAAATATAGAATAAAAACCTGATCAAAAATTTGCATGTACCCCAAAATAATACCAATAAAAACTACAACCCGTCCCGCAAAAAACAAGCTCTTAGACAGCTTTTTTGACTGAAAAATAAAAAAATTATGGCTCAGAATATGGTAACACAGAAAATAAATCATTTTATAGAAAAGTGATTTTATTGTGCCACAAAACATTAAAAAAACTATATACATATGGTATCGCTGTAATCGTACCGACTTGCAGAATAAAGTAAAATGTCATTCATAGCGCCCAGTGATTACTATAAAAAAAAGGACAAAAAAGATTGTCAAAATGTTGTTGTTTTTTTTGTCACTTTGCTTGCCAAAAAAATCTAATAAAAAGTGATCAAAAATTCACATGTACCCTAAAATGGTACCAATGAAAACTACAGATTGTAACGTAACAAATAAGCCCTCGCACGGCTCCGGTGGAGAAAAACTAAAAGAAAGTGCTGCCGCTCAGAATTTAGCGACCGAAATTGTGCGGAGTGTCCAAAAGCGGATAAGATTGGGCACCATTTATCAGTGCGACAACGGCCACACATCTATGAATTATTATTTATTTACCGCATGATTATACCCTCTTATTATGCCCTGATGTACTCCGCACAGCTTATATGTACCCCCATATTATAAACTGAAATACCAGCAAAACCCCAAACAGAACTATTACCAAGAAAAATCTGCTCTCCAAAAGGCGCTCCTTCCCTTCTGAGCTCTGCCGTGGGTCCAAACAGCAGTTTATTACCACATATGGGGTATTGCCGTAATCGTGAGAAATAGCTTTACAAGTTTTGGGGGTGCTTTTTATTATTTATTCCTTGTAAAAATGAAGATTTTTATTTTCACAGACGTATTTCAATAAATAAAGCAAAAGACCTGTCAGGTCAAGATGCTAACTATACCCCTAGATAAATTCCTTGAGGTGTGTAGTTTCCAAAACCACTTTTGGGGAGATTCCACTGTTTTGGCACCACAAGACCTCTTCAAACCTGACATGGTGCCTAAAATATATTCTAAAAAAAGTAGACCCCAAAATTCTCTAGGTGCTCCTTTGCTTGTGAGGCCGGTGTTTCAGTCCATAAGTACACTAGAGCCATATGTGGGATATTTCTAAAAACTGCAGAATCTGGGCAATAAATATTGAGTTGCATTTCTTGGGTGAAACCTTCTGTGTTACAGAAAAAAATGTATTACAAATGAATTTCGGCAAAAAAAATGTGTAAATTTCACCTCTACTTTGCTTTAATTCCTGTAAAACGCCTAAAGGGTTAATAAACTTTCTGAATGCTGCTTTGAATACTTTGAGGGGTGCTGTTTTTAAAATGGGGTGATTTATGGGGTCTATCTAGTACATAAGGCCCTCAAAGCCACTTCAAAACTGAACTGGTCCTTGACAAAACAGCCTTTTGACATTTTCTTGAAAATGTGAGAAATTGCTGCTAAAGTTCTAAGCCTTGTAGCGTTCTAGAAAAATAAAATAATGTTCAAAAAAACAATGCAAATATAAAGTAGACATATGCGGGATGTTAATTAGCAACAATTTTGTGTGGTATTACTATCTGTTTTACAAGTACATTACATTTAAAATTAGAAAAATTATAATTTTTGCACATTTTGGTGTTTTTCACAAATAAGCTATGAATTTATTGACCAAATTTTTCCACTAACATAAAGTACAATATGTCACGAGAAAACAATCTCTGAATCGCTTGGATAGGCAAAAACATTCCAGAGTTATTACCACATAAAATGACACATGTCAGATTTGAAAAAATGGGGCTGGTCATTGAGGTATCGATGACCCTTGGTCCTGAAAGGGTTAAGGATGATTATTGCAAGGAGAATCTGGGATTTATGCAAGAAACCTAAAACTTTAAAACATCCATGTAGAATTTACTTGCAGATTTTTCAGGTAACACAAATTAATGAATGTGCAACATGTTAACGTGCTATAATATAGTATTTCAATAATTTTTCAATACTTCACACAAGAACAGAACGTTTTGTGGCTGACTCTTAGATCTAAGTGGGATTTGTCCAGGCATGATACACAGGGGCGCAGTATAAGGGTATGTGCACACACACTAATTACGTCCGTAATTGACGGACGTATTTCGGCTGCAAGTACCGGACCGAACACAGTGCAGGGAGCCGGGCTCCTAGCATCATACTTATGTACGATGCTAGGAGTCTCTGCCTCGCTGCAGGACAGCTGTCCCGTGCTGTAATCATGTTTTCAGTACGTGACAGTGGTCCTGCAGCGAGGCAGGGACTCCTAGCATCGTACATAAATATGATGCTAGGAGCCCGGCTCCCTGCACTGTGTTCGGTCCGGGACTTGCGGCCGAAATACGTCCGTCAATTACGGACGTAATTAGTGTGTGTGCACATACCCTAAGAGTTCCTGTAACACACTTCAAAAACAATGAGATTTACAAGTCTATATGCGGATGCGTATAGTATCAATAGAAAATGGAGATGCCAGCCTCCATGTAGGTATAAGCAGCTTTTGTGTTTGACACTTTAACCGGTTAAAGGAACAGTGTCACCCCCAAAAAATTTTTTATATCAGTTTGATAAAACGTTTATATTTATTTGTGTGTTTGTGTTACTTTTTTTTACTTTTTCTTCCCTATGGGGGCTGCCATTTTTTCTCCATTTCTGTATGTGTCGATTAAAGACACATACAGACATGGAATACGGCAGCTACAGTCCCATAGTGAATGCGAACGGGGCCGGTTCCATCCACTATGGTGTACGCCGTCTGTGTGGGAACGGCGCATGCGCCGCTCCCACACAGTCCAAGTTGAACTGTGCGCCGTCCGGCGCCATTTTCCTGTGGACCGGAAGTCGCGGCCGGACAGTAAGATTACTACTTCCGGTCGCGGCTTCCGGACTTGTGCACTTGGAGCAACGGCAGCAGACGGAGCGGACGCGGCAGGAGCAGGTAAGTTATTTCTATGTATGTTCGTGTTTCAGTGTGCGTTTACTACTGTATGTAAACCTACTACACTGTGTGTTAGCTCAAAAAATGGCGACACACAGTGTAGGAGGTTTGACCGTTCAATCCCCTCGTTTCTCCCGGCACTAGCCAGGATAAAGAAGGGGGGGATTCTGAGAGCTCACTAGAGCGAGGGATTTTTTTCCAATTTTGCAGCATAAAGCAATGTGGTTGCTTTACCACATGCAATGCTGCAATTTTGGGAATTGCTCCATCTAGTGACCAGCACTGGGAAATATTATAAATTAGAATCTAATTTATAATATTTCCTGACTCGTGAAAAAAATAAAAAAAATTAGAACAATGTTTAATCACCTACACACTAATTGTTGAACTAAAAAAAAAATCAATTTTTGCTAGCAACACATTCCCTTTAAAGGAACAGTGTCATCACAAATTTTTTTTTGATATGTTAAAGATGTTAGTGCTTTATTAAAAACGTTTATATTTATTTGTGTGTTTGTGTTTTACTTTTTCTTATTTTTACACTTTTTCTTCCCTATGGGGGCTGCCATTTTTTGTTCCATTTCTGTATGTGTCGATTAACGACACATACAGACATGGAATACGGCAGCCACAGTCCCATAGGGACTGCGAACGGCTCCCGTCCCATCCACTTCTGTGTACGCCGTCTGTGTGGGAACTGCGCATGCGTCGCTCCCACACAGTCCAATTTGAAATTGGCGCCGTCCGGCGCCATTTTCCTGTGGACCGGAAGTCGCGGCCGGACAGTAAGATTACTACTTCCGGTCGCGGCTTCCGGACTTGTGCACTTGGACCAGACGGAGCGGACGGGCCGGAGGGAGCCGCGGCGGCAGGAGCAGGTAAGAGATTTCAATGTATGTTCGTGTTTGTGTACGTTTACTACTGTATGTAAACCTACTACACTGTGTGTTAGCTCAAAAAATGGCGACACACAGTGTAGGAGGTTAAACCGTTCAAACCCCTCGTTTATCCCGGCACTAGCCAGGATAAAGGAGGGGGGGATGCTGAGAGCTCACTAGAGCGAGGGCTTTTTACCCAATTTTGCAGCAAAAAGCAATGTGGTTGCTTTACCACTTGCAATGCTGCAATTTTGGGAATAGCTCCATCTAGTGACCAGCAATGGGAAATATTATAAATTAGAATCTAATTTATAATATTTCCTGGCTCGTGAAAAAAATAAAAAAAATTTGAACAATGTTTAATCACCTACACACTAAATGTTTAATTAAAAAAAAAAAAACATGTTTTTCTGGCAACACATTCCCTTTAAGGACCAGGCTGTTTTACAGCTAAATGACCAGAGCAAATTTCACAATTTTGCTATGCGTTCTTTAGATGACTATAACTCTGCAGGTGAATAAAGTTCATCTTTGAATTTTACACTCTTTTTAAAGGACAGATAGGGCTTTGTTTTAGTGGCATTTGTCAGTATATATCATTTTTATTTTTTTCTCTAAAGTGGGCAAAATTAGAAAAAAATGCAAGAATTTAGCAATTGCGTCAATTTATGCTAGCATTTTTCACACACGGTATGGACCACGGACAAAATTAATCCCATTTCACATTCTTCCACTTCTCCCGTGCATGTGGATACCAAATATGTGTGCCTTATTCACTGTGCGGGCATGTGCCAGGGCTTGGCATAAAAGGAGGCTTTTTGGCCTTTTCGGTCCAGGAATTTTGCAATTGATTTTATAGCAGCATACTGTTTTCTGGGGGTGTAATGCTGCTGAAACATTAGAATCACCCCATAAATGACTTCATTCACACAAGTAGACCCCACAAGGTTTCCTTCAAGGGGTTTATAATATTTTTAGCAAGTCCAGTTTTCTTCTGAAAGTTTCTTGAATAAGATGGAACAAAATAAAATCAGCTTTTTTTTTAGCAAATGCGTCAGTTTATGCTTGCTTTTTCACACACAGAATGGACCACGGACAAAATTCATCCCATTTCACATTCTTCCACTTCTCCCGTGCATGGGGATACCAAATATGTGTGCTTTATTCACGGGCATGTGCCAGGGCTTGGCATAAAAGGAGGCTTTTCGGTCCAGGAATTCTGCACTTGATTTTATAGCAGCATACTGTTTTCTGCGGGGTGTAATGTTGCTGAAAGATTAGAAACACCCCATAAATGACTTCACTCACACAAGTAGACCCCACAAGGTTTCCTTCAAGGGGGTTTATCATATTTTTAGACAGTCCAGTTGTCTTCTGAAAGTTTCTTGAATAAGATGGAACAAAATAAAATTAGCTTTTTTTTTTAGCAAATGCGTCAGTTTATGCTAGTATTTTTCACACACAGTATAGACCACGGACAAAATTAATCTCCTTTCACATTCTTCCACTTCTCCTGTGCATGGGGATACCAAATATGTGGGCCTTATTATCACATAGAGATGTAGGAGGGCGGACGATAGAAGATTATTTCACAAATCGCTTTTTTTCAAAGCTGCTTTTACAAAACTCAACAGAGTTTCTATAACACTTCCAAAATATCTGCTCTTGAAGCAGAAATCCCAAAATATTCATCTAGGGGTATAATGGGAATTAATTTTTTGGGGTTTTCTAAAATAAGAAATTGCAGGTTTATGCAAATGGAGCTATTCAGCAGATGAACTTTAGAAAACATGCAAATGTGACATACACTCCCCACCCATTCCCTCCCTCACCCTTGGAGTAAAATCAGGGGAAAAATAAAAAAGTATTGTAGGGCAAATATATTTTCAATGAATTAACTAAAATCTAATAATGCACAACAGTGTGGTATTTTTTAAAACATGGCTCAATGCACAGGCCTGGTTATGATGGACAGAAATATCGGGAATCTTTGCGGTGCCCGTCTTTTCTGCAGACGCGGCACTTTTTCTGGGAGTTGCTTCTGGTTGGTGTTGGGGGAATCCGACTGATGAAGTGTCTTTCAGTCAGTCGCGTGACATCCTCAGACTGGGGGCATTCTCGGGTGTCCTGAACATCAAATATGAGGCCTTCAATAATTTTCTCCTGGAAATCCAGGTATGTGTCTCTGCCTCTGTTTTTTTTTTGTAGAGCACTAATGAATTGTGGATGGCCACCTGTAACAAATAAATGGCCACTTTTTTGTACCAGGTTTTTGTTTTTCGCTTTACTAAATAGGGCTGTAAAACCTGGTCGCTTAAATCCACCCCCCCCCCATGTACTTGTTATATTCGGACACGCTCACTGGTTTGTGCTTGTCCGATGTTGCCCCTCTTTCCCTCGCTGCCACTGTTCCTGCGGTATGAATCGTGCTTAGCACATACACGTCTTTGCGATCCCTGAACTTGACTGCCAGCAATTCCTCAGATGCATAAGCACAGGAGTCCCCCTTTACCATGCGCTTCCCCACTAATTGTTGTGGAAAACCAATTTGATTTTTGCGCATGGTACCACATGCCCCAGTCCTTGCAGCATGCAAATGCCTAAACAGGGGCACACTAGAATAAAAATTGTCGCAGTACAGGTGGTACCCCTTGTGAAGCAGAGGCTGCATTATCTCCCACACAATTTTGCTGCTGGTGGAAAGATCAGGGGCGCATCCAGGAACTTTTATTGAGCGGTCCCGCCCTTCATAAATCCTGAAGGCGGTGGTATATCCTGACCCGCTTTCGCACAGTTTATAAAGCTTAACGCCATATCTTGCCCTTTTGGAAGGTAGATATTGGCGAAAGCTAAGTCTGCCATGGAAGTTGAGGAGGGATTCATCCACACTTACATTCTGCTCACGGGTGTAGAGTTGCAGAAATAAATTATTGAGGGAATTTATCAGTGGTCTAATTTTGAACAACCGATCCCGGTTTGCATCGGTACTTGGGGGGGCCTGTGCGTTGTCGTTGAAGTGGAGGAACCTCATTGTCTCATAACGAGACCTGGGCATTACTGCAGAATATACCTCGGCGCTAAACAACTTCCTCGCCATAACGTCACTAACACTAACTAAACAAATTTTTCTTTTTTCTTTTTATAAAACACACAAACTAACTGGTATATATATCTACACTACCGCTAAGGGTATGTGCACACGATAGCAGGCCTTTACGTGTGAAAAGACAGACTGTTTTCAAGAGAAAACAGCTGCCTCGTTTCACACGTAAATGCTCCTCGTATTATGCGAGGCGTCTGTGAAGCTCGTAAATCTTGAGCTGCTCTTCATTGAGTTCAATGAAGAACGGCTCAAATTACGTTGCAAAGAAGTGCCCTGCACTTCTTTGCCGAGGCAGTCAATTTACGCATCGTCGTTTGACAGCTGTCAAACAACGACGCGTAAATTACAGGTCGTCTGCACAGTACGTCGGCAAACCCATTCAAAGGAATGGGCAGATGTTTGCCGACGTATTGTAGCCCTATTTTCAGGCTTAAAACGAGGCATAATACGCCTCGTTTACGTCTGAAAATAATCGAAACCCAGCCTTTCAAAAAAATAAACCGCTATTGCTATATATATTATATATATGTGGATATATATATAATTATATACTCCCTACCTGCCTATTCTAATAGAATAAAAGAAAGAAAGGTAGATAGAAAAAAAGATAGATGGATAGATAGATTATATAGATAGATAGAAATCTATCTATACAGAGAATGTTTTACAGTGTAACACTTTTTTTTCACAGTATTCTTCTGGCAGCAATTCTCTCGAGTCTCTTCTTCTCCTCAAACTGAAACAATGTTTGAGGAGAAGAAAAGAGGCAGGAGATTTGCTGCCAGAAAAGTCAAAATAAAACAAATGTGGTCGCTGTGATTGGTCCCTGATACTCTGCCCAGTGCCCAGAGCTGTTGGTAACAGCCTGGGCACAGGGCTGTGTGCACGCGATCGCGTGCACACTGTATTATACGCAGAAATGCATGTGATCGCTGTGATTGGTTGTCACAGCGATCACATGTTCAGGGGCCAAAAGATTGGCCCCTGACATTCTGCCCAGTGCCCATGGCTGTTAGCAACAGCCAGGGCATAGAGCTGTGTGCACGCGATCGCGCGTGCACAGTCTCTGAAGTGCCGCCGTAATTAGTCTATACGGCGGACTTCAGAGACCCTGACCGCTGGCCGTATAAAATACAGCCAGCGGTGGGGAACCTGTTAAACATATATTGCTACGTTTTAACACACGCATGGGTCCTTGTCAAGCTTGACAAAGAACCCTGTGTGGGTTGAACATTGCAATATGTGTTGTAAGTGACAATAAACACGTAAGCTATTTCAAGACGCAGCCTGTTTTGCCTTGTGGACGCAGCCGATTTTTTTTTAAATCTGACATGTCACTTTATGTAGTAATAACTATGGAATGCTTATACCTATCCAAGTGATTCTGAGACTGTTTTCCCGTGACATATTGTACTTTATTTTAGTGAAAAAATTTGGTAGACAAATGTAATATTTATTTGTGAAAACACCAAAATGTAGAAAAAATTTGCAAAAAATAGAATTTATCTAAATTTAAATGTATCTGATTGTAATAGTAATACTACGCAAAATAGTTACTATTTCACATTTCCCATATGTCTACTTTACGTTTGCATCATTTTTTAAACATCCTTTTATTTTTCTAGGACATTACAATGTTTAGAACTCTAGCAGCAATTTGCCACATTTTCAAGAAAATTTCAAAAGGCTATTTTTTCTGGGACCAGTTCAGGTCTGAAGTGACTTTGAGGGCCTTATATATTAAAAAGTCTCCATATATCACCCCATTTCAAAAACTGCACCCCTCAAAATATTCAAAACAGCATTCTCAAAGTCTCTTAACCCTTTAGGCTTTTCACAGGAATTAAAAGTAGAAATGAAATTTTAGAATTTCAATTTTTTTTTTTGCTGAAATTCATTTGTAATAAAAAAGTTCTGTAACACAGAAAGTTTTACCAGAGAAACGCAACTCCAATATTTATTGAGCAGATTCTGCAGTTTTGAGAAATATCTCACATGTGGCCCTTGTGTGCTAATGTACTGAAACACAGTCCAGCAAAGTAGCACCTAGTGGATTTTGAGGCCTCCTTTTTTTTTTTCCAATATATTTTAGACACCATGTCAGGTTTGAAGAGGTCTTGCGATGCCAAAACAGTGGAAATCCCCCAAAATGTACCCCATTTTGATACTAAACCCATCAAGGAATTATTTGTCTAGGGGTATAGTTATGATTTTGACCCCTTAGTTTTTTTGCAAAATTAATTTGAATTAGTCTGAAAAAACATAGAACTTTTTAATTTTACAAGGAATAAAGGAGGAAAAAGCACACCAACATAAGTACAGCAATTTCTCCTGATTACGGCAATACCCAATATGTGGTAATAAACTGAGGTTTAGACCCACGGCAGGGCTCACAAGGGAAGGAGCAACCAGCAGGAATGGTTTTCAGTGCCATGTCGTTTTTGCAACACCCTGGAGGGACCAAAGCAGTCGAAACCCCCCAAAAGTGACCCCATTTTGAAAACGACACCTCTCAAGGAATTTTTCTATGGGTATAGTTAGCATTTTCACCCCACAGGTTTTTTGTCGAATTTATTGAAATTAGGCAGTGAAAATGAATATCAACATTTTTGTCCAGTAAAATGTTGATTTTTTAAAATTTTCACAAGAGATAAAGGAGAAAAAGCTGCCCAACGTTTGTACAGCAATTTCTCTCGAGTACGGCAATACCCCACATGTGGTAATTAACCTTTCTTTTGTTTTTTCGTTTTTCACGCCACGCCTTCCAATAGTCATAACTTTTTTAATTTTCCATCAATAGGGTGGAGCTTATTTTTTGTGAAAGGAGTTGTAGTTTCTATTGACACCATTTAAAGAAGCATTTAATGTACTGGGAAACTGAAAATAAAATTCTTTGCGGGCTGAAATTGGAAAAAAAAGGAATCCTCCATTGTTTTTTGGGTTTTGTTTTTACGGCTTTCACCATGCGGTAAAAATGACAACAATTAAAGTGATATCAAATATATAACACATTAACGATACTGAAGTGTTTAGACAGTGAATAGACATTCCACGGGATGTCTATTCACAATCTCTGCACTTCGTTACTCTGTGGTAGTTACAGCAGAGGAAGCGTAATCTCGCGAGATTACGCTTTGCTCTGCTGTAACTACCACAGAAAGTAACGAAGTGCACAGATTGTGAATAGACATCCCGTGGAATGTCTATTCACTGTCTAAACACTTCAGTATTGTTAATGTGTTAGTATAAGACAGCACATAGTGATCTAATAGGATCCCTATGTGCTGCCTAAATGAATGGAGAGGAGTTCATGACGCTGATTGGTCAGCGTCATACACTCCTCTGTACAACACCGACTTCGTCCAAAGTAAAAATACGTCCACTTGGGCATTAAGCAACTCATTATGATAAATCTAAAATCGCTAATAAAGTGGTTAAAACAGATCGTTTTATTAAATAAAGAGCACTGCTGTCATCTACATTATAGCGCCAATCTCCTTATATAGGAGATAGGCCACTTATAATGTGGTGACAGAGGCTCTTTAATGATCACATTTTTCAAGTAACATAGAGTACAATATGTCACGAGAAAACAAACCCAGAATCGCTTGGATAAATAAAAGCATTCCCAAGTTATTACCACATAAAGTGACACGTTAGATTTGAAAAAATAGGCTGTGTCCAGAAGGGGGTCTAGGGGTATAGTGAGCATTTTGATCCCACGTTTTTTTTGCTAAATTTCTTTGAATTAAGCCATAAAAATTAAAAAAATATTTTCCAATAAAACATACAATGTTTACATTTTTACAAGGAATAAAAGAGAAAAATCACCCCAACATTTGTAAAGCAATTTCTCCCAATTACGGAAATACCCCATATGTGGTCATAAACTTATGACACACTGCAGCCCTCAGAAGGGAAGGAGTGGCTTTTGGAGCTCAAATTTTGCTGGAATGGTTTTCGGTGCCATGTTGCATTTGCAAAGCCCCTGAGGGACAAAAACAGTGGAAATCCCCCAAAAGTGACCCCCATTTTGTAAACGACACCCCTTATGGAATTTATCTAGGGGTATAGTGAGCATTTTGACCCCACAGATTTTTTGCAGAATTAACTGGAATTAGGCCGTGAAAATGATAATTGCCATTTTTTCCCATAAAATGTAGTTTTAGCTTAGATTTTTTCATTTTCACAAGGGCTTAGGGTATGTTCACACGGCTTATTTTCGGACGATTTTCGAGCCATAAACGGCGGAAAAATGGCCGAGAAATCGTAAGCAGTAGACCTCCAAACATCTGGCCATTCATTTCAATGGGAAATATGGCGTTCTGTTCCGATGGGCCATTTTTTTACGCGGCTGTTTTTAAAAAACACCCGTGGAAAAGAAGTGCATGTCACTTCTTGAGCCGTTTTTGGAGCTGTTTTTCATTGACTCTATAGAGAAACAGCTCCAAAAATGGCCGCAAATAACTCCCTGTGGGACCAAATCAATGGTAAAACCCCAAAAGTGACCCCATTTGGGAAACGACACCCCTGAAGGAATTTATTGAGGGGTATAGTGAACATTTTGACCCCACTGTTTCTTTTTTTCAGAATGTAGTGGAATTATGCAGTAAAATTGAAAATTACATTTTTTCTGATAAAACGTGGAAAATTTTAATTTATACACGGAATAAAGTAGAAAATGCACCCCAACATTTGAAAAGCAATTTCTCCCAATTATGGCAATACCCTGTATGGGGTAATAAACTGCTGTTTGGACACACGGCAAGGCTCAGGAGGGAAAGAGCGCCATTTTGCTTTTGAAGCTCAAGTTTTGCTGGAATCGTTTTTGGGTGTCATGTTGCATTTGCAAAGCCACTGAGGGACCAAAACAGTGGAAACCCCCCAAAAGTGACACCATTTGGAAAACTAAAGCCCTCAAGGAATGTATCAAAGGGTAGAGTGAGCATTTAGACCCCACAGGTTTTTTGCTGAATTTAGTGGAATTAGGCCGTGAAAATTAATATCAACATTTTATACAGCAAAATGTTGATTTATTTAATTTCCACAAGGGATAAAGGAGAAAAAGCACCCCAACATTTGTAAAGCAATTTCTCCCGAGTATGGTAATACCCCACATGTGGTCATAAACTGCTGTTTGCTATATGGCATGCAAATCTTCCAGATTTGATTATTGGGCGCCATGTCGCATTTGAGGTACCAGAGTACAGTGGAAGTCCCCAAGAAGTGATCCCATTTTAGAAACTACACCCCTCAAGGCATTTATCATTTGCCCGGACAGGGCTCGGAATTGAAGAGCGCAATGCGCATTTGAGGCCTATTTTGGTGATTTTCACAGCATTGGTCCAAAATTGCAGGGCTCTGGTGTCAAACCCCCAAGTAGTGACCCCTATTTTGGAAACTACAACCCGTAGGGCATATTAAGGGGTGTAGTGAGCATTTTGACCCCATGTGTTTTTTCATTAGAAATGAATGTGTAACGGATGGTGCAAAGTAAAAATGGCAATTTTCCCACTGATATGCCATTTTAGTGCACAATATGTTGTGCCCAGTTTGTGCCTGTGCCACTGAAGACAAATACATCATAAAATCTTAAGCGGGTTCTCCCGGGTATGGCGATGCCATATATGTGGACGTAAACTGCTGTTTGGGCACACTGTAGGGCTCAGAAGGGAGAGAGCGCCATTTGGCTTTTGAAGTGCAGATTTTGCTTGGTGGTAGTTCTGTTTGGAATATTACTGGTATTTCAGTTTATAATGTGGAGGCATATGTAAGCTGTGCGGAGTACATCAGGGCATAATAAGAGGATATAATAATGCGGTAAATAAATAATAATCCGCAGATGTGGGCCAGTGTCGCACTCATAAATGGTGCCCAATCTTATCCTCTGCACATTTTGCATCATCATATTCTGAGAGCCATAACTTCTTTATTTTTTCTCCAGCGTACCTGGGTGAGGGCTTATTTGTTGTGGGACAATCTGTAGTTTTCATTGGTACCATTTTGGGGTACATGCAATTTTTTAATCACTTTTTATTACATTTTTGACAAGCAAGGTGACCAAAAACAAGCAATTCTGACTTTTTGGGGGGTTTTTTTTCCCGTTTTTTTTACAGTGTTCACCGTGAGCTATAATGACATTTTACTTTATTCTGTGGGTCGATATGATTATGACAATACCATATGTATATATTTTTTATATTTTGCAGCGTTTGCACAATAAAATCACTTTTTAAAAAAAAATAAAAATTTTTTGTGTGACAATATCATGAGAGTCATAACTTTTTTATTTTTAGTTAGAAAAGCTGTGTAAGGGCTTGTTTTTTGCAGGAGGGGTTGTAGTTTTTATTGGTACTATTTTGGGGTACATGCGACTTTTTGATCACTTTTTATTCTATATTTTGTGAGGGGTGGTGGCCAAAAAATGGCGATTCTGGTGTTTTTTTGTTTGTTTTTTTTGCTGTGTTCAACGTGCAGGAAAAATACGATTATAGTTTTACAGTTTGGGTTGTTACGGACACGGTGATACCAAATATGTGTACTTTTTTTTAACGTCTTAATATTTTTCCTATAGTAAAAGACTTATAGGAAAAAAGGCAGTGTTTGTTTTTTTAACTTGAAACTTTTCTTTTTACACTTTTATTCAACATTATTATTAACCTTCTGCTTTATCCCACTAGCGGACTTGAAGACCTGCACTTCTGATCTTTACTCTAATACATTTCACTACCAGTGTAATGCATACGAGCTGCCAGTTATTCACTGACAGAAAGCCTATTAGTCCCCGCCTCCAGGCAGGGCCTAATGGGCTTCCATACTTGACAGACCAGGAGGCCATTGTTAGGCCTCCGGTTGCCATAGCAGCAATCGGCAACCCTGTGATCACATCGCAGCGATGCCGATCAGCTTCAAACCATTAAGATGCCGTCATCGCTTTTGATAATGGCATCTAAGGAGTTAATGGCAGGGATTGGAGCTAGCTCAGTTCCTTGCCGTTACAGCAGGTTGTCAGCTGTAAAATACAGCTGACACCGGTGGCTGATGTTGCAGGCTATGCTTCTGAGCCTGCACTATCTTATTTCTGGGGGCAGAAGCCTTTTAGGCCCACCTCGGAGCGGGACCTAACAGGCTTCCCTACTTGGCAGACAGTAGGCCATTGTTCTGCCAAAGCAGCTATCGGAACCCTGCGATTACATCGCTGGGTTCCAATCTGCTGGTAAACCCCATAGATGCGGTGCCCGCTTTTGAGCGCTGCATTTAAGGGGTTAATCGGCTGGATCGGAGGCTAGCTCCGGTCCTTGCCATGCAGCAGGGTGTCAGCTGTAATATAGATTTTGAGATTCTGAGCCCGCACCATCAACACAACGTACAGTTACGTTTCTTTGCCTTATGACCCTGGCAACAGCAACGTAATAGTATGTGACATGTCACCAAGGGGTTAACAGTCTTGTGTATGGTGGTAATTGTTGCTCATAATACGGTATTATTTATATTTTGATTATGATGGGGAAAAGTATTTGGGGGTGTAGGACACATGCCTATTGAGAAAAACAATTTGCAGTGAAACAACCTTGTCCAGGATTGGGGAAAGAACTTTCCCTTTTCCCCAAAACAGCGCCACTTAAGTCATCCGGGGATGAGCTTAATATCAGACAACCAATGGACAAGAGTAGCCCTTTTTCTGGAGAAAAAAAAGCAGACTCTTTTCTAATCCTGGACAACCCTTTTAACTCCCAGATAACATTGCAAAACATTTTCAATTTAATCTTTAGACATTCATCAGTGGAGGCCCAAGAGCTGTGATATATCACCATCCTCTTTTCCCCATATGTCCTGAACAAGTGGATGCCCTTTCATTGAAGAGTTCCTCCTAGTCTTTGTAACTCCTGCATAATCCAGTAGAGAGGTATCCGCACTTGCATAGTCATCATTACACTAAATACCAGGACCTGCTCTGATATCCAATAAAGTTAGGATACTACTTTTTTTTTTCATATGTAATTTTTCTTTTCATAACAATTTTATTTTCTCATGAAGTATTCCCATGCATTAAAAGAGAGGATGGAAGACGTTTCTTATGAAGTAGTGTACACACAGCCTGGCTACACTGATGAGGATTCCAAAAGAAAAATAAAGTATGCTAACACATACAGAATGAAACCCAGAAACAAGTTTTGTGCCCAAACAGTTACAACGAGAGTGGAACAAATTCTAATGGTAAGTCAATGAATACCCAACAAGCAAGATGTATTTGCACTGCCACATATAGGCTCATTCTCCAATTTAACCAAAGTTGGGAACAGATTTCAACATGGAAAAAAGAGAAAAAACTAAATTTTTCTTCCCTGTTTTGGTAAAAAAAAAAAAAAGTGAATTGAGGGGGTCACATGTCCCCCATTTGAATGGAGCACTGGTCGGGTATGCGTGCTGGTTGAACCTTTCTTTTTCCAGACGGAGGGAGTGCCCCCTTGTTTTTTGAGGGGGTTTTACATGGAACAGGATTTCACCATATTTTTTGTATGTGCCATTAATATATTTATATAAGTTAATCATGTCCCCCTTAGTCGTCTTTTTTCAAGGCTAAATAGGTTTAATTCTTTTAATCTTTCCTCATAACTTAGATTCTCCATGCCCCTTATTAGCTTTGCTGCTCTTCTTTGTATTTTTTTCAACTCCAGGGCATCCTTTCTATGAACTGGAGCCCAGAACTGAACTGCATATTCTAGATGAGGCCTCACTAATGCTTTGTAAAGTGGTAATATTATATCCCTATCCCGCGAGTCCAGGCGTATTTTAATCAATATATAAACTCCAAAGGCAGTTCTGTTAAGGGCTGGGTACTGTTTATAGCACAAACACCCCCCCCCCCCATGATTTACCCTGCAGGCAGCTCCATAACTAAATCAACCATACAAAAAAGAACTAGAGCTTATAGCCAGAAGTATATAAAAGTATGAAAATTGTATTGAACAAATATGACAAACAATACATTAAAAGGACAAGACCCTAGAGTGAAACATGAAAATTGCTGGATGACATGTAAAACTGTGCAGGCTGTATTAATTGGTTTAGAAGATTTATTTTAGACCCAAAAGGTTTCCATACTGGTTATCCCTGATCACTGTAAACATAATGAACTCGTGGAAAGGGGAACAGGAGAAAGTGCAAATGCATAGATATATCACATAAAAGACAGCCTTACCCATAACAGCAAAGAGATAGTGATCAGTGTTCGCTCTACCATATAGAACCCAACGCGCGTTTCGCTGTAGGTGCTTCCTCAGGGGGTGTGTGTTGTGTCCTCACAAAATCCAGTCCTTATATAGTGTAGGGAGAGTATACCTGGTGTGTCTAATCATTCACTCACTCACTGGAGCAGACATCCGGATTCCCGATGCGTAACGGGAGTTCCGGACATGCGCAGTGTGCCAAAGGAGCCGAAGAGGGCAATGCATCGCCGCCAGCAGCCACAGCGAGCATGCACACCTCATCAGGAGGGATGATTCCAAGAAGTGTAAGTACAGATATTAAGATGTATTCGCTCTATAGATAAACACCCCGGAATAGAGTAAGGAACCGTCTTTTGACAGCGGCGCGTAAAAAAAAATGACCGTCGGCACAGAACATCGTAAAGTCCATTCAAATGAATGGGCAGATGTTTGCCAACGCTTTGGAGCCGTATTTTCGGACGTAATTCGGGGCTAAAACGCCTGAATTACGTCCGTAAATAGGGTGTGTGAACCCAACCTTAGTTTGTTTAGATCCGCTTGCAATTCACGAACATCTTCCGTAGACTGAACATTACTACATAGCTTGGTGTCATCTGCTAAAATAGAAATAGTGCTATTAATCCCATCCTCTAGATCATTAATAAATAAGTTGAATAATAGTGGTCCCAGCACTGAAACCTGGGGTACACCACTTATAACCGGGGACCATTCAGAGTAGGAATCATTGACCACAACTCTCTGGATACAGTCCTCGAGCCAATTCTCAATCCAATTACAAATGATACTTTCTGAACCTATAGTCTTTAACTCCTTAACCCCTTCGTGCTCAGCGACGTAATATTCAGTCGCGCTAACAAATACGTTCGCGCTCAGCGACGGAATATTAAGTCGTGGGGAAAATGCGTCGCCATTTTCCCCCGGCGCGTGCACGAGCAGTGACATCTGCTGTTTCCGACAGCAGGCTATCACAGCTCAATACGCCGGGACCTGCCGTGATGGTCCAGCCTCCACGATCGCCCCTATTGGTCAGTTAGTGAGTAACTGTCCAATAGTGGCGATCGGTCGCTTCACTTCCTCTCCCTGACCTCACATCCGCCCTGAACGCCCTGTTGGAGATAGCGAGGCGTTCCGAGCGGTTGTGAGAAAGAGAGAGAGAAGAGAAAGAGTGAAAAAAGAAGTTAAAAACAACTTTTTTCTTCCCACCTCCCCAATCCACTACCCAGTCCTGTACCCTTCCTCTTTGTGTTCCCCCCACGTTTTTGGTCAGTGATCTCCTATCACTGACCACTTCTTAGTCTTCAGGACCAAATTCTTGGTCCCTGGGGATTATTTATTTATTTTCTTTATAAAACATATAAGACAAAAAAATATATCTAAAAAAAAAATAAAAAATTAATTTAGACAATTTAACTGGTTAGTTTAGTATTAGGGTTAGTTAGTGTCAGGGAACCGTCAAAAAGCGTAGTTAGGTATAGAGTCAGGGAATTTAGTGTAAGTAATCCGTCACCGTAGTTAGATCTAGCGTTAGGGGTCCATCACCGTAGTTAGGTTTAGCATCAGGGAAGCTCGGAATAATCCAGATAGGTTTAGTGTCAGGTACCAGTCACCGTAGTTAGGTTTAGTGTTAGGGAAACTCGGAATAATTTAGTTAGGTTTAGTGTCAGGGAATAATCGCCGTAGTTAGATTTAGTCTCAGGGAAGTTCAAATAAAATCTAGTTAAGTTTAGTGTTAGGAACCCTCGCCCTAGTTAGGTTTAGTGTCAGGGAAGCCCACTCGTTCTATAAAAACATCAATATTTTTGGCTGGTTTAGGTAGTAGCCTATTGCTCCTAGTTAGGGAAGCAATAAAAAATGTCCAAATGGACATTTAGTGCTGAAGAGGCATATTCATTTCTTGCCTCCGACACAGAGTCGTCGGGTGGTGAGACTCTGTTTTACTTATCCACCTCCTCATCCAGAGATGAAGAAGAGGAACCCCCTAGGAGACGCCCCAGGACCACCACTGCAGTTGAAGCCCCCGAGCGAAATGACCCCGCCGCAGTTCAAGCCCCCTAGCGAAGTGACCCCATTTGGACCCCCACACCAGACATTTATGAGCCCCAAATACCAGTGTACACGGGCAGCTCAGGGATAAAATGTAATACGGCAGGGCTCAGTGAAATGGACTTTTTCAAGTTCTTCTTCACTGATGAATTTATAGATCTTATGGTCTCCAAGATGAATTTATATGCCCAACAGTATATTACTAAGAACCCCACATCATTTTATGCCCAATCCCACAGGTGGACCCCTGTAGATGCAGAAGAGTTTGGCAAGGGGTGAGAGCAGGGCACAATCTAGCAGCAATATATTGTGTGTCAAGTACAAGGACAAGAGAGATGTCCTTTATTGACAACAATACATGGCCACACCAGTACCCATGTACCTGTACGAGGTACCAATACAGAGACCCCCAAACCAGACTGCATCCTGGACTACAATAGGTACATGGGAGGGGTTGACTTGTCAGATCAAGTCCTGAAGCCCTAAAGCGCCATGCAGAAATTGAGGGTGTGGTATATGAAGCTGGCCGTGCACATCCTACAGATGGCATTGTGCAATGCGTACGTGCTACATCGATGTGCAGGCCAGAGGGGAACTTTCCTGGAATTTCAAGAGGTGGTTATCAAGAACCTAATCTTTAGGGACCAAGAAGAGGGGGCACCCAGTACTTCTGGAAGCGAGGCCACACGCATCGTACCAGGGCAACACTTTCCAGGAGAAGTTCCCCAAACTTCCAAGAAGGGAAAAAGTCAAAAGAGGTGCAGAGTCTGCTCAAAGAGGGGGATAAGGAGGGAAACAATATACCAATGTGACACGTGTCCCGAAAAACCAGGACAATGAAAGATTGTTTTCGAATTTATCATACATCCCTTAATTTTTAATTTACCCTGATGCACTCCGCACAGCTTATCCCCCTTATCTTTCCCTTCTGAGCCCTGCCGTGTGCCCAGGCAGCTGATAACAGCCACATGTACGGTATTGCCGTACCCGGGAGAACCCACATTACAGCTTATGGGGTGTAGATCTCCGGTGGCGCATGCTGGGCACACTATATCGGACACTGACATGCCATATATATATATAGAAAATTGCAAATCTCACTCTGCACCATCTGCTGCGCATTATCTTTTACACAGTACCTGTGGGGTCAAAATGCTCACTACACCTCTAGATGAATGTCTTTAGGGGTGTAGTTTTTAAAATGGGGTCACTTCTCGGGGGTTTCAACTGTACTGGTACCTCAGGGGCTTCTGCATACATGACTTAGCACAAGAAAAGCTCCAGTAGGCCAAATGGTGGTCCTTTCATTCTGAGCCCTGCCGTGTGCCCAGGCAGCTGATAAAAGCCACATGTAGGGTATTGCCGTACCCAGGAGAACCCACGTTACAACTTATGGGGTGTAGATCTCCGGTGGAGCATGCTGGGCACACTATATCGGACACTGACATGCCATATATATATAGAAAATTGCAAATATCACTCTGCACCATCTGCTGCGCATTATCTTTTACACAGTACCTGTGGGGTCAAAATGCTCACTACACCTCTAGATGAATGTCTTAAGGGGTGTAGTTTTTAAAATGGGGTCACTTCTCGGGGGTTTCAACTGTACTGGTACCTCAGGGGTTTCTGCATACATGTCTTAGCACCAGAAAAGCTCCAGGAGGCCAAATGGTGGTCCTTTCCTTCTGAGCCCTGCCATAGGCCCAAACGGCAGTTTATCACCACAAATGGGGTATTGCCGCACTAAGGACAAACTGGGCAACAAAATTAGGTATTTTGTTCCCTATGTAAATAAGACATTTTGATAAAAAAATTACATCTTATTGGAAAAAATTTCATTTTTTTAATTTCACAGCCCAATTGAAATAGGTGCTGTGAAAAAACTGTGCAGTCAAAATGCTAACAACAACCATAAATGAATTCCTTGAGGGGTGTAGTTTCCAAAATGGGGTCACTTCTGGTGGGTTTCCATTGCTTTGATACCTCTGGGACTCTGCAAATGCGACATGGCACCCGAAAACCAATCCAGCAAAATCTGGACTCCAACAAATACATAGCGCTCCTTTCCTTCTGAGCCCTCCCATGGGCCCAAACGACAGTTTATCACCACAAATGGGGTATTGCCACACTAAGGACAAATTGGGCAACAAAATGAGTTATTTTGTTCCCTGTGAAAATAAGAAATTTTTATCAAAAATTACATCTTATTGTAAAAAATGTCATTTTTTAAATTTCACAGCCCAATTCAAATAGGTGCGGTGAAAAAACTGTGCAGTCAAAATGATAACAACAACCATAAATGAATTCCTTGAGAGGTGTAGTTTCCAAAATGGGGTCACTTCTGGTGGGTTTCCATTGCTTTGATACCTCAACACCTTTTAGGGCTTGTGTTTTAGTCGACGAGCGCACTAGAGCCACATGTGGGACATTTGTAAAAACTGCAGAATTTGGACAATACATATTTAGTAGTATTTCTCTGGTAAAACCTTCTGTGTTACAGAAAAAAAATGGAATAAAATTGAAATTCAGCAAGAAAAATGAAATTTGCACCTCCACTTTGCTTTAATTTCTGTGAAACGACTGAAGGGTTAAAAAACTGTCTAAATTCTGTTTTGAATACTTTGAGGGGTCTAGTTTTTAAAATGGGGTGTTTTATGGGGGTTTCTAATACATAGAGCGATGCCAATCTAAAGTAGACATATGGGAAATGTGAACTAGTAACTATTTTGGGTGGTATAACCGTCTGTATTACAAGCAGATGCATTTAAATTCTGAAAAATTTTCTATAAATTTTGCAATTTTTCACTAATAAACACTGAATATATCGACCAAATTTTACCACGAACATGAAGCCCAATGTGTCACGAGAAAACGAGAAAACAATCTCAGAATCGCTTGGATAGGTTTAAGCATTCCGACGTTATTACCACATAAAGTGAAATATGTCAGATTTGAAAAATGTGGTCTGAGCCTTAAGGCCAAAACAAGGCTGCGTCCTTAAGGGGTTAATACTGAAGGTGTTTTAAACCTTAGTGACCAGAGCAATTTTCGTAGTTTTGCTATTCACAGATGTAACGTAACGCAGTATAACTCTGTATGTGTTTTATGTATCGATGTGAATTTTGCACTGTTTTCTTGGGACATGTAGTGCTTCCTTTTTGTCGTATATATGTATAGGTAACATTTTTGTTACTTTTTTTATAGCCGTGGAAAGACAGAAAAAAAAGAAAAATTTAGATTTTTCATCATTTAAAATGTAACAGTTTGAAAATAAAAGTAATTGTATCATACAAATGTATTGAAATATATTTTTTAATTTATCCTGATCATAAGGACACCTGACTTGGAGGTGTAGTTTATGTAGTTTGGACCAGAAATATAGTATAAAACACAAGTGGCCCTTTTTTCAATTGCGCACTAAAATGTCTTAATTTAGTTTTTTTACACCATGGTATTAATGTATGGGTAATGGACTTGAAGTCCAATAAATAATGGTAAAAAAACCATTATGTTCTACAAACTAGACACTCTAAAGTCTATTTCTAGCAGTTCAATTTCTGTTTTAACCCTTCACACCTTTTGCAAAATATGTCCAAACTTGCGCCCAAAAAATGTAAATTGCTTTTTTTTTTTACAAAAGTATCAATTTTCTTAAGCCATTTTGAAAAACCATATGACATATTGGTAAAAGTGACACCTTTCCACATTCTGCTATTTCTCCTGTGTACGGTGATACCAAATATGTGTGTCTAATCTATTATATGGACCCGTTATAGGGCATATCATAGAAGGAATCCATTTTGGCTTTTGGAGGCCTTTTTACGCCAGAGCTGCTTTAGGGAACCACGCTATATTTGCCGTGGTACTGCAGGCCATTTTGACAAGTATAAATGTCCTGCTAATATTCATCTAGGGGTATAGTGAGTATTTTTAATAGGTGGAAAGAAATAAAAAATAGGTTTTTCCAGAAAATACAGTTGTGAAGGATCTGCCAGACACAGCTTCTGTGTCGACGCCCGTGGTTAGTCAGTCTGCACCTGCTCCTAAGTCTGGTCGAGTGACCCCTCCTTCTACCAATCAGGCTGGGAGGCTGAGGAGTGGGAGAGCCTATCACAGCCTGGCCAGACGGAGCTAGCTCCCACCCTCTGTCTATTTATACCTTCACTTCCTGCTCCTCCAGTGCCTGTGATTCTGTCTCTTTCCTGGCTCTGCTGCTTGTACTTTTGTCCTCTGCTCCATATAGACCCTGGCTTACTGACTACTCTCCTGCTCTGCGTTTGGTACCTCGTACACTCCTGGTTTGACTCGGCTCGTTCACAACTCTCCTGCTCTGCGTTTGGTACCTCGTACACTCCTATTTTGACTCGGCTCGTTCACTACTATTGTTACTCACGGTGTTGCCGTGGGCAACTGCCCCGTTCCCCTAGCTTCTGTTTACCCTTGTCTGTTTGTCTGTCATGCACATAGTGAGCGTAGGGACCTTCGCCCAGTTGTACGCCGTCGCCTAGGACGGGCCGTTGCAAGTAGGCAGGGACTGAGTGGCGGGTAGATTAGGGCTCACCTGTCTGTCTTCCTACCCCGGCATTACAACAGTATTGCTGCATTTTTACAGTGAAACATTATCCAATAAAGAAAGAGCAGCTGATGTAGCCGGTGCCAGTGCTGTTAATATATCAGTTGATATACTGAATTGGATGAATGTAGATATGGTCCAAGCTAAATTAAATAAAATAAATGTGCACAAGGCCCCGGGACCAGATGGGATACACCCTAGAATTCTTAAAGAGCTTAGTTCAGTTATTTCTGTCCCCCTCTTCATAATATTCAGAGATTCTCTAGTGACTGGTATAGTGCAAAGGTACTGGTGCAGGGCAAATGTGGTGCCTATTTTCAAAAAGGGCTCTAGGTCTTCCCCGGGTAATTATAGACCAGTAAGCTTAACATCCATCGTGGGGAAAATGTTTGAGGGGCTATTGAGGGTCTATATATAGGATTATGTGAAATAAAATAGTATTATAAGTGACAGCCAGCAAGGTTTTACTAAGGACAGAAGTTGTCAAACTAACCTGATCTGTTTTTATGAAGAGGTGAGCAGAAGTGTAGCGCCCATGGCCGCGGGCCGTCGGGTTCACTCACCTCCCGACGCCCGCAGCCATGGATCTGTGAGCGCTGACCTCCGTCTCCCTCCTAGGAGATGCCAGCGCTCGCTTCCGCTCCGTCCGGCCGGGTCCTGTAGGGTGCGCGCGCACGCTCGCGCCCGCTCTTAAAGGGCCAGCGCGCGCACATGGAATCAATGATTATTAACCCACGTGATTCCCTGCTCTATAAGAATGCCCCAGCCCTTCTGATCCTTGCCTGAGCGTTGTTAGTCTTTCTCTGTCTGTCTCGCAAATGGTCCCTTAGTGTCTCCCGTTCCTGCTGTTACCCGTGCCCTGTTACCGTTCCTGTATTCCGCATTGTTCCTGTGCCTACCCGTGCTTAAGTGTCATCTGCCACGTCAAGTGTCATCTGCCACATCAAGTGCCATCTGCCACGTCAAGTGCCATCTGCCAGGTCAAGTGCCATCTGCCACGTCAAGTGTCATCTGCCACGTCAAGTGCCATCTGCCACGTCAAGTACCATCGGCTCATCGGATACTGCCCGCCACGTCTGGCGCCACTTTCCGCACCTGTCTCCATCCGTGCTGAGGCAACAGTCACCGTCCGGACTATTACAGGTACCTAAACATTACTGTCTGCCATCTACTTTCACATAGACTGTGACCTGGTCAGCTACCTCCCCGCTACGGCGGAGCGGCCTAGTGGGTCCACAAACCCATTGCCCGTGACAAGAAGTCTAGACAGAGGGGCCGCTGTGGACAGGGCCGGCCCTAGGATAGATGGCGCCCTGTGCGAAACAGCCCCACTCCATCATTAAAAAAAAATGGCCCATAAAAAAATTATAATGCTTCTTTAGTGCCCCCATACAGTATAATAATAATATTTAATAGTATAATATATTACAACCCCTTCAAGGACACAGTATTTTGTCCTCTTATTGTGCCCACAGTATTATGCCATCTGTAGTACCCCTACACAGTATAATGTCCGCTTAGTGGCCCCCACACAGTATAGTGCCCCCCTGTAGATTTTGCCATACAGCCTCCCTGTAGACCATGCCATAATTCCCCACCTCCTTTTTGTAGATCGTGCCATACAGCCCCCCACCTCCCCCTTGTAGACAGTGCCATACAGCCCCCACCTCCCCCTTGTAGACAGTGCCATACAGTCCCCCACCTCCCCCTTGTAGACAGTGCCATACAGCCCCCCACCTCCCCCTTGTAGACAGTGCCATACAGACCCCCACCTTCCCCTTGTAGACAGTGCCATACAGTCCCCCTCCTCCCCCTTGTAGATCGTGCCATACAGTCCCCGCAACTCCCCCTTGTAGACAGTGTCCCCAAACAAAAACAAAAATTGTACTTACCTAGGCCCCTTTCCCATGACGAACTGAGCTGCTCCATGACGGGACCCTGTAGCCTAGTACAGAATTTCCCAACCTTTTCGGACTCGAGGCAGCACTGGAAAAACAAAATTTCCTCAGGGCCCCCCTACCAAAAATTGTTTTGAGAAAGACAGAAAACGGCTAAGAACAAGCACTACACTCATAGGGTATATTTACACACGTTTTTTGTAAGGCAAAAAAAATGTGCATCAAAATTCCTTCAGCAACTGACAGGGTTGGGTGACCTTTTTTTTGTTTTTTCTTAAGCTGTTGAAGCGAATGCAAAAGACGCTGGGAAAAAAAGCTCCAAACGGGCGCTGCAGGTATTTTCTGCCTCCTATTAATTCTAATTGGAGGTCAGAGGTGGAAACCACTTGAAGACCATCAGCCCCCCACTCACAGTAAAATGACCATCAGCCACCCACTCACAGATTCCCCCTGTAGGTAGCGCCATACAGCCCCTTGTAGGTAGCGCCACACAGCCCCCTTGTAGGTAGCGCCACACAGCCCCTTGTGGGTAGCGCCACACAGCCACCTTGTGGGTAGCACCACATAGCCCCTTGTAGATAGCGCCACACAGCCTCCTTGTAGAAAGCGCCACACCGCCCCCTGTATAGTGGGCCGCACAGCCCCCTGTAGGGAGGGCCGCACAGCCCTCTGTAGGGAGTGCCGCACAGCCCGCTGTAGGGAGTGCTGCACCGCGCCCTGTAGGGAGTGCTGCACCGCGCCCTGTAGGGAGTGCCGCACAGCCACCTGTAGGGAGTGCCGCACAGCCCCCTGTAGGGAGTGCCGCACAGCCCCCTGTAGGGAGTGCCGCACAGCCCCCTGTAGGGAGTGCCGCACAGCCACCTGTAGGGAGTACCGCAAATACCCCTGGTAGGGAGTGCCACACAGCCCCTGGTTGGTAGTGCCCCACAGCCCCCTGGTTAGTAGTGCCCCACAGCCCCCTTATTGGTAGTGCCCCAAAGCCCCCTGGTTGGTAGTGCCACACAGCCCCCTGGTTGGTAGTGCCACACTGGCCACTGCCCCCTGGTTGGTAGTGCCACACTGGCCACTGCCCCCTGGTTGGTAGTGCCACACAGCCCACTGCCCCCTGGTTGGTAGTGCCACACAGCCCACAGCCCCCTGGTAGGTAGTGCCACACTGCCCACAGCCCCCTTGTAGGTAGTGCAAGGACTACTAAATTACCCTGATAGCTGGCGGGCAATAGACATTCAAAAAAGGAAAACTGTGCAGGAGCACACAAAATACCCAGCTTTCCCAGCTATCAAATAAATGTGTGGAAATAAACTAAGATATATCTTTTATTTAGTCAGTAAAGGATTAATCCTTTTAGCTAGATTAAATAAAAGTTATATCTTAGTTTATAGCCACACTTCTTTTTGATACCCGGGAAAGCTGGGTATTTTGTGTGCTCCTGCACAGTTGTCCTTTGTAGGTAGTGCCACACAGCCCACAGCCCCCCTGTAGATAGCAACCCCCCCTTCCAGTAAAGATAACGCCACTGTAGCTCCCCGAAGGAGCGGAATCCCCGTGTGGCCGGGGGATTCCGCTCCTGGAGCGCTGCTTGATGCCTCTGTCCATATATGGACAGTGACATCATGGAAAACTCCTGAAGCGGAATCCCCGGTCACAGCATTGCAGATGCTATGACCGTTGATTCCACTCCAGGAGAAGCTCCTGTCGTCTGTGTTCATGACGTCATTGGCTTCTCCTGGAGTGGAATCCCCAGTCATAGAGTCTGCAATGCTGTGACCGGGGATTCCGCTTCAGGAGTTTCCCCTGATGTCACTGTCCATACAGTGAAGGAAATAAGTATTTGATCCCTTGCTGATTTTGTAAGTTTGCCCACTGTCAAAGACATGAACAGTCTAGAATTTTTAGGCTAGGTTAATTTTACCAGTGAGAGATAGATTATATATTAAAAAAAACAGAAAATGACATAGTCAAAATTATATATATTTATTTGCATTGTGCACAGAGAAATACGTATTTGATCCCCTACCAACCATTAAGAGTTCAGCCTCCTCCAAACCAGTTACACGCTCCAAATCAACTTGGTGCCTGCATTAAAGACAGCTGTCTTAAATGGTCACCTGTATAAAAGACTCCTGTCCACAGACTCAATTAATCAGTCTGACTCTAACCTCTACAACATGGGCAAGACCAAAGAGCTTTCTAAGGATGTCACGGACAAGATCATAGACCTGCACAAGGCCGGAATGGGCTACAAAACCATAAGTAAGACGCTGGGTGAGAAGGAGACAACTGTTGGTGCAATAGTAAGAAAATGGAAGACATACAAATTGACTGTCAATCGACATCGATCTGGGGTTCCATGCAAAATCTCACCTCGTGGAATATCCTTGATCCTGAGGAAGGTGAGAGCTCAGCCGAAAACTCCACGGGGTGTTAGGGATCTGCCAGGTACTTCATCTAGCTATACTCCTGGGATTAATCAATCCACACCTGAGGCCAGACCTGTTCGACTGACGCCATCTCCCACCAACCAGGGTGGCAGGCTCAGGAGTGGGAGAGCCTATCGCGGCCTGGTCTGTCGGAGTTAGCTCCGCCCCCTGCCCTTAATTTCCTGCCCTGTGCTCTCCCTCAGTGCTTGTAATTCTTTTGGATTCCTGGCCCCCCTGCTGCTTGCTCCAGCCTGCTTCTGCCGTGCTTCTGCCTTGCTGCAGTTCTGCTTGACCTGCTTTGCTTTGCCCCTGGCTTGCTTCTGTCTCCGTGCCCGCTCGGGTGTACTCACTTCGTCCTGGTCCTGACTGTTCGTTCGCCGCCCCGTTTCCTCGTGGCGTTCCGTGGCTACTGCCCCTTCCCTTGCGTGTTCCCTGTTTGTCTTCCTGTGCACTTAGCCAGCGTAGGGACCGCCGCCCAGTTGTACCTCGTCGCCTAGGGCGGGTCATTGCAAGTAGGCAGGGACAGGGCGGTGGGTAGATTAGGGCTCACTTTCCCTTCACCTCCTTCCTGCCATTACATAATTACAAGCCCTTACCTAGTCTACCATTTCTCCTACGCTGACGCTATCATGGACCCCCTTGAGACCCTGACCCAGCAGATGCAGGGCCTCTCCCTACAGGTCCAGGCCCTGGCCCAAAGGGTCAATCAGGGTGACGCTGCTTTAGTAGTACCCCTCACCTCACCTCTAGAACCCGACCTCAAGCTACCTGACCGGTTTTCAGGGGACCGTAAGACGTTTCTCTCCTTCCGGGAGAGTTGCAGACTGTATTTCCGCCTAAAGCCCCACTCCTCAGGTTCCGAGAACCAGCGGGTGGGTATCATCATATCCCGACTCCAGGAAGGGCCCCAAGAGTGGGCCTTCTCCTTGGCTCCTGACGCCCCTGAACTTTCCTCTGTTGATCGTTTTTTCTCTGCCCTCGGACTCATTTACGACGAGACTGACAGGACTGCTTTAGCCGAGAGTCAGCTGGTGACCTTACGTCAGGGTAGGAGACCGGTTGAGGAATACTGTTCTGATTTTAGGAAGTGGTGCGTAGCTTCTCAGTGGAACGATCCGGCCCTAAGGTGCCAGTTTAGGTTAGGATTATCTGACGCCCTGAAGGATCTGCTGGTTAGCTACCCCTCGCCTGACTCCCTTGACCAGGTTATGGCCCTAGCAGTACGACTTGACCGACGTCTCAGGGAACGTCAGCTAGAACGCTTCAGTGTGCTCCCCTCTGACTTTTCTGCGATCCCCCCCGAGGTCCCGTCTCCTCGCCCCTCCACGGAGGACTCGGAGGTACCTATGCAACTCGGGGCCTCCATGTCCCCTCGACAACGTAGGGAGTTTCGCAGAATGAATGGTCTCTGCTTCTACTGTGGGGACGACAAGCATCTACTGAACACCTGTCCCAGGCGCAAGAATAAGAAGCCGGAAAACTTCCGCGCCTAAGTGATCATCGGGGAGGTCACTTGGGCGCACAGG
Organism: Rhinoderma darwinii; assembly: GCF_050947455.1. Classification (NCBI taxonomy): domain Eukaryota; kingdom Metazoa; phylum Chordata; class Amphibia; order Anura; family Rhinodermatidae; genus Rhinoderma; species Rhinoderma darwinii. Next base: position 305,616,174 of record NC_134690.1, on the reverse strand, counting down.
TATTTCCCGTTAATGTGAAACGCAATAAAATTTTGCTTCCCTTTCAGGTCTCGTTTGCTGGCCGGTCTGCCACGGGCAGTGCTTTCGTGGATTCTGGCTCATCTGCTAATATCATGTCTGTGGAATTTGCTATGTCTCTAAAGATGCCTTGTATTGATTTACCTTATCCTATCCCTGTAGTAGGAATCGACTCAACCCCCCTTGCTAATGGTTATTTTACTCAGCATACTCCTGTTTTTGAACTCCTGGTTGGCTCCATGCATTTGGAGCAGTGCTCTGTACTGGTGATGCAGGGATTATCGTCTGATCTGGTTTTAGGCCTTCCCTGGTTGCAGTTGCATAATCCCACATTTGATTGGAATACTGGGGATCTCACCAAATGGGGTAATGAATGTCTTATGTCATGTCTTTCTGTTAACTCTATTTCTCCCCGGGAGGAGGTAAACACGCTTCCTGAGTTTGTTCAGGACTTCGCCGATGTGTTTTCTAAGGAGGCCTCCGAGGTGTTGCCCCCCCATAGAGATTACGATTGCGCTATCGATTTGGTGCCTGGTGCCAAGCTTCCTAAGGGTAGGATATTTAATCTTTCATGTCCTGAACGTGAAGCGATGAGGGTGTATATCCAAGAATGCCTGGCCAAGGGTTTCATTCGCCCCTCGACTTCTCCTGTAGGTGCTGGCTTCTTCTTCGTGGGGAAGAAGGATGGTGGTCTTAGGCCGTGCATTGATTATAGTAACCTGAACAAGGTCACCGTAAGGAACCAGTACCCACTTCCTTTGATTCCGGATCTTTTTAATCAGGTTCAGGGAGCCCAATGGTTTTCTAAGTTCGATCTACGGGGGGCATATAACCTTATCCGCATCAAAGAGGGGGATGAGTGGAAAGCTGCGTTCAACACACCCAAGGGTCATTTCGAATACCTGGTCATGCCCTTTGGGTTGTGTAATGCCCCTGCTGTCTTCCAGAATTTTATTAATGAAATCCTGAGAGTGTACCTGGGTAATTTTCTTGTTGTGTACCTTGATGACATACTGGTGTTTTCCAAGGACTGGTCCTCCCACGTGGAGCATGTCAGGAAGGTGCTCCAGGTCCTTCGGGAGAATAATCTGTTTGCTAAGACTGAAAAATGTGTCTTTGGGGTACAGGAGATACCATTTTTAGGGCAAATCCTCACTCCTCATGAATTCCGCATGGACCCTGCCAAGGTTCAAGCTGTGGCGGAATGGGTCCAACCTGCCTCCCTTAAGGCGTTACAGTGTTTTTTAGGGTTCGCCAACTATTACAGGAGATTTATTGCCAACTTCTCGGTCGTCGCTAAGCCTCTTACGGACCTTACCCGCAAGGGTGCCGATGTCCTCCATTGGCCCCCTGAGGCCGTCCAGGCCTTTGAGACTCTCAAGAAGTGCTTTATCTCGGCCCCCGTGCTGATTCAGCCCAACCAAGAGGAGCCATTTATTGTGGAGGTTGACGCTTCCGAGGTGGGAGTGGGGGCCGTCTTGTCCCAGGGTACCAGCTCCCTCACCCATCTCCGCCCCTGTGCTTACTTCTCTAGGAAGTTTTCGCCCACGGAGAGTAACTATGATATTGGCAACCGCGAACTTCTAGCCATTAAATGGCCTTTTGAGGAGTGGCGGCACTTCCTGGAGGGGGCCAGACACCAGGTAACGGTCCTTACGGATCACAAGAATCTGGTTTTCCTAGAATCGGCCCGGAGGCTTAATCCTAGACAAGCTCGGTGGGCACTATTCTTTACCAGATTTAATTTCTTGGTTACCTATAGGGCTGGGTCCAAGAATATTAAGGCTGATGCTCTGTCACGTAATTTCATGGCCAATCCTCCTTCCGAGAAGGATCCTGCTTGTATTTTACCCCCTGGTATAATCGTCTCTGCCACGGATTCTGATTTAGCTTCTGATATCGCGGCTGATCAGGGTGCAGCTCCCGGGAACGTCCCTGGGGACAAACTGTTTGTTCCCCTGCTATACCGGCTGAGGGTACTCAGGGAAAACCATGACTCCGCTCTATCTGGTCATCCTGGCATCTTGGGCACCAAACACCTCATTACCAGAAACTATTGGTGGCCTGGGTTGCCTAAAGATGTTAGGGCTTACGTCGCCGCTTGTGAGGTTTGCGCTAGGTCCAAAACCCCTAGGTCCCGACCTGCGGGCCTACTACGTTCCTTGCCCATCCCCCAGAGACCTTGGACCCATATCTCCATGGATTTTATCACCGATTTGCCTCCATCTCAGGGCAAGTCGGTGGTGTGGGTGGTAGTCGACCGCTTCAGCAAGATGTGCCACTTTGTGCCCCTTAAGAAGCTACCTAACGCCAAGACGTTAGCTTCTTTGTTTGTGAAACACATCCTGCGTCTCCATGGGGCCCCAGTCAATATCGTTTCTGACAGAGGGGTACAATTTGTTTCCTTATTTTGGAGAGCTTTTTGTAAAAAGTTGGAGATTGATCTGTCCTTCTCCTCCGCCTTCCATCCCGAAACTAATGGCCAAACGGAAAGGACCAACCAATCCCTGGAACAATATTTAAGGTGTTTCATCTCTGACTGTCAATTCGATTGGGTCTCATTCCTTCCCCTTGCTGAATTTTCCCTGAATAACCGGGTCAGTAACTCGTCAGGGGTCTCCCCGTTTTTCTGTAATTTCGGGTTTAACCCAAGGTTCTCCTCCGTCTCCCCTGGTTGTTCCAATAATCCTGAGGTAGAGGAGGTTCATCGGGAACTGTGCACTGTCTGGGCCCAGGTTCAGAAGAACCTAGAGGCGTCCCAGAGCGCACAAAAGATTCAGGCGGATAGTAGACGTTCTGCTAACCCCCGGTTTGTCGTCGGGGATTTGGTCTGGTTGTCGTCCAGGAACTTGCGCCTTAAGGTCCCGTCCAGGAAGTTTGCTCCCCGATTTATTGGACCTTATAAGATCATTGAAGTCCTCAACCCTGTATCCTTCCGTCTGGAGCTCCCCACATCCTTTCGCATACATGACGTCTTCCATGCCTCCCTCCTTAAACGCTGCTCCCCGTCCTGGTCCCCCTCGAGGATACCTCCTGTTCCCGTTCTCACCCCTGAGGGGGTGGAATTCGAGGTGGCCAAGATTATGGACAGTAGGATGGTCCAGGGCTCCCTCCAGTACCTGGTCCATTGGAGAGGATACGGGCCGGAGGAGAGGACTTGGGTACCTGCCCGTGATGTTCACGCTGGGGTATTGATCAGGAGGTTCCACCTCCTCTTCCCCACTAAACCGGGTCCCCTTAGTAAGGGTCCGGTGGCCCCTCATAAAAGGGGGAGTACTGTTAGGGATCTGCCAGGTACTTCATCTAGCTATACTCCTGGGATTAATCAATCCACACCTGAGGCCAGACCTGTTCGACTGACGCCATCTCCCACCAACCAGGGTGGCAGGCTCAGGAGTGGGAGAGCCTATCGCGGCCTGGTCTGTTGGAGTTAGCTCCGCCCCCTGCCCTTTATTTCCTGCCCTGTGCTCTCCCTCAGTGCTTGTAATTCTTTTGGATTCCTGGCCCCCCTGCTGCTTGCTCCAGCCTGCTTCTGCCGTGCTTCTGCCTTGCTGCAGTTCTGCTTGACCTGCTTTGCTTTGCCCCTGGCTTGCTTCTGTCTCCGTGCCCGCTAGGGTGTACTCACTTCGTCCTGGTCCTGACTGTTCGTTCGCCGCCCCGTTTCCTCGTGGCGTTCCGTGGCTACTGCCCCTTCCCTTGCGTGTTCCCTGTTTGTCTTCCTGTGCACTTAGCCAGCGTAGGGACCGCCGCCCAGTTGTACCTCGTCGCCTAGGGCGGGTCATTGCAAGTAGGCAGGGACAGGGCGGTGGGTAGATTAGGGCTCACTTTCCCTTCACCTCCTTCCTGCCATTACACGGGGGGAACTTGTTAATGATCTCAAGGCGGCTTGGACCACAGTCACCAAGAAAACCATTGGTAACAGATTACGCCGTAATGGATTAAAATCCTGCAGTGCCCGCAAGGTCCCCCTGCTCAAGAAGGCACATGTACAGGCCCGTCTGAAGTTTGCAAATGAACATCTGGATGATTCTGAGAGTGATTGGGAGAAGGTGCTGTAGTCAGATGAGACTAAAATTGAGCTCTTTGGCATTAACTCAACTCGCCGTGTTTGGAGGAAGAGAAATGCTGCCTATGACCCAAAGAACACCGTCCCCACTGTCAAGCATGGAGGTGGAAACATTATGTTTTGGGGGTGTTTCTCTGCTAAGGGCACAGGACTACTTCACCGCATCAATGGGAGAATGGATGGAGCCATGCACCGTCAAATCCTGAGTGACAACCTCCTTCCCTCCACCAGGACCTTAAAAATGGCTCGTGGATGGGTCTTCCAGCACGACAATGACCCGAAACATACAGCCAAGGCAACAAAGGAGTGGCTCAAAAAGAAGCACATTAAGGTCATGGAGTGGCCTAGCCAGTCTCCAGACCTTAATCCCATCCTTATGGAGGGAGCTGAAGATCCGAGGTGCCAAGCGACAGCCTCGAAATCTTAATGATTTACAGATGATCTGCAAAGAGGAGTGGGCCAAAATGCCATCTAACATGTGTGCAAACCTCATCATCAACTATAAAAAACATCTGACTGCTGAGCTTGCCAACAAGGGTTTTGCCACCAAGTATTAAGTCTTGTTTGCCAAAGGGATCAAATACTTATTTCTCTGTGCACAATGCAAATAAATATATATAATTTTGACAATGTGATTTTCTTTTTTTTTTTTATATATAATCTATCTCTCACTGGTAAAATTAACCTAGCCTAAAAATTCTAGACTGTTCATGTCTTTGACAGTGGGCAAACTTACAAAATCAGCAAGGGATCAAATACTTATTTTCTTCACTGTATATGGACAGAAACATCAAGCAGCGCTCCAGGAGCAGAATCCCCGGCCACACGGGGATTCCGCTCCTTCAGGGAGCTACAGTGGCGCTAGTAGACAGCAGAGCAGGGAGATACCTCCCTGCTCTGCTATAGTGCCCCCCTGTAGATAGCAACCCCACCCCCCTTCCAGTATAGATAGCGCCACTGTAGCTCCCTGAAGGAGCGGAATCCCTGTGTGGCCGTGGATTCCACTCCTGGAACGCTGCTTGATACCTCTGTCCATATATGGTCAGAAACATCAAGCAGCGCTCCAGGAGCGGAATCCCCGGCCACACGGGGATTCGGCTCCTTTAGGGAGCTACAGTGGCGCTAGTAGACAGCAGAGCAGGGAGATATCTCCCTGCTCTGCTATAGTGCCGTTGCTACCGCTATAGCAGCCGCACCAGCTGCTAACGGTGCCACCGCCCTCATGCTCGGTGTCACCGCTAGCAGCCGCTATGTCTGCTACAGCGGTAGCGATGGCCACTAAGTGAAGAAGCGCCCGGGTGGAAAGGCGACTGCAGTTAGTGTGTGTATCCCCGCTGGTAGTTGCAATGGCGCGGGGATACACACACCCGCTGGCGCCCCTCTTGCCGTGTGGTGGCCGGCGCCTTGTGCGACCGCACTGGTCGTACATAGCTAAGGTCGGCCATGGCTGTGGATATAGTCTTTTTTGACTTTGCAAAGGCATTTGACGCTGTCCCTCATAGACGTCTAATGGGTAAATTAAGGACTATAGGTTTAGAAAATATAGTTTGTAATTGGATTGAGAATTGGCTCAAGGACCATATCAATAGAGTTGTGGTAAATGATTCTTACTCTGAATGGTCCCCGGTAATAAGTGGTGTACCCCAGGGTTCAGTGCTGGGACCACTATTATTCAACTTATTTATTAATGATATAGAGGATGGGATTAATAGCACTATTTCTATTTTTGCAGATGACACCAAGCTATGTAATATAGTTCAGTCTATGGAAGATGTTCGTGAATTGCAAGCGGATTTAAACAAACTAAGTGTTTGAGCATCCAGTTGGCAAATGAAGTTTAATGTAGATAAATGTAAAGTTATGCATCTGGGTACGAACAACCTGCATGCATCATATGTCCTAGAGGGGAGCTACACTGGGGGATTCACTTGTTGAGAAGGATCTGGGTGTACTTGTAAATCATAAACTAAATAACAGCATGCAGTGTCAATCAGCTGCTTCAGAGTCCAGCAGGATATTTTCGTGTATTAAAAGAGGCATGGACTCGCGGGACAGGGATGTAATATTGCCACTTTACAAAGCATTAGTGAGGCCTCATCTAGAATATGCAGTTCAGTTCTGGGCTCCAGTTCATAGAAAGGATGCCCTGGAGTTGGAAAAAATACAAAGAAGAGCAACGAAGCTAATAAGGGGCATGGAGAATCTAAGTTATGAGGAAAGATTAAAAGAATTAAACCTACTTAGCCTTGAAAAAAGACGACTAAGGGGGGACATGATTAATTTATATAAATATATTAATGGCACATACAAAAAATATGGTGAAATCCTGTTCCATGTAAAACCCCCTCAAAAAACAAGGGGGCACTCCCTCCGTCTGGAGAAAAAAAGGTTCAACCTGCAGAGGCGACAAGCCTTCTTTACTGTGAGAACTGTGAATCTATGGAATAGTCTACCGCAGAAGCTGGTCACAGCAGGGACAGTAGATGGCTTTAAAAAAGGGTTAGATGATTTTCTAGAACAAAAAAGTATTAGCTCCTATGTGTAGAAATTTTTCCCTTCCCTTATCCCGTCCCTTGGTTGAACTTGATGGACATGTGTCTTTTTTCAGCTGTACTAACTATGTAACTATGTCACTATGTAAATAAGCAACCCTCCCTTTTGGTTCTCCCTACAAAAACAGTGTGAACGTAAATGAGTTAATAATGTGGGTAATATCACGGTCTTTGTCTTCATAGGTCCTAAAGGCAGATGTGTAGCCTGAACCGCTCTCACAGAGCTTGTAGATTCTAACCCCATATTTTGCTCTCTTTGAGGGGATGTACTGGCGGAATGAGAGCCTGCCTTTGTAACTCATCAGAGATTCATCCACCGCTAGGTTTTTTTCGGGGTTGTACATCGGTATAAATAACTCCTCCAAAATTTTTATCAGGGGCCTTATGTTATACAGGCGGTCACGGCCTGGATCACTACGGGGGGGGGGGGGGGCCTGGTGATTGTCGTTAAAATGAGCATCTCATATCTGCTTCTGGTCATAACGGCTGGAAAAACAGGTGTGGCATGTGTAGGGCTTGTTGCCCAATATGACCGGATTGAGGGCTTTTTCACTAACCCCATGTTGAGGATGAGCCCCAAAAATGTTTACGTTCACCAGTATTTGTGGGGTGCCACTCCTTTGCATAGGAGGAAGTTGGCTTTTCAGCAAAGAATTGGCGAGCATACAGATTGGTTTAGGTTAACAACTGTAACTGTTCATCTGTAATGAATATTTAAAAAAAATCGAGGGCTGTAAAATTTTCCACATTAATATTTATCCCTGGTGTGGCAATAAATTCTGGGATATTAGGGAAAAATGACTCTGTGGGTACCGACTCAATATATTATAGGGGAATAGAGTAGGCCGTGTTTTGTGGTTTTCCTGCGACATGCCCTGTGCTTGTGGACTCTGCAGCGACACTTCAATTGCAGAAAGCGTATCACTGTCGTCGATATCACTGGTAGACAACATTTCTACCTTGGATGCGGTTTCTGTATCGCTTTCATCAGAGTCAGAAATTAACATGGCGTATGCCTCTTCCACCGTGAACCTTTTATGGGCCATTGTAATTACACACACATACACGCACACGCAGACAAATTTTAATATTTTTTCTTTACTTTTTTTCACAGACAAAAATACACGGACGTCACAAAAGCACGCTCCCCAAAAAACTGATGTCGAACAAATACGTAAACTATAAAACTTTTTTTTTACATATATTTTTTTTTACATTTTTTTTTTGCACGAATAAAATACACAGACGTCACACACGTACGCTACACAAAAACCCTAGACTAAACTTAGGCTAACCCTAGACTAAACCTAGGCTAACCCTAAGGGCACTTTCAGAAGGGCGGAATTTCTGTGGAATTCCGCTGTGGACAGTCCGCAGCGGAATTCTCCAGCGGCCGTTTTTTACATTTGTTTCAATACATTTTTAGGCAAGTTAGTTCAGACGTTGCAGAAATCTCTGCTGCGGACCATAGGCTGCGGTGCGGAATTTTCCCTCCGCAGTATGCACTGTCTGTGGCGGAGAAGCGGAATTTCACAGCGGATTTCAACCTTTGCAATGCAAAAACTGAAATCTGTGGCAAGTCCGCTGTCTTTTCTGCAACGTCTGAATTACCTGGCAAATATGCAAATGTTGGTGCAGATTCGTTGCTTAATTGCCCAAAATCTGCAGCAAAAATTTGCAGCGGAAAAACTCTGCCACAGCCTAGGTATAGGCCACAACTCTGCCACAACTCTGTATAACCCTAGCCTAGGTATACAATTGAAGTTTATATAAAGTTTATATATTAGATTTTTTGTAATTTTGTGTCTTTGGTGTCACAGTAAAATTCTCTCTCTGTCTCTTCTCATACAGGGAGTGTGAGGAGAGACAGAGAGACAGGTAGGAGAAACAGGTCGTTTTTCATTTTGTGATCACTGTGAATGGTTCTCACAGTGATCACATGAACGGAGACCACTGTTATTGGTCTCCGATCATCATTCTAACAGCCTTGGCTTCATCAGCAAATTACCCAATGACTGGGAAAACCGCTGCGATGCGGTTCCCTCCCAAACCACTTAGATGCGGCACTTGCTATTGAGTGCCGCATCTGAGGGGTTAAAACTGATGGCAGAAAAGTTCTTCTGAAGTGCCGACGTGAAAAGAGGACACTTCAGAAGAACTACCCTAAACGACCGACGTAAAAACACTATACACCGGTCGTTAAGGGGTTAATTTACCCATTAGACGTCTATGAGGAACAGTGTCAAATGCCTTTGCAAAGTCCAAAAACACTACATTCACAGCGACCCATCTGTCTAGGCTTCTGCTCACCTCTTCATAAAAACAAATCAGGTTGGTTTGACAACTTCTGTCTTTAGTAAAACCGCGCTGGCTGTCACTTATAATACTATTTTTTTTCACATAATCCTGTGTATATAGTCCCTCAATAGCCCCTCAAACATCTTCCCCATGATGGATGTTAAGCTTACTGGTCTATAATTACCCGGGGAAGACCTAGAGCCCTTTTTGAAAATAGGCACCAAAATTTGCCCTGCGCCAGTCCCTTGGCACTATACCAGTCACTAGAGAATCTCTAAATATTATGAAGAGGGGTAGAGAAATAACTGAACTAAGCTCTTTAAGAACGCTAGGGTGTAATCCATCTAGTCCTGGGGCCTTGTGTACATTTATTTTATTTAATTTAGCTTGGACCATATCAACATTCATCCAATTCAGTATATCAACTGATATATTAATAGCACTGGCAACGGCTATATCAGCCGTTCTTTCTTCTGTTGTAAAGAACCCATTTAGTAACTCTGCCTTCTCTTGATCCCCTGTTACCAACTCCCCATTACCACTATCTAGGGGTCCTACATGTTCAGACCTTGGCTTTTTTGCATTTATATACTTGAAGAATTTTTTGGGATTTATTTTACTATCCTTGGCCACCCGCCTTTCATTTTGTATTTTTGCTGATTTTATTAGCTTTTTACAGTTTTTAGTAAGCTCTTTACAACTTAAAAAGGCTACATCTGTACCTTCAGATTTGTATTTTTCAAATGCCCTTTTTTTGTCATGTATTGACCTTTTTACAGAAGGTGGGGTTTAATTTTAGTCGTTTTATACGTGTTACCTATAGGAATAAATTTTGCACTATAATTACCCAAAGTAGATTTGAAAATCTCCCATTTATCATTTGGCCCATTATTTAACATTAGTTCTTCCCATGCTATGTCCTGAATTGCAGCCCTCATCCTGGGGAAATTGGTCTTCTTAAAATTAAGTGTTTTTGCCCTCCCAGCCTGTGTTTGTTTTTTACAGTATAGGTAAAATGTAACTATATTGTGATTACTGTTACCCAGGTTTTCACGAACATTGACATTCCCAACAAGCTCTGCATTATTAGAAATGACCATATCCAATAGAGCTTCACCTCTAGTCGGTTCTTCCACAAACTGGCCCATAAAATTTTCCTGCAACAGGTTGTGGAAATTTATCCCCTTTGCAGTTGAAGCCGAACCATGACGCCAATTAATATCCCGGTAATTAAAATCTCCCATTATCACTACAGTACCAGTCTTTGCTGCCCACTCCAATTGTTTATATATTTGACCTTCTATCTCTTCAGTTATATTGGGGGGTCTATAGATTACACCAAAAGTATTTTTTTCAGTGTTTACCTCCCTTTGTAATTCCACCCACAAGGTTTCAACCTCCTCACAATCTTCACCCTCTAATGTCTCGTTCACACTCACCTTCATATCCCTTCTCACATACAGACATACACCACTGCCTTTCCTATTTCTCCTGCCTTTCCGAAACAGTGTAAAACCCTGTAGATTTACAGCCCAGTCATGAGAAGAGTCTAGCCATGTTTCAGCAACACCCACTATATCTATATTTTCTTCCAGTACCAAGGCCTCCAGCTCCCACATTTTCTTTGCTAGACTTCTGCCATTTGTGAACATACACTCACGTTAATTTGCCTTTAATTTTTTCACTTTCAGTTTCCGAAATGTGTGATTATTTGACATTATTTGGGCATTTTTATTTTCATTGCTGTTTTGTAACAATGTGTTCTATCATCTGATGAAGCTGTGATGAAGCTGTGGCAAAATCTGTGTTGGGGTGAGGTATTTGCTAGATCCCCTGGTTTAGCTGTGCAAGAGGTATTAACTTTTGATTGATTGCCGAGTATTACATGTATGCAAGGAATTCTGTTTTGTGCATCTGTCACCAATTTTTGGGGTGTAATCAGTACTAGTTTATGGTATATTTCTTTGTGGATGTTCAGGTAAATTATATATAATTATAAGATTTGCGCAGCTCATGGTTAGCTAAGATAACCAGATTTCACAAAAGGGTTCAGGATCTTAGAAGACTTGCTCCCATAGTGCATATAAAAAACTAATGGATCTTTAACCCGTTAGTGACCGGCCCATCGTGTTTCTACGTCGGTCACTAATGGGCCTTATTCCGATGCCATAGACTTTTTACGTCGCGGCATCGGAATAAGTTTACAGAGCAGGGAGCTGTCAAATCTCCCTGCTCTCAGCTGCTAGAGGCAGCTGAGGGCTGGGAGCATCCCTGCTCTGCCGTGTGAGATCGATATTAGTATTGATCTCACACGTTTAACCCCTCAGATGCGGTGCTCAATAGCGAGCACCGCATCTGAGTGGTTTTGGAGAGAGGGAGCTCCCTCTCTCCCCCACCGACACCCGGCAATACGATCGCCGAGTGTCTGTGTCTCTAATGGCAGCCGGGGGTCTAATAAAGGCCCCCAGGTCTGCCTGGAGTGAATGCCTGCTAGATCATGCCGCAGGCATGACCTAGCAGATGCCTGTCCGTGTTAAACGGACAGGCAGTAATACACTGCAATACAAAAGTATTGCAGTGTATTATAAATGCGATCGCAGAATCGCATATTATAGTCCCCTAATGGGACTAGTAAAAAAGTGAAAAAAAAGGTTAATAAAGTTAATTTGAAAAAAAATTTGAAAAAAATGAAAAACCCAGCTTTTCCCCTTACAAAATGCTTTACTATTAAAAAAACAAAATAAAGTTAAAAAGTTACACATATTTGGTATCGCCGCGTCCGTAACGACCCCGACTATAAATCTATTACATTATTTAACCCGCACGGTGAACGCCGTAAAAAAATTAATAAAAAGCTATTGAAAAATTGCTGTTTTCTGTGAATACTGACTTTAAAAAAATGTGATAAAAAGTGATCAAAAAGTCGCATCTACTCAAAAATGGTACCAATAAAAACTACAAGTCGTCCCGCAAAACAAAAGCCCTCATACAACCGCATCGGCAAAAAAATAAAAACGTTACAGCTCTTCAAATATGGAGACACAAAAACAAATAATTTAGAAAAAAAAGCGTTTTTACTGTGTAAAAGTAGTAAAACATACAAAAACTATACAAATTTGGTATCGTTGCAATCGTAACAACCCGCTGAATAAAGTTATTGTGTTATTTATACCACACGGTAAACGGCGTAGATTTAGGACGCAAAAAAGAGTGGCGAAATTTCAGATTTTTTTCTATTCCCCCCCAAAAAAAAGTTTATAAAAGTTAATCAATAAATAATATGTACCTAAAAATGGTGCTATTAAAAAATACAACTTGTCCCGCAAAAAACAAGACCTTATACAGCTATGTCGATGCAAAAATAAAAAGGTTATAGCTCTTGGAATGCGATGATTGAAAAACGTAAAAAATAGCTTAGTCATTAAGGTCCAAAATAGGCTGGTCATTAAGGGGTTAAGGATCTCTGTTGGTCATCAAGATGATATATCTGCAAAACGAGTTTGTGTTCTCCATTAAGCGACCCTCTGGTCTCAGGACAAATTTATAAATGGGTTGGAGCATATAGAGTAATATTACCTGCTGTCCTCCAGTTGCCCCCCTATGCCGTAGATCCACTGCTCTAAGATTCCCTCTGTGTTTTCTCAAAATGTCCACAGCGCTTCTCAGGCTGAGTCTAAAACACTGCCTCTGTTCATGGATTAGATGAATACCCTCACCTTTGGTGTTTCAAATTTGCGTTAGCTCTACATAGTCGAGTCATATTATTATGACCACCAGCTAATATCCAGAGTAACCGCCGTGTGTAGCATGGACAGCAGTTAGACAAGCTGCGAGTGACTCAATAAGGTGCTGTTCGGTTGTCTCAGGTATCTGGAGCCATGCTGACTGCAGTTCATCCCACATTTGCTGGAGCGTGCATGGGGAGGATCCATAAAACTAACAAGACGATCGAGGTGGTCCCAGAGATGCTCAATTTGGTTTAAGTCTGACGAATTAGGGGGCCAGAGAAGTACTTGGAAGTCTTGGTCGTGCTCTTCCAACCACTATCGGACATTTCTAGCCATGTGACATGTCTCATTGTCTTGCTGGAAGATTCCATCTGCCCCAGGGAAGACAAACAGCGTATATGGGTGGACATGATCTGAAACGTTGGATTCATACCCAAATCAGTTCAGAGTGCCTTCAACATGGATGAGTGGGCCCACTGAATGCCATGAAAAAATTCCCCACTCACGGTGAGCTGCTCCACTGTAGCATGTCGTTCGACCCTCGTGCACCTTCGTACCAGACGTTCACCTCTCAAGTCAATGGCACGTGGTGCTCCGCAGCTTCCACATCGGTTATTCCCAGTGGTGCCATTTGTGCACTCACGATAGACTTTCCCCAGAACAGCACACGAACAGTTCACAAACTGCACTGTTTGAGAAATACTGCCACCCTTAGCCCGAAAGCCAATAATCATCCCTTTTTGCAACTCTGATAAATCACCCCTTTAATCCATGGCAACAAGGAGTGATTGTTCAGACAGCCTATCGCACACCTTATATACCCACCAATCCAGCCCATGACACATCACTTCCTTCATGGGCTACACACTGCCAGCGTCGAAAGTACGAGGTGGTCATAACAATGTGACTCGACTGTGTAGATTCCTATAGGCAGGCTTCTCGGCAACCAGTAGAATGTGCAAGTGAGCTGTCCAAGGTTGGTGATTGGCTGTTTTGAGCCACATGACCACTGTTATTTACAAAGTTCATCAATGGCCTCTACCTCACTTTGGATTGGACATTACAGTCACATAATCACTACTATTTTTATAAATGGGATATCCTATTAACTATTTGCATCCCATTGGCTAGAGTACATGTTCAATACCATCGGTTGAATGGGTGTCTGGTTAACTGGTTGCCGACACAGGACGAGAATGTTCGTCCTGAGCGGCGAGTACTTGGCGCATTAGTTAGAGCATTCTCGTCCTGTGTGACAGCCGTCTGTTCGCGCGATCGAGAGCGGGGCAACGGCTGTAATACACAGCCATGGCCCCGCTCTGACAGCGGAGAGGAGAGAAACCTCTTCTCTCCGCCGTTATCCCTTTGAATGGCATGATGAAAGCTGATCAAGGAGGGGGGACTGTACTTTGATCGCGTCACAGAAGATAACTGTGACGCGAACAAAGCCCACAACTTGTATGGCCAGACAGCCCAGGGTCCATTGAAGGACCCCATGGCTGTCTGAACATATTTCCTGTTGTTAGGGCATACTGAGGTATGCCCTAACAACTGCCTGTGTACAATAGGTACACAGGCTAATGTACTAGCATATAGATCTATGCCAGTACATTACAGTTACAAAATCAAAATCGAAATGATAAATCCCTTTATGGGATTAAAAAAAAAAAAGTTGAAATGAATGTAAAAAAAATGAATGATAAATAAATAAAAAGTAAAAAAATACACAGAAACACACATTTTTTTTATAATAAATAAACTTTTTAAAATATAAGTCCCAAAACATGAAATAATATAGACATATTTGGTATTGCCCCGACCGTAACAACCTAAACAACAAATTTATAACATTATTTATGATGATTGGTGTATGGTGTAAAAAAATATATATTAAAACTGCTGCGGAACTGCTTTTTTTCTGCATTTTCGCCAAAATAAAAATGTATAGAAATTAAACGATAATTTATTTGTACCAAAAAATGGTACCTACATAAAGTACAACTCGTCCCGCAAAAAACAAAGTCTCATACAACTACGTCGTACAAAAAATAAAAGAGTTATGAGAATCGGGATGCAAAGAGGGAAATCTAAAAAAATTGTTCTGTCCTCAAGGCCAAAATTGGCCGTGTCTTTAAGGGGTTAATATTACATAGTTACATAGTTAGTACGGCTGAAAAAAGACACATGTCCATCAAGTTCAACCAAGGGACGGGAAAAGGGAAGGGAAAAATTTCTACACATAGGAGCTAATACTTTTTTGTTCTAGAAAATGATCTAAGCCTTTTTTAAAGCCGTCCACTGTCCCTGCTGTGACCAGCTCCTGCGGTAGACTAATCCGTAGAGTCACAGTTCTCACAGTAAAGAAGGCTTGTCGCCTCTGTAGGTTGAACCTTTTTTTCTCCAGACGGAGTGAGTGCCCCCTTGTTTTTTGCGGGGGTTTTACATGGAACGGGATTTCACCATATTTTATTGTATGTGCCATTAATATATTTATATAAATTAATCATGTCCCCCCTTAGTCGTCTTTTTTCAAGGCTAAATAGGTTTAATTCTTTTAATCTTTCCTCATAACTTAGATTCTCCATGCCCCTTATTAGCTTCGTTGCTCTTCTTTGTATTTTTTCCAACTCCAGGGCATCATTTCTATGAACTGGAGCCCAGGACTGAACTGCAGATTCTAGATGAGGCCTCACTAATGCTTTGTAAAGTGGTAATATTATATCCCTGTCCCGCGAGTCCATGCCTCTTTTAATACACGACAATATCTTGTTGGCCTTTGAAGCAGCTGATTGACACTGCATGCTGTTATTTAGTTTATGATTTACAAGTACACCCAGATCCTTCTCAACAAGTGAATCCCCCAGTGTAGCTCCCCCTAGGACATATGATGCATGCAGGTTGTTGGTACCCAGATGCATAACTTTACATTTATCTACATTAAACTTAATTTGCCAACTGGACGCCCAAACACTTAGTTTGTTTAAACCCGCTTGCAATTCATGAACATCTTCCATAGACTGAACATTATTACATAGCTTGGTGTTATCTGCAAAAATAGAAATAGTGCTATTAATCCCATCCTCTATATCATTAATAAATAAGTTGAATAATAGTGTTCCCAGCACTGAACCCTGGGGTACACGACTTATAACCGGTGACCATTCAGAGTAAGAATCATTTACCACAACTCTCTGGATACGGTCCGTGAGGCAATACTCAATCCAATTACAAACTATATTTTCTAAACCTATAGTCCTTAATTTACCCAATATGAACTTTGACACTATCATGTTTCAGATTTTTTTTTATTCTATTTGAAAAACTATCAATATTTAGTATTCTTCAACCTCATGTATATACTAGTCCTTCTCAATGAATTAAAATATCATCAAAAAGTTAATTTATGTCAGTAATTGCTTTGATAATGGCTAGAGATGAGCGAACCGGGACAACTGAACCCGGTTTCGGTCCGAACATCGTGAAAAGTTCGGTTCGCAGCGAATCCGAACTTCACCGGGTTCGGCCGAACCCGTTTTGACCGAACCCGGCTACATTTTGGCGCCTGCCACATGTTAGATGTAAAGTGGAGGATTTCAAAATATCACCTGACATCAGGCTACCCCATAATGGCTTGCAAACGGCTCTCCCAGCCTATCTGGTGGCAGCATAGGCGCGGGCTCAAGCCTGCAATAAAAGTCTATGCACGGAGCTCAGCAGCCATTTTAGTGACAGGAGCTGTAGGGATAGCATCTCTGTGCAGTTAGGGAAAGCTTTAGGAATCTAAAAGCCAGGAATCCAGCAATCGAGGGGCTCATCCACTACAGCGGGAGTCTACTCTACTCTCAACAATCAACATCCAAATTGCAATACAAATTTCCATTTGCCAAGCCAGTGTGTGAATAAGCTTTTAGAAGGGGCTCATCCCCGTTGCATGGGTAACATAACAATCCAACTTGCAATACAGGCAGCCTTTGTAGTACTACAACGCTCAGCATTCCCTGAGTGCACCGTGGCTGATAGAAATTCTCATTCATTGCCATTTGCCAAGCCAGTGTGTGAATAAGCTTTTAGAAGGGGCTCATCCCCGTTGCATGGGTAACATAACAATCCAACTTGCAATACAGGCAGCCTTTGTAGTACTACAACGCCCAGCATTCCCTGAGTGCACCGTGGCTGATAGAAATTCTTATTCATTGCCATTTGCCAAGCCAGTGTGTGAATAAATACATGGAGCGGCATCACAAGGCCATGTGGGTCAATCGACATGCCCCACCATCATGTACATCTAATGAAGACCCCTCTGCCGCTGCTGCTGCTCCAAGTCCCTGTCATCTAAGTAGTAGCCAGGCCTTATCCACCATGTCGTTGTCATCATCATCATCATCACTGTCATCTAGTGCTCCTCCTACGTCCCGTCAGTTATCCATTACGGAATCGTTGTCCAATAAGCAACAATATATACCCAGTCATCCACTTGTCGTGCGGCTTAATTCACACCTGGATAAGTTGTTGGTGGTGCATTCGCTGCCGTACCACCTGGGTCGACTCCGCCGGCTTCAAGCAATTGATGGCGTGCGCTCAGCCTAGGTGGCGAATACCTAGCCGACATTACTTCTCCAAAACACTGTCCCTGCCTTGCACAAGCACGTTGAGGAAAAGGTGGCGAGTCCTTGCAATTATCCGTGTGCAGCAGGGTACATGCCACCGTCGACACGTGGAGAAGCAACTATGGGCAGGAACAGTACATGTCTTTCACGGCCCACTGGGTCAATATTTTGCAGTCCGATGCACCACCGCAGCAATGCCAGGCATTACCACCTCCACGCTTGTATCTTTCTGGTTCAACTCCGGACACCAGGCGCCTACCATCCTCCTCCTCCTACTCCTCCTCCTCCTCCTTGCCCTCCTCAATGGAGGTCTTCCCGTCCCCGACAGGACACAGCGTATCTTCCACTCCTCCTCCCTCCTCTTTTCATAGGTGCAAGGTGAAGCGCCACAACGCTGTCTTACACCTGCTGAGCCTGGGCAAGAAAAGCCACACAGGGCAGGAGCTGCTGCTGTGCATCAAGGAGGAAATTGCACGCTGGCTGTCTCCTCTGAAACTCACACTGGGCAATGTTGTCTCTGATAACGGGAAGAACGTTGTGGCTGCACTGCGTCTAGGTCACCTGACACACGCTCCTTGCATTTCACATGTGATCAATCTGGTCATAACATGCTTCTTAAAGTCATATGTTGGTTTGAAGGGTGTGCTGGCCATGTCCAGGAGGGTTTGTGTTCGCTTTAGACGTTCGTATGCATTTAAGCACGCCCTCCTGGACTTGCAGCGTCAAAACAATCTCCCAGAACACAGCCTGATTTGCGACGTTCCAACACGCTGGAATTTCCCCCTGCACATGTTGGACCGTCTGTACGAACAGCGGAAAGCCGTGAATGATTTCCTGATGCAGCAGACAGGCAGCGTTTGGAGCCAGTGTAATTTCGAGCTCAGGCACTGGCAGCTAGTTAGAGACGCATGTCGCGTTTTGATGCCCTTTGAAGAGGCCACACGATTTGTGAGCCGTGACGCTAGCGGAATGAACGATGTTATGCCGCTGATATTCATTATGGAGCAAACGCTCACAGCGATGATTCAGCAAAGGATGGAGGAAGGATCAAATCGGGCTATGGATGTTGAGGAGGAGGAGGAGGATGATGAGGAAACAGGACCTGAAGAGGAGCTGGATTTGGAGATGGAATCACAGGAAGGGATAGGGGACAAGGCAGCCGCACAACATGACAGTGATGGTGATGACGAGTCTGACGACGACCTTGATGATGGACAACCATGGCAGTATGGGGCGGAGATGGAACCAACCGGGCCCTCTGAAACGCTGGCCAGGATGGCGAGCTGTATGCTTCGTCACTTGCGCGCTGACTATCGTATTGTTAGCATGAAGCAAAGAGATGAGTACTGGATAGCCACACTTTTAGACCCTCGGTATAAAGCCAGAATGGGGGAGTTTTTTGCGCCTTCCGAGAGGGAGGCAAAATTGGCTTATTATCGAGAGAAGCTATGCAGCCAGCTTATCATGGCTTTCAAACGACAAACACCTGCTGCAAGCATGTCTGACCGGGGGGCCACTCTCCGCTCCCCACTGTCTCATCGTTCCACCGCCTCTGGCAGAGCTACCTCTGCAATAGGCGGCAGCAGCGGCGGCGGCAGCAGCAGCCAATTCAGTTTGAAAAATATGATGAACCAGTATTACAGGTTCGGTCAGAACTAGTTCGGTCCGAATCGAACTTTTTCATGAAATTCGGCGAACCAGCCGAACCGAACTTTTCATAAGTTCGCTCATCTCTAATAGTGGCCTTCAGCTAGTCTGCATTGTTGGGTCTGGTGTCTCTCATCTTCCTCTTGGCAATAC
Organism: Rhinoderma darwinii; assembly: GCF_050947455.1. Lineage (NCBI taxonomy): Eukaryota > Metazoa > Chordata > Amphibia > Anura > Rhinodermatidae > Rhinoderma > Rhinoderma darwinii. The sequence continues at coordinate 305,597,105 of NC_134690.1, read as the reverse complement.
CCCATAGATTCTCTGTGATACTGTGGTTATTAAACCAGGTATTTGTACGTTTGCCAGTGTGGGCAGGTGCCAAGTCCTGCTGGAAAATGAAATCAGCATCTCCATAAAGCTTGTCAGCAGAGGGAAGCATGAACTGCTCTAAAATTTCCTGGTAGACGGCTGCGTTGACTCTGGATTTGATATAACACAGTGGACCAACACTGTTGCTCAGTGGACCTGTTTTCAGATAAAAGTCAATTTTGCATTTCATTTGGAAATCAAGGTCCCGGAGTCTGGAGGAAGAGTGGAGAGGCATCAATCCAATTTTCTTGCGGTCCAGTGTGAAGTCTCCACAGTCAGTGGACAACATTTTTACATCCAATACCCTGACCTGACACACATCGTAGTCACCAAAGGGATGTTCACCATCACCAGGTCCAGCACCTAAACAACCAGGTTCACTCGTACCTGGACTGTGCCCTTTCTCCGTCAGAAGTCCTGATCCCAGACCCCATGGACTTTTGGGTCAGCAGATTGGATCATTGGCAAGAACTGGCCCAGTTTGCCATGGGTGTACTGTCTTGTCCACCCTCCAGTGTAGGGTCAGAGAGGGTATTCAGCGCGGCAGGGGGCTTCGTCACCCCTAAGCGAACAAGATTGTCTGCCAACAGCTTGGAAAATCTCACGTTTCTGAAAATGAATCAAGCATGGATCGGTGAGGATTTTAAAACCCCTGTGCCTGATGCCACTGATTAGATCTGACATTGCTGCTGCTGCCCCACCACAGGGCTTTGTCCTGTGACTGTCCAGTCTCTTTTAATGTGCTACTACTACTACTACTACTACTACCACCACCCTTGCTGTCCGTTGGCTACCTCTACTACCACCAATACACCTCCACTGCCGTCTGCTACAAGCAGGCCTGAGGCCTCCCCCACCACAGGGCTTAGTCCTGTGACTGTCCAGTCTCTTTTAATGTGCTGCTACTACTACTACTACTACCACCACCCTTGCTGTCCGTTGGCTACCTCTACTACTACCAATACACCTCCACTGCCGTCTGCTGCAAGCAGGCCTGAGGCCTGACCCACCACAGGGCTTTGTCCTGTAACTGTCCAGTGTCTTTTAATGTGCTGCTACTACTACTACCACCCTTGCTGTCCGTTGGCTACCTCTACTACCACCAATACACCTCCACTGCCGTCTGCTACAAGCAGGCCTGCCCTACCACAGGGCTTTGTCTGTGACTGTCCAGTCTGTTTTAATGTGCTGCTACTACTACTACTACCACCACCCGTGCTGTCTGTTGGCTACCTCTACTACCACCAATACACCTCCACTGCCGTCTGCTACAAGCAGGCCTGGAGGGCTTGTGAAAAGCCATTGCTTGTTGCTTTTACATCCATGTATGGATGAACCCCGGCAGGCATCTGCCAATAAAAAGGGTACATTTTTGGAGGGCTTGTGAAAAGCCATTACTTGTTGCTTTTACATCCATGTATGGATGAACCCCGGCAGGCATCTGCCAATAAAAAGGGTACATTTTTGGAGGGCTTGTGAAAAGCCATTGCTTGTTGCTTTTACATCCATGTATGGATGAACCCTGGCAGGCATCTGCCAATAAAAAGGGTAAATTTTTGGGAGGGCTTGTGAAAAGCCATTGCTTGTTGCTTTTACATCCATGTATGGATGAACCCCGGCAGGCATCTGCCACCATAAAGGGTACATTTTTTGAGGGCTTGTCAAAAGCCATTGCTTCTTCTTTTACCACCTTATATGTATGAACCCTGGCAGGCAGCAGCCGCCTAAAATGGTTAATTTTTGTACCTTTTTTAACAATGCATTAAGCATACAACATGCACAAGTGCAGTGGTTTCTGTTAGTTATCACCATGTCCCATCCGTTTTCCTATAGCCATATATGTTGGCGTAACTTTGACACTAACTTTGCCTTAAAGACAGCTCAAAAGTACTTGGATACACTCATGGGTGACCTAAGAGTGTTATACAGAGCTTCTAGGGCTTTTAAACAGTGTTATACACGATTTTTAGGGGCTTTCTTGTATTACAGGTTCGGTCAGAACTAGTTCGGTCCGAATCGAACTTTTTCATGAAATTCGGCGAACCAGCCGAACCGAACTTTTCATAAGTTCGCTCATCTCTAATAGTGGCCTTCAGCTAGTCTGCATTGTTGGGTCTGGTGTCTCTCATCTTCCTCTTGGCAATACCCCATAGATTCTCTGTGATACTGTGGTTATTAAACCAGGTATTTGTACGTTTGCCAGTGTGGGCAGGTGCCAAGTCCTGCTGGAAAATGAAATCAGCATCTCCATAAAGCTTGTCAGCAGAGGGAAGCATGAACTGCTCTAAAATTTCCTGGTAGACGGCTGCGTTGACTCTGGATTTGATATAACACAGTGGACCAACACTGTTGCTCAGTGGTCCAAAGACCTGTTTTCAGATAAAAGTAAATTTTGCATTTCATTTGGAAATCAAGGTCCCGGAGTCTGGAGGAAGAGTGGAGAGGCATCAATCCAATTTTCTTGCGGTCCAGTGTGGTCTCCACAGTCAGTGATGGTTTGGGGAGCCATGTCATCTGCTGGTGTTGGTACACTGTGTTATAAGGGGATTGCTGTATGTACAATTTCCTAATGTAATCTTTGTTGTTATTTACGTATTTGGATGTATACATGGTTGTACAAGTTGTATTTGAATGTAATATGTCGCTCTTGGAAGGTACTGGTTCTACTTGCGGAGATCCAGCTGGTGTAGGGAGTTTTACAAGCAATGCACCCAGGAAAAAGTATGCAAATTAGCTCTCCTGCAGAAGAAAACTGTGTAGTGCCACCTATAGGTAGCTACTCTGTAATCACTCTCTGACTTATCAAAGAGCATTGAAACATGACTAGGAATATCAGCCAAACCAGAGACAGCACTGTTTTCGCTCCTCGTCAGTAAAGAGTAGGGTACTGGTTGACGCGGTGAGACTAAGTGCTCCTGCAGGCACAGTCTTAATGCTTTTGCAGGCACTCTTGCTGCTGAAGTTAGGAGAAGGGCATAGTTTTGCTGTCATAAAAAACTGTACTTCCTCTCTGAGGGTATGTTCACACGGCCTATTTACGGACGTAATTCGGGCGTTTTTGCCCCGAATTACGTCTGAAAATAGCGCCTCAATAGCGCTGACAAACATCTGCCCATTGAAAGCAATGGGCAGACGTTTGTCTGTTCACACGAGGCGTAATTTACGCGCCTCTGTCAAATGACGGCGCGTAAATAGACGCCCGCGTCAAAGAAGTGACCTGTCACTTCTTTGGCCGTAATTGGAGCCGTTATTCATTGACTCCAATGAATAGCAGCGCCAATTACGTCCGTAATGGACGCGGCGTTCAAGCGCCTGCACATGCCGTTACGGCTGAAATTACGGGGATGTTTTCAGGCTGAAACATCCCCGTAATTTCAGCCGTTACGGACGCCCTCGTGTGAACATACCCTAACAACTGAGATCAGTGAAAGCTCCTCCTCTTCTGCCAGTACTGACCGTGGCTACATTGTAAGGCCCCATGCACACGACCGTGCCCGCAATCACTGCCCGCGATTGCGGGAACGGCCGCCGACTGACAGCCGCATTTTCGGGCTGTGCTCCCATACAAAGTATGGGAGCACGGCCCGCAAAATGCAAAAGAACGGACATGTTCCATAATTTCCAGAACATTTCCACGGCATGGACACCCTTCCGTAGTGCTACGGAAAGGTGCCAGCGTTCAATGAAAGTGAATGGGTCCGTTTTTGCAGGCCGCAATTGCGGTCCACAAAAACTGAGGTTTTTTACAGTTGTGTGCATGGGGCATAAGACAGGTCAAGTGACCGGGTTCTTTATTTCTAATGATACTCTGTGTACTAAGGTTTCGTTCACATCTGTGTTGGAGGCTCTGATACTAGAGAAAATAGAGGAGCATGCTACGTTATTGTCTCCGGTAAATCTACGGATACCCCGACCGATGGAAAGCCGACGGAGCCCAATAAAGTCAACGGGTTCCGTCAGCCTCTGATGGTATCTGTTGTGCAACGGAACCTTTGCCTTTGTTGTTCTCTTGTTCTGATCCTCTGATGGAGCATAACTACGGAACACACCGACGCAGGTGTGAATGAAGCCTAGGACAAGAGGGAAACAGATATGCACATATGTATTATGTCAGATAATTATTTAAAAATACATTAGTAACCATTTGTCTTCACATTTGGCTATCTAGGACAAGATTCAAAATATAGCATATGATAAAGACATATGTAAATCCCTATCGATTTCGGTGACAAATGATATCCTTGGTGAGGTGAAGGAAATGCCATTTGACCATTATAAATATGTTGTCCAGGTGATCTTTATTGAGAAAAAAGAACAAGGGACCAGGGTAAGTGTGCATTATATGCAGTATTACACAACTACTCTTTTCTATTGCTTTAGTCATAGATACAATACAAACACATCCAGGCATTGTTTTTTTTTATATGCTTTTTAAGGCCATGTTCATATTTTTAGTGCAAATTTTATATCAGGGTATGTGTCTCAATTACAAGAAATTAGATTTTTTCATTTGCCTGGATTTTTCTTTCACCAAGTCAATCTGCCCATCTTCTATTTTGATAATTTGAGAATGCTTTCTCAACTTGGCATGACCAATTTGGGTTCTCAGGCATGATAAAAGCTGCACTTGTTTCCCCTGTTAAATAGACATCTGATTTCATGGAAAGAGAGGCTCTTACTACCAGCCTTTTCAGTGCCATTATGTATATGACTTTCACCTTTTAGAATACTGCATTCTAAGGCCAGGGTCACACACACAGTTTTGGTGCAGTTTTTGGCTAAGTTTTTTTTTATCCAAACACAAGAATGAAAGGAGATGCATCAGTCTTTTCTTTATACCTTTCCTTCATTTTCTATCCACTACTAGCTTTGGCTCAAAAAAACTGAGCCAAAAAATGTAATACTGGCCGAAAGGTGAATTTTTTTATTTTTAACTAAACTAGATTCTTTTTTGTGTAAGAGACTTAAAAATTAGATGTTATTTTTGTTTTCTGAAGGCAGGGGTGTAGTTAGGGGGGCAGGCGATAGCATATGCCCTGGGCACAACTAGGAGGGAAGGATGGGGGAGTGCCACAGCATCGCTACTGGCCAGGTGCCAGTACATTAACCATAGCAACTGCTATGGGGCCCGCGGCATAGGGGGCCCATGTCGCCCAGTCCATAATGTGCTGGGCCAGGCGGCACGGGTCCCCTTATTCTTGGTGGCATCACCCGCACTGGTCATCTAGGGCCCCAGACGACTGACACATTCATTTGTAACTGTTCTTAGGGCGCAGATACAATTGAATACTATGGCGGAGCAAGGAGCTAGCTCCCAGCTCTGCCATTCACTATGGTGCTGGGACAGAATCCCTGCGCAGGCCAGTGCAATGATATCAATGGATTGTGCTTGCCTACGCAAGGATTCTGTCTTATAGGCTGCTGAGAAGGCTGTGGTACTGCTTCTTTCATCGCGGAAACGAGACTAGGTGAGTACAAGGTTTTTTTATTTGTTTGGGCTGTTTGTCGCTATCTACAAAGGGGGGGGCTCTATGGCACTATCAACAGGGTGCTGTGTGGCTTTATCTACAAGGGGGTCTGTGTGCCACTATCTACAAAGAGAGGTTGAGTGGCACTATCTACAAGGGGGGCTGTGAGTCTTTATCTACAAGGGGGGTGTGTGGAACTATCTACAGGGCGTGTGTGGCACTATCTACAAGGCGGGCAGTGTGGCTTTACCTACAAGGGAGTGTGTGGCACTGTCTACAAGGGAAGTGTTGCACTATCTACTGTGGGGGTTGTTGCAATATCTGTGGGGAGGCTGTATGGCAGTATCTACAAAGGGTGTGTGGCTCTACAGGGGGGGTCTGTTTGGCACTATCTACAAGAAGAGGCTGTTCATTAATTCACAATATAGTCTCATTAGCCTCAGTTATACAATCTGTTTTAGTCAGTCACTGACCTCTTTCATCTATTTTCTTTTAATTTATTGTTATGTTAACTACCTTATATAACTATATTGCTTGTAAAATGTACAATTAGTTTTATGCTCGAGTTACTTAAAAAAAAATTAGGTAGAGAAAGCAAAAATGGCGAGTGGGAACATGTTGGGAAAAAAGTAGAAGGTGGAGCGCCGAACTGAATCTTTGACCCGGGTGCAAGATAACATTGCTATGCCTCTGCTGAAGGTTTTCTATAGGAATACTTCTAGCCCCTTAAAACGAGTCCTCTAAACACGATGCCAGATATGCTGTCATGGTCTGTGACAGATTCGGAGTCCAGTGGCTGAAACAATCAGGCAGGAGGGTGCATATAGAAACAGTAGTTAAGTAATAGTCCAAGTTTGTTACACAGTTAAGCGATAATAGGTAGTAGCGAGAGGAACTAGACTATAAGCAGGAAGCTCAATAGTCTGGAAAGGAGGTACTGAAAGGCGGTACTGCAAGGCCCAGGCTTATATAGGAGCCACAATGGTAGGACCAATTAGGCAATCAAGGTAATGGAGAGGCAGGAAAAAAGAGAAGCTGGATTCAGCAGTGGAGCTGACTAGTGCAGCAACACAGGGGTAGTGCGGTCTGACCCAGTGGGACAAGCTGGGTAGGACATTGGGAGTAGTAGTCCTTTATGACGGTGTTCACGGTGACAGGGTCCGCCTTCACTAAAGCTCCCACACTCCTTGGGCTGGCACAGTGATGAGAGGGTTGCACTTAGATAATGATGGTAGTTGTCCCGGGGCACACCTGTGTAAATATCTCCTGGCTGGTGGAAGGTGGGGTGCCCTTGATGGTGTAGTACAAATGATAGGCAGGAGACTGTAGTAAAGTTCAACAAAAAAACTCATGGTTCCTTTACTGATGGTAAGTTGGAGAAAACTTCTAAGATGGAGGCACACATTTATTATAAAACTGTTTTCCAACAATCGACTGGCTGTGCTGGAGCAAGGTTCCCAAATCTCAATTTCAATCTCGAATTCAGCAATTCTGTTGCTCTGATTCAATTCCTCAAATTATACTTTCTGTCCTATGCAGTTCCCAATGGCAGGGTGCACATATATCTAAATTTCCTGCAATTCCTATCTGTGATGCGCAGATCTTTTACAAAAAAAGCAACATGTAAGCTGCTAAAAGCTGTGGAGCCAGGCCGGAAGCCTATGACTCAGTCGTGACTGTGAGGCCCAGGGAAAACTTTTCCTCACAGACTGTTCCTCTGTGCTCCTCAGAGCACTTATCCTCTTCTCACCATATCCTAAGCTGAACTGAACACACACTGGACAGGGAGGGGGCAAGTCCATGCTGATATGAAAAATAATGAAGATAGAGACCTGCTCCAGCCACAGCATGCCCAACACCTCTTAAAGGGAAGGTGTCACGAAATATTATTTTTTATATAATATTGCTTTTAGTATGTCATTAAAATAAATTTTATTTATTTGTGTTTTTGTGTTGTACTTTTTACTTTTTTCTTTCTTTTACTTCTCTATGGGGGCTGCCATTTTTTTTCTATCTCCGTATGTGTCGATTAACGACACATACAGAGATGGAATACGGCACATACATCCCCATGGAGAATGCGAACGGGAGCCGTTCCATTCACTATAGCGTACGCCGTCTGTGTGGGAAAAGTATTCCCTTTCAGGTCTCTTTTGGTGGTAGGTCTGCTACCGGCAGTGCCTTCGTGGATTCAGGGTCTTCTGCTAATATTATGTCTGTGGAATTTGCTATGTCTCTAGCTATGCCTTTGATTGATTTGCCTAAACCTGTCCCGGTAGTATGTATCGACTCCACTCCTCTTGCTAATGTTTATTTTACACAGCATAGCCCTGTTTTTGAACTCCTTGTTGGCGCCATGCATTTGGAGCAGTGCTCTGTACTGTTAATGTAGGGATTATCGTCCGATTTGATTTTAGGCCTTCCAAGGTTGCAGTTGCATAATCCCATGTTTGACTGGAATACTGGGGATCTTACCAAATGGGGTAATGAATGGTTGACGTCATGTTTTTCTGTTAATTCTATTTCTCCCCCTGAGGAGGTGAACACGCTACCTGAGTTTGTTCAGGACTTCGCGGATGTTTTCTCTAAGGAGGCCTCCGAAGTATTACCTCCTCATAGAGAATACGATTGCGCAATCAATTTGGTACCAGGAGCTAAGCTCCCTAAGGGTAGGATATTTAATCTCTCTTGTCCCGAACGTGAAGCCATGAGAGAGTATATCCAGGAATGCCTGGCCAAGGGTTACATTCACCCCTCTACTTCTCCGGTAGGTGCTGGCTTCTTCTTCGTAGGGAAGAAGGATGGTGGTCTTAGGCCGTGCATTGACTACTGGAACTTGAATAAGGTCACTGTAAGGAACCAGTACCCCCTTCCTTTGATTCCTGATCTCTTCAATCAGGTTCAGGGGGCCCAATGGTTCTCTAAGTTTGATCTACGGGGGGCTTATAAGCAGCCGTAAGAGGTCAAAGAGGGGGACGAGTGGAAGACTGCGTTTAACACGCCCGAAGGTCATTTCGAATACCTCGTCATGCCCTTTGGGTTGTGTAATGCTCCCGCGGTCTTCCAGAATTTCATAAATGATATTTTAAGAGACTACCTGGGTGTATTTCTTGTAGTGTACCTTGAAGACATACTTGTGTTTTCCAAGGACTGGTCCTCCCACATTGAGCATGTCAGGAAGGTGCTCCAGGCCTTCGGGAAAACAAACTGTTTGCTAAGACCGAAAAATGTGTGTTTGGGGTACAGGAGATACAATTTTTGGGTCAAATCCTCACTCCTCATGAATTCCGCCTGGACCCCGCCAAGGTCCAGGCTGTGGCGGAATGGGTCCAACCTGCCTCCCTGAAGGCGTTACAGTGCTTCCTAGGGTTCGCTAACTATTACAGGAGATTTATTGCTAACTTCTCGGTCATCGCTAAGCCTCTTACGGATCTCACTCGCAAAGGTGCTGATCTCCTCCACTGGCCTTCTGAGGCTGTCCAGGCTTTTGAGGTACTTAAGAAGTGCTTTATCTCGGCCCCAGTGCTGGTTCACCCAACCAAATGGAGCCATTCATCGTGGAGGTTGAAGCCTCCAAGGTGGGAGTGGGTGCTGTCTTGTCCCAGGGTACCAGGTCCCTCACCCATCTCCGTCCCTGTGCCTACTTCTCCAGGAAGTTTTCGCCCACTGAGAGTAACATGATATTGGCAACCGCGAACTCTTAGCCATTAAATGGGCATTTGAAGAGTGGTGCCACTTCCTGGAGGGGGCTAGGCACCAGGTAACGGTCCTTACCGACCACAAGAATCTGGTTTTCTTAGAATCTGCCCGGATGCTAAACCCGAGACAAGCTCGATGGGCGTTATTTTTTACCAGATTCAACTTTTTGGTCACCTATAGGGCTGGGTCTAAAAATTTTAAGGCTGATGCACTGTCGCGTAGCTTCATGGCCAGCCCTCCTCCGGAGGAAGATCCTGCTTGTGTTTTGCCTCCAGGTATAATAATTTCCTCTATTGATTCTGATTTAGTCTCCGAAATTGCGGCTGATCAAGGTTCAGCTCCCAGGAACCTTCCTGAGAACAAGCTGTTTGTTCCCCTGCAATTCCGGCTAAGGGTACTTAGGGAAAATCATGACTCTGCACTATCTGGCCATCCAGGCATCCTGGGTACCAAGCACCTCATTGCCAGAAACTACTGGTGGCCTGGGATGCCTAAAGACGTTAAGGCCTACGTCGCCGCTTGTGAGGTTTGTGCTAGGTCCAAGACTCCCAGGTCCCGACCAGCGGGCTTACTATATTCTTTGCCCATTCCCCAGAGACCTTGGACCCATATCTCCATGGATTTTATCATCGATTTGCCTCCATCTCAAGGCAAGTCGGTGGTGTGGGTTGTAGTAGACCGCTTCAGTAAGATGTGCCACTTTGTGCCCCTCAAGAAACTACCCAATGCTAAGACGTTAGCTACCTTGTTTGTCAAACACATCCTGCGTCTCCATGAGGTTCCTGTCAATATTGTTTCTGATAGAGGGGTACAATTTGTTTCATTGTTTTGGAGAGCCTTCTGTAAAAAGTTGGAGATTGATCTGTCCTTCTCCTCGGCCTTCCATCCTGAAACTAATGGCCAAACGGAGAGGACTAATCAGTCTCTAGAACAATATTTAAGGTTTTTATCTCTGACTGTCAACATGATTGGGTCTCATTCAATCCCCTCGCCGAATTTTCCCTTAATAACCGGGTCAGTAACTCGTCAGGGGTCTCCCCGTTTTTCTGTAATTTTGGGTTTAATCCTCGGTTCTCCTCCGTTTCACCTGGTAATTCCAACAATCCCGAGGTAGAGGTCATTCATCGGGAACTGTGCACTGTCTGGGCCCAGATTCAGAAGAACCTAGAGGCGTCCCAGAGCATACAAAAGACTCAGGCAGATAGAAGACATTCTGCTAACCCCTTGTTTGTGGTCGGGGATCTGGTGTGGCTATCTTCAAAGAATTTGCGCCTTAAAGTCCCGTCCAAGAAGTTTGCTCCCCGATTTATAGGGCCGTACAAGGTCATTGAAGTCCTTAACCCTGTCTCCTTCCGATTGGAGTTGCCCCCGTCTTTTCGAGTACACAACGTGTTTCATGCCTTCCTCCTTAAATGCTGCTCCCCGTCCTTGGCTCCCTCGAGGAAACCTCCGGTCCCTGTACTCTAATTCTACCCCCTCAGGGGTGAGGTGGCCAAGATCGTGGACAGCAAGATGGTCCAAGGCTCCCTCCAGTACCTAGTCCATTGGAGAGGATACGGGCCTGACGAGAGGACTTGGGTACCCGCCCGGGATGTTCACGCTGGGGTATTGCTCAGGAGGTTCCACCTTCGTTTACCCAATAAACCAGGTCCACCTAGAAAGGGTCCGGTGGCCCCTCATAAAAGGGGGGGGGTACTGTAAAGCTTCTGCGTCGACGCCCGTGGGTATTCAGTCTGCACCTGCTCCTATGTCTGTGAGACTGACTCCATCTTCCACCACTCAGGATGGCAGGCTTAGGAGTGGGAGAGCCTATCACAGCCTGGCCAGACGGAGCTAGCTCCCGCCCAATGTCTATTTATACCTGCCTTTCCTGTTCCTCCTTTGCCTGTGATTCTGCTCTGCTTGTTTCCTGGCTCTGCTGCTGCTGCTTGAACTACTGATCCTCTGCTTGCTTTTGACCTTGGATTACTGACCACTTTCCTGCTCAGCGTTTTGTACCTCGTGCACTCCTGGTTTGACTCGGCTCGTTCACTACTCTCGTTGCTCACGGTGTCTCTGTGGGCAGCTGCCCCGTTTTCCTAGCTTCTTTGTACCCTTGTCTGTTTGTCTGTCGTGCACTTACTGAGCGTAGGGATCGTCGCCCAGTTGTACCCCGTCGCCTAGGACGGGTCGTTGCAAGTAGGCAGGGACTGAGTGGCGGGTAGATTAGGGCTCACCTGTCTGTCTCCCTACCCCGTCATTACACATGATAGGCAATAATGCTTAGGAAAACAAAGTATTATACAAAGTATTGCTGCTTCAAGTCCCCTAGTGGGACAAGAAATTGTTTTTAATTTAATTTAATAAAAATTTAAAAAGTACCCTTAAAAAATGAAACCCTTTTTCATAATTTTTTTTCATATTTTTAAATGGCCCACCTTAAGAAAAATATACATATTAGGTCCTGCCGAAATTCTTATGACCCATGGAATTAAGACAACTTAGTTTTACTGCACGACACATGGCATTAAAACCCTCCCCCTCCACAAAAAACTATGACAGACTTGCTTTCTTTTTTCCACTCCCTCTCACAATAAAATTTATAAAAATTTGTCAATACATTACATGTAATCCAAAATTGTACCAATAAAAACTACAAGTCATTCAGCAAAAAATAAACCCTCATACAGCTACATCGACGGGAAAATAAAAAAGTTATGGCTTTCGGAATGCAGCGACATAAAAATGACTATTCTACATGTATTTATTTTGCAAAAGTACTAAAACTTAAAATAAACTATACATATTTACTATCGCCGCATTCATGCCGACCGGTAGAATAGAGTTAACGTTTTTTATTTTCATGGCACATTAAACTACAAATAAACTTATGCAAAACACAATCGCAGATTTGATTTTTGCATACACTTCCAAAAAATGTTTTATGAAAACGAGTTGATAAATTATATATACCCCAACTTGGTGCCATCAAAAAATAAAACTTGTACCGCAAAAAAACCAAACCTTTTTTGCAGCTACATCGACTGTAGAATAAAAAAGTTATTGCTCTTGGAATGCACCAATGAAACAACCCCCCCCCCCCCCAAAAAAAACTGCTTGATCCCCAAGCCCCAAAGTTGGTCAGACTTTTACGGGTTAAAGAGCAATTATCTTCAGTTGAAGTTATAACTGTTCAGAGTTCATTACCAATACTATATCACATCTTCCTTTGAATTACAAATACTATATTACATTTTTCTGTGGATTACAAGTACTATATTACATATTCCTGTGAATTACAAATACTATATTACAGTTTTCTGTGGATTAAAAATTGCAGTGGCGACAAATGCCACTCTTCTGCGTCTAGAATTACAGCTACTTTAACGTCCGCGGCCGCAGACTCCTCTCATCCTGCTGGCGCCTTCCTTCCCGGAGATGCCAGCACATGCGGTGGTCCTGGCCTGCAGTGACCATAAGGGTGCTCAGTCCCGGCCTTAAAGGGCCAGAGCGCAAACATGTTTAGAATTGTCTAATCACCCTGGACTTTAAGGTAGGGCCCTGCCCCTTCACTCATTGCCTGAGCATTGTTGTGTTTTCCCGTGTCAGTCTAGCAAATGGTCCCTTAGTATTTTCCTGTTCCCGTTCCTGCTACCGTTTATCCTGTGCTACCTTGTTCCTGTGCATTAATAGAGTTTGAGTCGTGTTGTGTTACACCACGCCTGGTGTTTGCTGCCAAGGTCCCATCTGAGCCTAGCCATTGCTACTGTCTGTACTGCCACAGGTACCCTTGCTCAGACTATAGACTTTACTTGGTACACTGTTTGGCCAGCTGCTATGCTGCTACGGCGGAACTGCCCAGTGGGTCCACAGATCGTGACAGTATGCTCAGGCCATGGACCCCGCTGGTCAACCCAAGACCGTGACGACATCACAAGCCAAGCAGGCGGATATGCTAGTCTGCAAATTATGACAGGACCAACATTGGCTGGATACGCAAGTTGCAGTTCCTCCGACACCTGATCCTATTGCCTTTGCTGTTCCTCCTGCTACTGTACTGACCCCCCGACTACACCACCTGGTAGTGCTCTGATTTTCTCTGCCACTACCTCATCGCTATGATGGATATGCGAGGACCTGCAGGGGATTTCTGAACCAGTGCCAGATTCACTTCAGCCTACATGCCAGAGCATTTTCTACTGACGGCGCAAGGATCGCTTTCATCGTCTCTCTCATTACTGGCAAGGCCCTAGCATGGGCGAATCCCATCTGGCAATGTCAGGGACTGGAGTCTCGGGACTTCCAGTGTTTCCTACAGATTTTTCGCATGCGTTTGAGGAACCTGGACGAGTCTCCTCAGCAGCTGCATCTCCGCTGACCCTTCGCCAGGGGGATATCTCGGTCAGTACATTCAATTCTGCACCCTGGCGGCAGTGCTGTCCTGGAACAACGAGTCCTTGGGGGCTACAGTCTGGCAGAGACTGTCTCCTAAGATTACAGACGATCTGCCACCTACCCCGGCTGGCCTCATACTTTTAGCCACCCGGATTGACATGAGGATCCGGGAGTGATCCCAAGAGGCTCACCGGGAGGCAAGATTCCCACCTGAGGAGTCTATGCAGGTGGACCTGTCTGTCCAGGAGAGACACCACAGACGCGCTTCAGGACTTTGTCTGTATTGCGGCCTCGGAGGCCATATTGTGCGTTGGTGTCCGCAGAAGCAAGTGAAACTCCCGTGCCTAGGATTGGTTGGAGAGACAACCCTAGGTGGAACGGCGATAGGGAGAAAGTTCTCCTCGAGACTGTTCATTTCCGTGACCATAGTGTCTGGTGAAAAGACGCACCGGGTCTCTGCATATCTAGACTCAAGGTCCGCAGCAAACTTAATCTGGAAAGTCCTAGTGGATCTTCTTCAGTTGCCCACAGTCCCCCTGGGGACATCTTTGGCTGTTGCCTCGGTGAATGGACTGCCTCTGCTCGACCCAATCGTAGCTGAGACCAAACCGCTGAAACTCCAAGTTGGAGCCCTTCATTCAGAGCTAATCTCATTTCTTGTTCTGCCCAAAGCTGTCAACGCTGTGCTGCTGGGTCTGCCTTCACTTTGACTACATGCCCCAGTTCTGGACTGGAATTCCAGAGAGGTTCTCCAATGGGGTCTCAAGTGTCGCAATCGCTGTCTGTCGCAGATCCATCTGGTCTAGTCACCTTTGCCTCAGTAATTGGCAGGATTGCCTCCTCAGTACTCTCAATTTGCGTATGTCTTCAGCAAGAAGGAAGCTGAGACGCTCCCTCCACACCGGGTTTATGACTGAGTTCCAGATGCATTCTCTCCCCGTGGCCGGGTATATCCTCTCTCCTTGCCAGAGACTCAGTCCATGTCGATATACATCAAGAAGAATCTGGAGAGGGGTTTCATACAGAAGTCTTCCTCCCCGGCCAGGGCCGGGTACTTCTTTGTCAAGAAAAAAGACGGATCTCTTCGGCCTTACATTGACTACCATGGTCTCAATCAAGTCACGGTCAAAAACAAATATCCATTACCCCTAATCTCCAAACTATTTGACGGCATACGAGGAGCCAAGATATTCTTTAAACTTGATTAGAATCCGTCAAGGTCATGAGTCCTCAGTTTCTTCCAGGTACCAAGGTCTGGCTGTCCTCTAGGAATATCCGATTGAAGGTGCCATCACACAAGTTTTCCCCCAGGTTCCTCTGACCCTTCGAGATCCTGCAACGGATCAACCCTGTCTCCTACAAGCTACAGCTGCCTCCTACCCTCAAGATCCTCAACTCCTTCCATGTCTCCCTTCTGAAGCCTGTGGTCCTGAACTGCAACTCCTAAACTCCTGGTCCTGCAGTTACCTCCAGCGGTTCATCCGATACATTTAAAGTCAAGGAGATCCTGAACACCAAAAAAGTTGGAGGAGGAACCATCTATCTAATGGATTGGAAGGGATTTGGTCCAGAGGAGAGGTCCTGGGAGCCAATGGAGAACCTCAATGCTCCTACCCTCATTAAGAAGTTCCTCTCTCGCTCTGGTTCCAAAAAGAGGGGGGATACTGTAACATCCGCGGCCGCAGACCGAAGACTTCTCTCATCCTGCTGACGCCTTCCTTCCCGGAGATGCCAGCACATGCGGCCGTCCTTGCCTGTGCGAGGTCAGTCCTGGCCTTTAAAGCCCAGCGCACACACATGTTTAGAATTGTCTAACCACCCCGGACTTTAAGAAGGCCCTGCCCCTTCACTCATTGCCTGAGCATTGTTGTGTTTTCCCATGTCAGTCTAACAAATGGTCCCTTAGTGTTTTCCTGTTCCCAGTGTTCCCATTCCTGCTACCTGTATCCTGGCTACCTTGTTCCTGTTCCTTAATAGAGTTGGTGTCGTGTTGTGTTTCACCACGCCTGGTGTCTGCTGCCAAGGTCCCATCTATGCCTAGCCATCGCTACTCAGGTACCACAGGTACCCTTCCTCGGACTATAGACTTTACTTGGTACACTGTTTGGCTAGCTGCTATCTCACTACGGCGGTACAGCCCAGTCTGTCCACATACCCACAGATCGTGACAGCTACTAAGGCAAGATAATCATTCAGCTGCCTTATCTGTCAGTAGGAATAATAAAGCAGTCAGGTCAGCGGTCATAAATTTTCCCACCTCATAATGCAACAGAGTACACCAATCCTCCTTAGGACCCTTTAGGAAAAGTCATTGTTTCCTTCTGTTCCTGTTAAAATAAAGCATAACCTGTTCAAGTTTAACCAGTGTGTTCGTTGCAGCTGATTTATTATTCCAGTTTCAGTTGGCCGTAATCTTTATACATTTTTGGCTCTATATTATGATTGCAATACCCGGATTCCATGCATTATATTGAACCAAATTTAGATCACAACAGGGTTCAATTATTATCAAAATACGGTTCAATAGACCACATGGACTTTGCTGTTACAGTAGTAATACAGAGCTTTATGGCCATGTTTTTCATCCCTTATCTGAGTCTGCTATGGGAATGTGTAGCGCCCATGGCCGCGGGCCGTCGGGTCAGTGAGCGCTGGCTCGCATCTCCTTCCTGGGTGACGCCAGCGCTCACTTACGCTCCGGTCCGCTGTGTCCCGTAGTGTGCGCGCGCACGCTCGCGCCCAGTTTTAAAGGGCCAGCGCATGCACATGTGAACAATCATCATCAACAACATATGATTTCCTGGACTATAAGAAGGGCCCTGCCCTTCTGATCCTTGCCTGAGCATTGTTAGTGTATTCCAAGTCTGTCTTGCAAATGGTCCCATAGTGTTTTCCTGTTCCAGTTGTTACCTGTGCCCTGTTACCCGTATCCTGTATCCCGTGCTGTGTTCCCGTTTCTGAGCCTCTTAGTGTTGGAGTTGTGCCCTACTGCACTTGCAGTTTTTTTGCCACGTCAAGGGTCTTCTGCTACGTCCAGTGTCATCTGCCACGTCTAGTACTGTCCGCCACCTCTGGTGCAACCTGCTGCACCTACCTCCATCTGTGCTGAAGCCACAGCCACTGTCTGGACTAGTTCAGGTACTTGTGTGTTACGAACTGCTATAGACTTTGTATAGACTGTGACTAGGTCAGCTGCCTCTCCACTACAGCGGAGCGGCCTAGTGGGTCCACATAACCTGTGATCGTGACAGAATGTACGTGGTGACCTTATGTTACGGTTATGGGAATCTTATCTTACTCCTTATTTCTCATGAGAAGATGTATTCTTACATGAAAGTTCTCATAAGATGCCTTACTTGCTCTTGATTGGCTCAGCTAGAGTGAACGTCCCATTGTACGTGATTGGCTTAGCTAGAGCCAACGTCCCATTTGTCAGTGATTGGCTGAGCTCAAGCCTACTCCCCTTTGATACTATTGTAATTGCATTCTATCAATAATCCAGAGAAGGATTTGGGGTATACAAAGAATTGTCTCTTTGTGTCTTATGTCTCCCCAATGTATCGATATAACTAATGAATTTGGATCTGAGCAAGTGATTGAAGGGCGTCAGTTGACACACCCATCAAATCTTCAGTCTAAGGGCTCCTTCAGATGAGCGTAATACTCGCCTGTGTGCTGTGCGTTGAAATAGCTCACAGCACACGGACCCATTAATTTCAATTGGGCTATTCAGACATGTGTGAGTTTTCACGCGAGTATCCATTGAGTGAAACTCACTGCATGCCCTATATTGGTACGTTTTTGCGCGCCCATTGAAGTCTATGGGTGCGTGAAAACCACGACATCCGTGTGCTGTCCATTTTTCACACATCAGTTACATAGAAAAGCAGAGAAATAGATGTAAACCCTTCCCGACATCCGCCGTATATATACAGCTCTGTCGGGCAGGGCTTCCCGCAAAGCGCAGTACCATTATGTCACGGTGATAGTTCGGGCTCAGCTCCTATGTTACAGCTGGCACCTTAAGGTAATGGCCAGGACCGGAGCTAGCATCCGATCCAGCCGATTAATCCCTCAGATGCTGTGTTCAATAGAGATCGCAGTATGTGAGGAGTTTTTAGCCAACGTGATTGCTGGGTTGCCAGTGGCTGCAATGGCAACCGGAAGCCTAATACCTACCTCCCGGCCTGCCAGCAGCGGAAGCATCCTATGCCCCGCTCGCCGGCAGGGCCTGAAAGGCTTCCAGTACCATTGGCAAGATGGCGCCGGCTCAGTTTCCGGCTCAGAAGCTGAGATGGCGTCATCAGCAGTGGGTGTCCGCTGTATGTTACACACCGATGTAATGGCAGGAACCGGAGCTAGCTCCGATTCCTGCCATTAACCCCTTAAATGCAGCGATCCAATGCGATCGCTGCATCTTAGTGGTCTGTAGCAAATTGGCAGCCTGCGATGGCAAGAATGCCGACTGCTACTATGGCAACAGGAGGCCTAACAATGGTCTCCTGTCTGCCATTACGGAAGCCGATTAGGCCCCGACCGGAGTCGGAGCCTGATCGGCTTGCTGTCCGTGAACAACTGACAGTATTAGAACATCAATCAAACAGTTGGACCTTCAAGTCCCTTAGTAGGACTAAAGAAAAGTGTAAAAAAATAAAAGTTTAAAGTAATAACACTATTGCCCCTTTTTTCCTTATCAAGTCATTTATTATTGAAAAATAAAAATAAAACCATACATATTTGGTATTGCCGCATCCGTAACGACCTGAACTATAAAAATATTATGTTATTTGTCCTGCGCAGTGAACACCGTAAAAACAAAACCACTAAAAATAATGCCAGAATTGCTGTTATTTGGTCACTTTGTCTTCCAAAAATGGAAATAAAAAGTGATCAAAAAGTCGCATGTATCCAAAAATGGTACCTATAAAAACTATAGGTCGTCTCGCAAAAAACAAGCCCTCATACAGCTCCGTCGACAAAAAAAAAATGTTTACAAAATAAATTTTATTGTGCAAAAAGTTGTAAAACATAAAAAGTGCTATAAATTTGGTATCGCCAGAATAGTACTGACCCGCAGAATAAAGTTAACATGTAATTTATAATGCGTGGTGAAAGCTGTATAAAAAAAACTAAAAAACGATGCCAGAATTGCTGTTTTTTGATCACCTTGCCTCCCAAAAAACAAGTCATCGAAAAGTCCCATGTACCCCAAAATGGTACCAACAATAACTACAGCTCGTCCCGCAAAAAAACAGCACTCATACCATTATGTCTATGATTAAATAAAATAAATTAAGGCTCCAATAAGTCAGGAAAGAAAAAATATGCAGTTGTGCATTCCCGAGTGGAACATTTCTTCTGTTTCGAGAGGCGATTTATCAAACCCTAAAATTAGGGAACTAGGAAAGGGAGGGCCTAAACATATCTGCTGGAAGCATGGGCGCCTGCATTATACCAGGACAACACTTCCCAGCAAAATTCCCCAAACGGCAAAGGTACCAAGTGTGTACCAAATGGGGTTAAGAAAGGACATTTATCAGTGCGACATTGGCCTGTGCAGAAAGGATTGCTTCACAGCGTAACACACATCTATGGATTATTTTATTGTTTACCCCATTATTATACCACCTGAAAATGCCCCTGATGTACTCTGCCCAGCTTACATGTACCCTCACATTATAAACTGAAATACCAGTAAAATGCCAAACAAAACTACTACCAAGCAAAATCCACGCCCCAAAAGCCAAAAGGCGCTACCTCCCTTTTGTGCCCAAACAGCAGTTTACTTCCACATGTATGGCATTGCCATACCCAGGATAACACTTTTAACAATTTTTGTGTTGTGTGTCTACAGTGGCACAATCTGGGCATAACATATTTCCCACTGAAATGACATATCAAGGGAAAAATTGTAATTTTTACTTTGCACCATCCGCAGCGCAATCATTTATGGAAAAGACTTGTGGGACGAAAATGCTCACTACACCCCTTAATAAATGCCTAGTTTCCAAAATGGCTTCACTTCTCAGCAGTTTCTTTTATTATTTCACATCAGAACCTCTGCAATTGTGAACCAATACTGTGCAAGTCGCCAAATTAGGCCTTCATTTCGCATGGTACTCTTTCACTTCTGAGCCCTGTCAATAGTCCAGGCAAAAGATTAGGGCCACATGTAGGGTGATTCGAAAACGGGGAAACACAGCATAATAATTAGAGAGCTGTCTTGGCACAAGTTGGGCACCACATATTGGCATATCTATGGAAAAACATTTTCACTCTGCAACATCGAGTGCACACTAATTTCTGCAAAAGTCCTGCGGGGTTAACATGCTTGCTACACCACTAGGTGAATACCTTGAGGGGTGCAGTTTCCAAAATGGGGTCACTTGTAGGGCGTTTCCACAGTTTTGGTCCCACAGGGGCTTTGCAAATGCAACATAGCAACCAGAAACCAATCCAGCAAAATCTGTAATCCAAAAGCCAAATGCTGCTCCTACCCTTCTGAGCTCTGCCGTGTGCCCAAACAGCAATTTATGACCACATATGGGGTATTGCCGTACTCAGGAGAAATTGCTTTACAAAGGTTGTGGTTCTTTTTTTCCTTTATTTGTTGATAAAATGAATTTTTTTTGGCTAAAGCTACGTCTTATTGAAGAAAAAGGATTTTTTTATTTTCACTGCCCAATCCTAATAGAATATATGAAACATTTGTGGGGTCAAAATGCTCACTACACCCCTAGATTAATTCTTCAAGGGGTGTAGTTTTGTGAATGGAGTCACTTTTGGGGTGTTTCCACTGTACTGCTACTTTAGGTACTTTGTAAAAGCGACATGGTGCCAAGGAACCAATCCAGTAAAATTTGTACTCCAAAAGCCAAATGGCGCTCCTTCTCTTCTGAGCCTTGCCGTGTGCCCAAACAGCAATTTATGAGCACATTTGGTGTATTGCCGTACTCCAGAGAAGTTGCTTTACAAACTTTGTTGTTCTTTTTTTCCTTTATTTGTTGGGAAAATGAAACATTTTGAGCTAAAGCTACGTCTTATTGAAGAAAAAGGATTGTTTTTACGTTCACTGCCCAATTCTAAGAAAATCTATAAAACCCCTGTAGGGTCAAAATGCTCACTACGCCCGTAGATAAATTCCTCAAGGGGTGTAGTTTCCAAAATGGGGTCACTTGTGTGAGGTTTCCACTGTTTTGTCTCTTTGGGAGCTTTGCAGATGCGACCTGGCCTTCGCAAACCATTCCTGCTAAATTTGAGCTCCAAAAGCCAAATGGCGCTCTTTCCCTTCTAAGCCCTGCCGTGTGTCCAAACAGCCATTTAGGACCACATGTGGGATACTGTTTTAATCGGGAGAAATTGCTTTACAAATATGGTGGTGATTTTTCTCCTTTAGTCCTTGTGAAAATGAGAAAAAATTAGCTAAACCTACATATTTTTTTTTTTTTTATTCTTTTATTTTGATTTTGTAATATGAAGATAAACAGACAATCGGACCAAAATCATCAGAATACACTCAAATGTGCTATTGACCATGGCCTCAGGCCCGTTACATGCAGTGCATGACTTCAATAAGAACAAAAAGAAGTGCAATATCTCTCAGAGTGGTTTTGGAAGGCATGCAGCTATGCACCCTGAACCCGCAGCGATGCATAAAACTCCATTGCAAAACAGAAATATAGTGAAGGAAACCAGAAAAGCGCAGAGACAGAAGGAAAGGAAGGTAAGGATAGACAAGTGTCTGACATACTTGAGCCTAGGGAGGGGGACCCTGAGCCATGATGACCTTGTATTACTCGGAGGATTGAAACCTGATCCATTCCCGCCAGGTTTTGAGGAAGATAGAATGGGACCCTTTTATTGATGCTGTGAGGTCCTCCATTCTCATGATCTCCTGAATCTTGTGACACCACATGCCAACCGACGGGGGACAGGTCTGTCTCCACAACGCTGGTACACTTGCTCTCGCCGCGTTCACCAAGTGGCGGACGACTGAGCGTTTGTACATGGGCAAAGGCATTTCAGACAGAAGGAGCAGAAAAAAGTCCGGTGATCCTGGCAGGGAGAAATCCGTATATTTAGAGGAAATGCGCCACACCTCAGACCAAAAATCAGCCAAGAGTGGACAGTCCCAAAAAATTTGTACGATTGTACCCACCTGGTCCCCACATCTCCAACACAAAGGTGAGACCTCTGGAAAAATAGCGTGCAATCTGGAAGGCACCCTATACCAACGAGACAGTATTTTATACCCTGCCTCCTGATATCTGCTGGCCAAGGAAGACTTGTGTGTCATAGTAGACAGACGATCCCGCTGTTCAGGAGTGAACGTGAGCCCCAGATCATGTTCCCAGCTAAGCAGGTAGGAAGGGGGGTGCTGATTAGATGGCGAGACCAAAAGCCTGTATAATGTGGACAGGGAATATCGCATTGTGCCTGTGCATAAAAGTTCAAACGGAGAGCTATCCCGCGCATACGCCGCTGGGTTAGTCAAGCTCACCAGGAAATGTCGTAGCTGGGTGACCTGCCATGTAGAAAAGGGGACAGGATCTGTCAGGGACTGTATGTGTGTGCTCAACATCCAACTTTCCTCCTGCATGAAGTGTATCGCACGTCCCTGCCCCGCCCTCAGCCATAACAGGAAGGGACCACCTTCCTGCCCCGGCGGAAAAGCAGGGTTACCCAAGATCGGGTACATGGGGGAGGGTGATGGAAAGATCTCTGCCCTAGGGAATATCCGCGCCGCTACTGCCAAGGTGGGCCCGATCGTCGGGTGTGTCCGTGCGGCTAGGGGAGTATGATTACCTAACCATGGTAAGGTCTGCAGGGGGACCGTTAGGAATTCCTGTTATATAGACACCCATTCCTTAATCTCCGTATGTCTGAACCAGTCTAGGATTTGTGCCAAGTGGGAGGCGTGGTGGTAAGAGATAAAATCTGGAAGACCCACACCCCCTTCCCACTTTGTACGAAAAAGCAAGGAACGGGCGATACGTGCAGGTTTCCCCGCCCAGATAAATTTGTGTAGGAGAGACAACAGAGATTGAAAGAACGGACGTGGGACGTGTATCGGGAGAGCCTGGAAGAGGTACAGGATCCTCTGCAAAATATTCATTTTGAAAATTGTGCACCTGCCAAACCAGGTGAAAGTACCAGAAGTCCACGAGTCCAGGTCTCGTTTCACCCGTTGAAGCAACGGAGGGAAGTTCACCACATAGAGGCGAGACAGGTCCCCAGGAAGCTGCACCCTAGATATTTAAGGGAGTCTCTTGCCCATTTGAACGGGAAGGACTCTGCCAAGTCGTCGACCAAATTTTGCGGCAGCGAAATTTTGAGAGCTTCGGACTTCTGGTAGTTAACCTTGAAGTTAGACAGTTGTGAATATCTATTTAATTCTGCCATGAGGTTGGGCAGGGAAATCCGGGGAGACGTGAGGAAGAAGAGCAAGTCGTCCGCATAGGCCGCGACCTTATGGACCCGTTCGCCCAGGGTTATGCCCGATATGTCCGGGTTGGATCGAATATGGCACAAAAAGGGCTCCAAACATAAAATGAAAATTAATGGGGACAGAGGGCAGCCCTGTCTTGTGCCATTGGTAATTGTAAATTAGGAGGAGTGATATCCATTGACTTTAACCTGCGCCGACGGGGAAGAGTAAAGACCTGAAATCCACTATATCATGTGTGTTCCTAAGCCCACGTGCTGCAGAGTAGCCTGCATAAAGTCCCAGTTGACTCTGTCGAACGCCTTTTCCGCATCCGTTGACAGAAAGCAAGTGGGAGGGGTAGAAATGGCCGCTTGGTACATTAAATGGATCACTCGAGTGGTATTATCCCGTGCCTCACGCGATGGCATAAAGCCCACCTGGTCTCTATGAATCACGTTATGCAAGAGCGGGGTCAGCCTCTGTGCCAGAATCTTGGCAAATAGTTTCAAGTCCACATTAAGTAGTGAAATGGGACGATAATTCTGGCAAAGAGAGGAGTCCTTCCCTTCCTTCGGTATGACCGTAATGTGGGCCCTCAAGGTGTCTCGGGGAATGACCCCCCCCCTCAGTAATGGAATTGAATGCCTGGAGAAAGTGGGGCGAAAGTAAGTGCGCATAGGCCCTATAATATTGAAGGGGCATGCCAGTTCTTCCAGGGAAATGGGTGCCTCCAGAGCCGCAATCGCCTCAGGAGGGATACACTTCATTCCCGATGACCGTAGATATTGGTCAATCTTTTCCAGGTGACCACCACCTTCCGCGGAAGGAGGTGCACTGGGAAGATTATAAAGAGCGTGATAGTAGGCACGGAAGGCTTCTGAGATGTTTTGTGGAAGCTGGAGTCGGCGATTTTGTGGACCTAGAACATAAGGGACATATGTATGGGCGCGGGTCTTCCTAAGCGCTCTAGCCAAGGTCCTTCCGGGTTTGTTACTAAATTCATAAAAGTGACGTCTACATTTAACTATGGAGGCCTTAGCCTTGGCCAGACATATTGAACGCACCTGTTCTCTCAACTGTCCCAATTCCGCCCCCACCTCCCTATCCTGAGTTGCCTTATGTGACTGCTCCAATCTGTGTATTCGGGTCAATAGGTCCCTCAAGAGTGCCGTTCGTTCTTTTTTAAGTTTAGTACCCACCCGGATGAAAGCCCCGCGCACCACGCATTTGTGGGTTTCCCAGATGCAAAAGGGATCTACCCCTGATGTGGCGTTTAGTGCGAAGTACTCCACTAAGTCCCTGCGAATCTCCGCGACCACCGTCTGATCCTGAAGAAGCGACTCATTTAGTCGCCACTGCCAAGAGCGGGAGTGAGCGGTAGGGTGGGATAGGGTAAGAGTAATGAGGGCATGGTCAGAAAGTGTGATGTTGTCAATGGATGCCGAAGCGAGGCTAGGGAGGTGCGTGTGGCGCAGGAAGAAGTAGTCGAGTCTGGAGTAGGAGTTATGGGGCGCCGAGTAAAACGTGTAATCCCTGGACGCTGGATGTAGGACCCGCCACGTGTCCACTAACTGGTGTTCGTGCAATAGCCGACGCAGCCGGCGGTGCGCCGCCCGAGATAAAGAGGAATGTCCTCTTGAGGAGTCTAACAAGGGGTCAAGTGTGATATTCAAATCCCCCCCAGTATGAGTGTGCCTTCCAGAAAGTCGTCTAACGCCCCAAGGACCCTTTCCAAGAAGGCTACTTGACCAGTGTTGGGGAGGTAGTAGGTAGCCAGGGTGTACAGTATGTCGTCTAGCTTACCCTTCACGAAGAGGTACCGGCCTGCTCCATCTGTGCAAGTCTCCACGTGCTCCCAATATAGAGTGCGGGAAATCAAGATAGATACCCCTTTGGTCTTGGAGTCAGGAGACGTGCTGTGGTACACGTCCGGGTAGTTGGAGTCTGTGAGCCTCTGTATACCGTCAGCCCGAAAGTGAGTCTCCTGCAGGAATGCCACATGTGCTTTCCTTTTCCATAGGAGACGGAGAATGGAGGACCTCTTCCCGGGAATATTCAGCCCCTGTGCGTTCAGAGAGATAACAGTTATGTCAGACATGATGACAGACGGATGTATGGACAGAAGGGGGGGGGGGAGAAGAGAGGAAAGGAAAGATGAAAAGAAAAACGAAAGACACAAACGCTCTAAGGTTGGAGTGCTAAAACCTCCAGTACTCTATGAGAGCTACGCCTTCCCAGAGGAAGCCTCCCGCCACAGCACAGCTCCCGGAACCCTAATGGGGAACGCGGAAGAACAGAAGTGCAGAAAGAACAGTGTCACAAAAACACAGCAATTAACAGTAAAAATTTCCAATAAATTGTATCTAAGCCCCGAACCCACCCGAACATCTTATCAAATGGGCCCAACCCCTTCTTCAAAACTAGACTGCAGTAGTAGCCTCCCCCACCAAAATAAACCTGCTTCCCCGACCCTCCGTTTGAGTTCTGCCTCTAAAGCAACTCCTTCAACGCCAACAGTCACCGCTTGATGAGAAACCTGCTGGAGAAAAAAGGAGGAAAGCAGGAGTTTGCAGTTATCTGTCCATATTTAAAGACACAGGGAGGCAATCAGTCTCTTCGTGGAGAGCGGCGTCCTGGTGGCCGGGATTCCATGGGCCCGTGCTGGGGTTGTCACTCTGGAGGACGGGTCACAGATTGCTCCTCTCCATGACGAGGCGGGAAGCGGGGCACGAACTCTGGGAACGGACCCCCTCTGAGTGTGGACGCTGCCGGGGGGTTCGGTCCAATCAGGTAGCCGTACCGGTGAGATCTCCAAGAACCGGAACGCTTCCTCTAGGTGATCTGGGGACCGGACTGCAAATGATTGTCCCAACCTGCGGAGAATAATATGAAAAGGATGTCCCCATCCGTAGGTTGCGCCAGCAGCCTTTGTCGCTTCCAGCAAGGGTCGGACTAATCTACGCATGGAGAGCGTCAACCTCGAAACATCTGGCAGAATTGTAATGTCAGCGCCTTCAAATGGAACAGACCCCTTCTCCCAGGCTCTCCTGGCTATTTCTTCCTTTTGCTTGTAGAAGTGTACTCTACAAATCACGTCCCTGGGTTGGTTGCCTTCTCTGTTCCGGGAGCCCGCTAGTCTGTGGACTCTGTCCATTTCGATGGCCATGTCACGCGGTCGGTTAAGGAGATTGTTAAAAATTTGTGACACCGTGTCATAAAGTCCATCCGGGGGGACAGACTCTGGTATGCCTCTTAATTTCAAGTTGTTCCGTCTCCCCCTGTTTTCTACATCATTCAGGTGTAAAGAGAAGTCCCGCATTTGGGTAGCTTGGGTGGCCTGGGACTGTGATAAGACCTAGATGTCTAGTGAGGATATGGAATGCTGTCGCTCCAAAGTTTCAACCCGAGCGGTCAGTGCGCGTACCTCCTGTGTGACCGCGCCAATGGCCTGATAGTGTTTTTCTTCCAACTGGGCAAGACGGTGATCAAGGACGGTTTTGGTGGGGAGTACTTTGACCATCTCCCATAATTCTGCTAGGGTTCGCTCCATGGATAACGGGGGGCCCTGGGAAGAGGCTGGCTGGGGCTCCCTGGAGTATATCGGCGTGGCCAGTGACCCCCTAAAGATGGCCGGCGTGTCTTGGCTCAGGGAACCTGGTTGTGGCGGTGGGAACTGCTGCTGCGCGGCCGTGTGTAATGGCGCCCCTGGTGTCTCCTGGCCGGGGGCTGCCTGAGGCAGTGTATAGGAAGCAGGGCCGTGGACTGGAGTGGGGAAGCCGCTCCGATGCCACCCACTGAGCACTGACCTCCTGCCCGGGACGACATCTCTCCTCCTGGAGGGTACAGGCGGCCGCCGGGCAGATCCTGTTCTGTGAGGTGCGGAGGCGGGGAAGCCCCACGCGGCGACGGAGGCTGAGTGCGGCCTACAGGCGGTAAGGAAGAGGAGCGCGGCGGAGTGCTGTCCAGTGAAAACTGGAGGTATCGGCCTATGGAGGGGGTTCCCCGAAGTGTCCGGCGGGTTCCTACGGCTTCTCCCCTTCGTCATGCTGCGCCGGGGGTCGGTAAGTATGCCCTTAACGGGCGATTTCTGTGGCGTGGGTCCGGAGCTCCGAGCAGACACGTCTCTACTCCATCATGTCCAAGCCACGCCCCCTCTAAACCTACATATTTTTTAAAGAATGTCGATTTTAATTTTCATGGCTTATTTCCAATAATTTCTGCAATAAACCTGTGGGGTAAAAATACTCACTATAATTTCCTTGAGGGGTTTAGTTTCCCAAATTGGGTTACATTTGGGGGATTTCCACTGTTTTGGCACCGCAAGAGCCCTTCAAACCTGACATGGTGCCTAAAATATTTTCTAATAAAAAGGAGGCTCCAAAATCCACTAGGTGCTCCTTTGCTTCTGAGGCCGGTGCTTCAGTCCATTAGCACACTAGGGCCACATGTGGGATATTTCGAACAACTGCAGACTCTGGGCAATAAATATTGAGTTGCATTTCTCTGGTAAAACCTGTGTTACAAAAAAAATTGATTAAAAATGAATTTCTGCAAAAAAATGTGAAATTTGTAAATTTCACCTCTACTTTGCTTTAATTCCTGGGAAACGTCTAAAGGTGTTAACGCAATCATGGGCCAAAATATATTAGACTGAAATTTGTAATTGGTATGTCAACCGATACCCGCCCTCCAGTGATTTATCCAGTTTCCAAATCATAGGTAATAGATATATATATCTGAGAAAAAGACGACACATGCTTGTATGCTCAAAAATCCTTCTCTGATCTTTATTGATCCAAACAAGTATATAAGTATAATGACAGGAAAGGAGTAGGCTTTGGTTTCAGCCAATCATCTACAATATGATAATGACTCTGATTCAGCCAATGAGAATATTTCAATGCATTATAATAATTCTTCACCCTCCAAGCCCCAGGTGGCCTGAACCTTGTCCCATGGAAAGACACACATTTCAGAGACACAAGTTAATGTGTCTACTTCTTATCTCACTAGAG
Organism: Rhinoderma darwinii; assembly: GCF_050947455.1. Classification (NCBI taxonomy): domain Eukaryota; kingdom Metazoa; phylum Chordata; class Amphibia; order Anura; family Rhinodermatidae; genus Rhinoderma; species Rhinoderma darwinii. Next base: position 305,569,062 of record NC_134690.1, on the reverse strand, counting down.
AATGGAGACTGCAGATAAGTTTAAATCATTTAAACAGAGGGCTGAATCCCCTTCCCTCATGGTAAACAATGTCATTGTTCATTCGGCCAAGGCTATTTGATCTGCTCCTTACAAGAGTAATAAAACATTCAATTCAAGAACACATAACATAGAATTGCTTCAAGACATCTGCTGACATTTATTTTTTACTTATTCATCTCAAGATGGCTCCTTCAGGCCAAAAGATGGATTCCAACGATCCAAAATGGACGCCTACCATACAAAATGGAGTCCATGCAAAATGTTATCTTTTAAACATATTCTAATCACTTTCACAAAAGGGTTAAGAAACTTTCTAAATGCTGTTTTCAAAATGGGGTGACTTATTGGGAGTTTCTAATATAAAAGGTCCTTAAAGCCACTTCACAACTGAACTGGCCCCTGTAAAAATAGCCTTTTGAAATTTTCTTGAAAATGTGAGAAATTGCAGTTAAAGTTGTAAGCCTCGTAACGTCCTAGAAAAATAAAATGATATTAAAAAAATGATGCCAATCTAAAGTAGACATATGGGGATGTTAATTAGCAACTATTTCGTGTAGTATAACTGCCTGTCTTACAAGCAGATACATTTAAATTTAGAAAAATGCAAATTTTTGCAATTTTTCACTACATTTTGGTGTTTTTCACAATTAATTACTGAATGTATCGAGCAAATTTTGCCAGTACCATAAAGTCCAATGTGTCACGAGAAAACAATTTCAGAATCGCTTGGATAGGTGAAAGCATTCCGAAGTTATTACCACATAAAGTGAAACATGTCAGATTTGAAAAATGAGGCTCTGTCAGGAAGGTCAAAAGTGGTCAAATCGGGAAGGGGTTGAAAATAAAAAAAGGAAGTGCTTGTGCAGACGTGAAAAATGCATGCCACACGTGAAGCACACTGATGCAAATACGCAATGCACACGGACATGAAATGTAGGAAAAACGCTGCATTTTTTACGTGCGCAAATTGTACACGCTCGTCTGAATGTAGCCGAATATATTTTGGCCAGGTTGCATCAACCCAGTTTATACTAAATAAATGATGCTTTATTTTCACAGGTATGCAGCAGATCACTGTGGGATACAGAATGGGATAACTGTGCAACAGCCAGATGTGAAACCGATAAACTTATCGCCATTGGCATAGTATTTGCCATATACTATGAATAATAAGGAGGAAAGATCATTCTATCTGCCATATAAGAAAACTCTTTGGTGCGCACAGGATCTTTTATGTAAACAAAATTAAATGAAAAAAAAAACATACTTATATAAATTAGTTCAGACATAAATACTAAGCTTCTATCTGTACTTTTATTGTAATGACTTTACAAAGAGAGATTGTTGAGAAAGGATTTAAAAAAGTGCTGTTCAATTTTTAGATTTTTTTTACGGTTTTGTAATATTCATATCAACGTGAATGACTATGCACAAGCATCATTTAGGCTGTGTTTACATCACCGTCTGTGTTTAGCTGAGGGGTTTCCATCAGAGGTTTCTGTTAACTCCTCAGTGGAAAGGCGTACGGAAACCTCAGCTTCCGTTTCCCTCAACATTGAACTCAATGGTGACGGAAGCCTAGCTAATGGTTTCCGTCTGTCACCGTTGTGACAGGGTTTTGTTGTTTTGACAGAATCAATAGCGCAGTCAATAGGTTTCCGTCACCATTAACATCAATGGTGAGGGAAACGGTAGCTTAGGCTTCCGTACACCTTTCCATTGAGGGGTTAACCCGACGGAAACCTCAGATAGAACCCCTCAACGGAAGGGCAACGGTGATGTGAACAGGCCCTTAAAGAGGATCCGTCACCAGATTTCACAATTCAAATTGCTTACATCAATAAATAGATCACTGAGACCTGAGTGGCAAGTGTTAGGCTCCATGCACATGACCGTGCCCGTGATTACGACCCATAATTTTGGGAACGGCCAGCCGTGGACAGCCGGCCGTTTTTACAAGCCATGCACCCATTATGAAGTATAAGAGCACGGTCCGTAAAATAAAAAAATAGGATATGTCCTATTTTTTTCGGCAGGTTTCTACGGCACGGACACCCTCCCATAGACATACGGGAAGGTGTCCGTAGGCCATAGAAATGAATAGACCCATAATTTACGGACCGTAGCTACGGTCCGTATTTACGGGCGATTTTACGGCCGTGTGCATTGGGCCTTAGGCTATGTTTTTTAAGCAACGTGCGTTTTTTGCAGCATTTTTGGAGCTGTTTTTCTATTGAGTCAATGAAAAACGGCTCTAAAAACGGCTTAAGAAGTGACACGCAAAAAAAAACACAGCGTGGGAACGGAATGCCATTTGCCCATTGAAATCAATGAGCAGATGTTTAAAGGCATTCAGCCTTTTACTTTTTAGCCATTTTTCTGTCCGTTTATGGCCCGAAAAACTGCTGAAAAATAAGCAGTGTGATCATACTCTTATAGGCACGAGACATCTAAGACCAGGGGTGGCTGCAGCGATCCCGTGGGTTTCCTGTGCATATACCATAAATGTTTTAGATAGGACTATCCCTTTGAAGTCTCTAGTGAAATATTAGAATGCCCACATACATAGCTTTTTGTTTTTTGGTAGTGTTTTGTCAGTGTCATTTCTATCAAAACTTAGCATGCTCTATGTATGGTGTTTTGTTTTTTTATGGATTTTTCCAAAGTACTTAAAAAATTCCAGGAAAAAAAACCTGTACAAAATTACACCAAATTTAAAATGACACTAAAAACAAATGTAAAAAAACACACTAAAGAATGCTTTACATGCTTTTTTGAAAAGGCAGACAAAAAAGTGTGTGAAGGAGACCTGGTTGGTTTTTCACACAACATTAGCAGTGTTTTCTGAGAGTCTAAAAATGATAAGGTCTACACACACAGGCCCACATTTATTGATGCTGTGTATTAGTTAGACAGCGTAAACCTAGACCAGGCACTTACAAAATGCATTACGTTTATCACAGTGGTGCATGCTGCATACCTGTTAGATACTTTTCTCTTCCTTATCCAAGATTTGGTAGAGCTAGTAAGAAAAAAGAACGGGTCTTTGGAGGGCGCTGCTACACTTAGGATAAATATAAGGACGTGAAGATGATTAATCACGTAAGTAGAGAAATGGTTAAAAAATTTAATAGAAGTTACTACAGTGGCAACGCGTTTCAATGCTGGATTAGCATCTTCCTCAGACCATCTTATCCAACTTTTGATTTGGCTTATTTTGTACCCGAATTTTTTGCTTGTTTTTTTGCCACATTTTTGGGGCACAATGGCGCTTTTTAAGCCACATCCCCTTTTAGGAAAACCACGCCCCTTCCCTGCTAAGTCACGGTCCCTTTTCGGAACACTTTAAAAAAGTGTCTAGTGAGTTGCAAACATCATAATTGCGCATTTTCTAGACCTAGACACAGTAGTAAATCTGCCCCAGTGTGTTTTGTTTTTTGGCATTGAGTGGCATGTTTTGGGATCAGTGGCAGAATGGTAAATGTATGCTATTTTTTTCTGGCATTTTTACAATCAGCTTTTCAATATAACGTAAACATGTAAAAAAAAAAACGCCATAAAAGACACATCAATCTGCAGCCCTTTTTTAAACATGATTTTATAACACAAAATAAACCCCTGTGTGAACCCAGCCTTAGGCCTCCTTCAGCCAAGCGGTTTTTTTTACATCCGTATGCCATAGTTTCTTTCTGTTAGTAATGTCAATCAATAAGCTAATTTACATGGGCTTATAAAATATGTGCGTATTTTAAAAATGCAGCATTCACTACTTTCATCTGCATTGCAGATGGAGAAGGATTTCCAGCGTTTGTGCAAAACACAACAAAACTCAACTTACGGAATTCATGCTCCCTATTTAAGTCTGTGATACAAACACACTGACACTCCGAACACTTTCTGCATGACTTTTATGCGGTTTTTTTTATACCGCGTGTGGCTGAGATTTTCAAAATGTCATTCACTTTGCTGCTACTGTAAATACTGCGGAATTAGGCCCTATTCACACGGACATGTCCGCTTTGCGCGCGCAAAAAACGATGCGTTAAGTGCGCGCAAAAGGTCCGTGTGGCATCAGCATATGGTGCGTGGCTGCGTGATTTTCGCGCAGCCGGCATCATTATGACACTCTGGTTTTATGTTTACAAACGGAAAAGCACGTGGTGCTTTTCTGTTTTCATTCATTTATTTTAGTACTGTAGTGCACATCACGCGCGGCACCCGGAAGTGCTTCCGTGTGCCGTGTGCGATTTGCACGCACCTATTGACTTCAATGAACAAAACACGGCCAAATACAGGACACGTCGTGAGTTTTACGCAGCGCACATATGCTGCGTGAAATTCACTGACAGACTGTACGGCACCATTCATTAACATAAGTCCGTGCGGCGCGCGTAAAAGTCACGCGCGTAGCACGGACGTATAACACGTTCGTGTGAATAAGGCCTTATAGGCCTTTTAGATCTCATCTCCTGGATCCCATTCATCTTTTGGCTTAAAAATGCATGCAAAATCTGCGGAAAACATGCACTGTGTGAACAAGGCGTAATACTTATGCACTCTTGATGAAATAGTGAGGACAAACTGATGCAATATCATCTGTAAATACGTCACTATTACGAATGTTTACACATACGCTCGTCTTAAAAAGGCCTCACATGGGTGCAGTCACATACAGCATATTTTGTTGCAGAAAGTTCCATTCATCAGAATAGAAATCCATGCACCTGCAACAGAAACAACCCTATTCAGTTAAATGGAACTGATTTTCAGGGCGGATTTACACGAACGTGTAATACATCCGTGCAACGCGCGTGCTTTTCACGCGCGTCGCACGGACCTATGCTAGTCTATGGGGCAGTGCAGACTGTCAGTGATTTTTGGGCAGCGTGAGTCCACTGCGTAAAACTCATGACAGGTCCTATATTTCTGCGTTTTTCGCGCATCACGCACCCATTGAAGTCAATGGGTGCGCGAAAATCACGCATGCCACACGGAGGCACCTCCGTGGGATGTGCGTGATTCGCGCAACAGCAGGCAAACTATGATTGCAAACAGAAAAGCATCACGTTTAAAAACATACAAACAGTGTCATAATGATGGCGGCTGCGCGAAAAGCACGCAGCCGCGCACCATATGATCACGACACACATAGCTGTTAAGTGCCTTTTGCGAACGCAAAACGCTGCATTTTTTTGTGTGCGCATAATGCACACGCTCGTATAAATCCGCCCTAAGGCTGGGTTCCCACGTAGCTTAAACGCTGCGGAATTCTGTGTGGAAATTCCGCAGCATTTACAGTAGTAGAAAAGTGAATGAGATTCAGAAAATCTCATGGCCACGCTGCGTAAAAACAAACGCACATAAGTCATGCGGAAAGTGTTCTGCGGTGCATTTTTCAATTCCGCGGCATGTCAATTTATGCTGCACGTTCTGTGCGGAGATGCTGCGTGTTTGGCCCATAGACGTCAATGGGTAGCAGAAATTCTGCAACAGATTTATATTGTTGTGGGTTTTACAGCGTTTACGCAGCGAAAAGCAATAAAAAACGCTGGAAATCCGCAGGTGCACATATACTTTGCTATAACCAATGTTTAACACAAAATACGCAGGTAAAATCGCTGCGGATCCGCAGCAATGTGAGCAATAAAAACGCACTATTTGGTGCGAATTTCTGTGGCAGATTTACCAGCATTTCTCTAGAGATTCTGCTGCAGAATTTCTATGGCAGATAATCTGCAGCGTATCCTGTGTGTGGGAACATGCCCTCAGGCCGGATTCCCATGTGGCCTAAACGCAACGGAATTTCCGCAACAGAATTTCCGCAATGGAATTCTGTACGGAAATTCCACAGCTTTTACAGTAGCAACAAAGTGGATGAGATTTAGTAAATCTCAAGCCCCCACTGCGAAAAAAAACAACGCAGCGTAAATGTTAATAACTTGACCCGCGGTGCAGAATTTAATTCCGCAGCATGTCAATTTATGCTGCCTTTTTGTTGATTTTCCGTTCCGGGTTATCCCCATTGAATTCAATTGGGAAGCAAAACCTGCAACAGAAAGCCCAGCGTTGCGACTTTTGCGGCGTAATCACAGCACATACGCCGCAAAAATCGCAACACTGCAAGAAAAAACAAAAAAACATTTACCAGAATGCCCTCTTTCTTCCTTTAGTCTGGCCTCCTGGGATGACGTTTCATCCCATGTGACCGCTGCAACCAATCACAGGCTGCAGCGTCACATGGCCTGCAACGTCATCCAGGGAGACCGGACTACGCGCAGAAAAGAGGGAGGGGTTAAACATGAATGGCTCAGACATGCTGCATGATTTTGACGCAGCGTATCCGTCCCGTGGGAACCCGGCCTTAGGTTGGGTTGCCACGGGTCAGAATCGCTGCATAAAAATACTCAGCGTATCCGACCTGGAACTGCAGCACATTCCGTCCAAAATAACGCACACGTTCTCATGGTGATGCGTCCCTCCTTTGACGGTCCAGCCTGGATGATGCTGCAGCGGTCACAATCACATGGGATGAAACGTCATCCCAGGAGGCGCGACTGGAGGAAGAAGCAGGGAGTTCTGGGTAAGTATAAACTTTTTTTTCTTTACCGAGTTGCAATTTTTGTGGCGGAATCCCTGCGATTCTGCAGCAAAAGTTGCATCACTTGGCTATTTGTTGCGGGTTTGCATCCCCATTGAATTCAATGGAGAAAACGCAGCATAAATTGACATGCTGTGGATTTAATGTGGTTTTCCAGGGACACAACATTTTTGACCCAGTATTCTATGTAAATATTTAATAAAGTTCCTAATATAGAGTCTGTATCTTAACTTTTTACTCCCTATTCTCCCTACCTCTGCCCTGCCGGAAGTTCTGATTTTCATCTGTCTTTTTCTCTCGACACAGGCTCGTGCACGAGAGCTAGAATACACACAGCTCTTTGCCGATACCTCACTGATCTACGTAACGACACAGGGCTGTTCTTTACTAATTACTCCGCCCACTCTGTTTCTATTGGCCCTCCCCACTAGTTCTCCCTTCCCCTTTAGTTTAACCCGCTGTAATGACGGAGAAGCGACGGCGTACAACTGGGCGACAGTCCCTACGCTCAATACGTGCACGACAGACAAACAGACAAGGGTACACAGAAGCTAAGGGAAATGGGGCAGTTGCCCACAGCAACACAGTGAGCAACAAGAGTAGTGAACGAGCCGAGTCAAACCAGGAGTGCACGAGGTACAAATTGCAGAGCAGGAGCATAGTCAGTAAAGCCAGGGTCAAAAATGAAACAAGGTCAATAATCATAGCAGGAGCAGCAGAGCCAGGAAACAGAAAAGAATCACAGGCAAAGGAGGAGCAGGAAATGCAGGTATAAATAGACAGAGGGCGGGAGCTAGCTCCGTCTGGCCAGGCTGTGATAGGCTCTCCCACTCCTCAGCCTCCCAAGCTGACTGGTAGAAGATCGTGTCACTCTCTCAGACTTAGGAGCAGGTGCAGACTGATTACCCACGGGCGTCGACACAGAAGCTGTGTCTGGCAGATCCTTTACAGTACCCCCCTTTTAAGAGGGGCCACTGGACCCTTTCTAGGTGGACCTGGCTTATTGGGGAAGCGAAGATGGAACCCCTTGAGCAATACTCCAGCGTGAACATCCCGGGCGGGTACCCAATTCCTCTCCTCTGGCCCTTATCCTCTCCAATGGACCAGGTACTGGAGGGAGCCTTGGACCATCCTGCTGTCCACAATCTTGGCCACCTCGAATTCTACCCCTTCAGGGGTGAGAACAGGGACTGGAGGTTTCCTCGAGGGAGCCAAGGACGGGGAGCAGTGTTTAAGGAGGGAGGCATGAAACACGTCGTGTACTCGAAAAGACGGGGGTAACTCCAGTCGGAAGGAGACAGGGTTAAGGACTTCAATGACCTTGTACGGCCCTATATATCGGGGAGCAAATTTTTTGGACGGGACTTTAAGGCACAAATTTTTAGAAGATAGCCACACCAGATCCCCGACCACAAACAAGGGGTTAGCAGAACGTCTTCTATCTGCCTGAGTCTTTTGTATGCTCTGGGACGCCTCTAGGTTCTTCTGAACCTGGGCCCAGACTGTGCACAGTTCCCGATGAACGACATCTACCTCGGGATTGTTGGAACTACCAGGTGAAACTGAGGAGAACTGTGGATTAAACCCAAAATTACAGAAAAAGGGGGAGACCCCTGACGAGTTACTGACCCGGTTATTAAGGGAAAATTCGGCGAGGGGAATGAAGGAGACCAAATCATATTGACAGTCAGAGATAAAACACCTTAAATATTGTTCTAGAGACTGATTAGTCCTCTCAGTCTGGCCATTAGTTTCAGGATGGAAGGCCGAGGAGAAGGACAGATCAATCTCCAACTTTTTACAGAAGGCTCTCCAAAACAATGAAACAAATTGTACCCCTCTGTCAGAAACAATATTGACAGGAACCCCTTGGTTCAGAAGCTGTGTCTGGCAGATCTTTTACACCCGCCCTCCTGCTTTATCTGAGGTGCGGTCACAGAATGCTGTGTCCGCACCTCATATATCTAATGTGATCCCCATCATCCCTAAATGTATGAACCCCATATATATGTAACTATATATATATATATATATATATATATATATATATATGTAACTACATATATACAAATATATTACAGAGTTACATAGTTAGTACGGTTGAAAAAAGACACGTCCATCAAGCTCAACCAAGGGATGGGAAAAGGGAAGGGGAAAAAATTCTACACTTAGGAGCTAATATTTTTTTATTCTAGAAAATTTAAGCCTGTTTTAAAGCCATCTACTGAAGATAATGTGACCAGCTCCTGCGGTAGACTATTCCATAGATTTACAGTTCTCACAGTAAAGAAGGCTTGTCGCCTCTGCAGATTGAACCTTTTTTTTTGTAGACGGAGGGAGTGCCCCTTTGTTTTTTGAGGGGGTTTTACATGGAACAGGATTTCACCATATTTTTTGTATGTGCCATTAATATATTTATATAAGTTAATCATGTCCCCCCCCTTAGGTCTTATTTACCCGACAGTGAAAAACGGCCATTTTCAGAACAATAATGTACTATGGGTGTATTCACACGGCCGTTTTTCTTTTTTAACGGCCCGTGAATAATAGCTGTCAAAAAATAGAACATATCCTATTTTTGCCCGTTTTCATGGCCTGACGGCACGCATAGTAGTCAATGAATCAGTTTTTAATGGCTGTCAATACATGTAACAACCATTTAAAACAGATCTGTGACATGGGGATTGGCAAGGGAATTACTAGTTTCCTTGGTGGCTATCGGCGGCTCGATGACACACTCACCGATGCAGCACCGACCTCTTTAGGTGTGGTCTCTCTTCCTCACGGGTTCTGCGAAGGCGACGCGATGACATCATCGCGCCGCCTTCGCAGATCCCGTGAAGACGAGAGACCACGCGTGAAGACAAGGTGCATTGGTGAGTGTCATCGCGTCGCATCGCATCGTCATCGCAGATCCCGTGAAGACGAGAGACATTACCTGAAGAATATAAATAAAGAAAAAAAGCACGGCGCCACATAGTGTAAGTAAAACCCAGGAGTGGCAGTCAGTAAATACAAGTGAATGCTCCCCAAAGGGCAGACGGATAATCGCGTTGTATGGAGTGAGTGCTGCTGCCGAGATCCCAACCGGTGAGGCCAATTGGCCACCGCAATAAAGACAATATGTGTTGAAGAAAAAGGATCAAAAACGGCGCTGCTACTCAATAAAGATGATAAATGATAATGATGTTTATTACAATCCAGGCTACGCGTTTCAATGCCGCACCGGCATCTTCATCAGGCCATATAAAATAACTGTACAGAACCCAAGGTTTAAATACACCACGCAGTAAGAAAAAAAACGCCAATGTGATCGGGGTCAAAGTACCCCGGTGACGTCATCACAGGTCAAAGTTAAATGTTAAAATGTAATTATCAGTCAAAAGGGTAAAACAAATATACATGGTAATATCCAACAGTGTTTTTAAAAATAAAAACCATAAAACATTAGAGAAAGAACACATAGCGTTTAAAACATCCATTTGGATGTTAACAAGATCGTGATGCGCACGTAAGGTCTCAAACATCCATTTAGATGCTAAGCGCACGTAAGGTCTCAAACATCCATTTGGATGTTAACAAGATCGTGAAGCGCATGTAAGATCTTAAACATCCATTTGGATGTTAACAAGATCGTTAACAAGATTGTCCCGTGGCTCCCCCTGATACATTTGAACTTTTTATGGATTTAAACAGGTTTGTCAGAAAGTTAACATTATCTAGACACTTTTCTATGTCAGATGATTCCACTGCATTCTTATCACAAAATGACCCCTCTAACAGTGAGTCTATTCATGCGGCAGTGAGTGTAGATGTCCATCCAAAATCTAATTTTTATTCTTTACATCACCAAGGTTCCTTTTTGGAAACCTTTTCTGCATTGGTTGGAAACGAATTTCGAGCACTAGATGAACCACACTCTATGCCTGATAATTTGTCTAGTAATGAAAGAAAAGCTGTTAAAACATTACGTAGAAATGAGGACATTGTCATCCGCTCTGCGGACAAAGGGGGGGGGGGGGGGGGCATTGTCATCCAAGATAAATGTGACTATCTTAATGAAACTTTTAGAATTTTATCGGACAGTTCATTTTATTTAAAATTATCTGTTAACCCACTTTCTAATTTCACCTGTGAGTATAAAAATCAAATTGACATGGCTTTTTCAGATGGGCTGCTGACTAAAAAAGAAAGAAATTTTCTCAATGTACCGTGCCCCAGTATGCCATTTATATACCATCTACCTAAAATCCATAAGTATTCGACCCACCCACCTGGCCGTCCCATCATTTCTGGCATCTGGTCCCTTACTAGTAACCTTTCGCATTACATAGATTTACACCTTCAACCTTTCATTCTTCAATTACCATCTTATTTGAGGGATTCGACTCAGCTCATCAAAAACTTACAGGATTTAGAGATTGACCCCCAATCACCCAGGGTGTGCTTCTTAACAGCGGATGTCACATCGCTTTATAGTAATATTCCCCATGACAGAGGCCTTGAAGTGGTAGAGTCTGTTTTAGCTTCAAATCCTAATATACCGACTGCACAAACCCGTTTTATAACTAACTGCGTGGAATATATTCTTAACCTCTTCCCGCGCTGCTCCGCAATAGTACGTCCTGCAGAGGGGTTAGTTTCCGCATTAGGATGTACAGTTGCGGAGCAGTTCCCAGCACACACTGTCCTAACGGACAGTGCCCGGGAACCGGGAGGTCAGCTGTCCCCGTCAGCGGACCATCGCCGCTGATTTCCGCAATTAACCCCATAAATGCGGCCACAGATTGCCGTCGCCGCATTTAAGTGGTTTGAAGCACATCGGCAGCCCCCACGAAGTGATCGTGGGGGCTACCGATGCTTGTCGTGGCAATCGGAGGTCAGACAATGACCTCCGGGTTACCATGTACGGAAGCCTCGCAGGAGCAGCCTCCGGCCGGTCCTCCGAGGCTTCCTGTCAGTGTGACTGTCACGTCACAATGATAGTTAGAGTACATTACACTTCGTAGGTAGTGTAATGTACTCTAGTAGCGATCAAAGCTGCAAGTCTAAGTGTCCCCTAGTGGGACAAGTGAAAAGCCAAATGGTGTCCCTCCCTTCTGAGCCCTGCAGCGTGCCCAAACAGCAGTTTGCGTCCACATATATGGCATCGCCATACCCGGGAGAACACGCTTAACGTTTTATAAGGTATTTGTCTTCAGTGGCACAAACTGGGCACAACATATTTTGCACTAAAATGGAATATCAGTGGAAAATTGCAATATTCACACCATCCGCTGTGCATTAACCCCTTTGCGCACTGACTTAATAGTACGTCATGGTGCGGGGGTTGATGTATGGAGCGGGCTCGCGAGCTGAGCCCGCTCCATACGCTGTGGGTGTCGGCTGTGTATTACAGCTGACACCCGGGACTAACGGACAGGAACAGCGATCGCGCTGTTACAGGAGTCTGTAACAATAACAATATACTGCAATACATTAGTATTACAGAATATTGTACCCGCGATCCAATGATCGCTGGTACAAGTCCCCTAAGGGGACTAATAAAATGTGTAGAAGAATTAAAGTTATCAGTAGTGAGAAAGAAAAAAGTTTAAAGTTGAAAAAAAAAAACCTTTTCCCATTTTTCTTCTACAGTAATGTAAAAAAATAAACAGAATTGATATCGCTACGTCCATAAAAGGCCGAACTATTACAATATACCATTATTTAACTCGCACGGTGAACACCGTAAAAAACTTAAATAATTTAAACTGCCAAAATTGCTGTAGTTTTTGTTTTTACCGCATGGCGAAAGCTGTAAAAACGAAAACCCCAAAAAATGTAATCAGATTTTTTTCCTATATTACTATATTTTCCTATTTTGTTTTCAGTTTCCCAGTACTTTTTATGGCACTTTAAATAGTATCAATAGAAACTACAATTCCTCCCGCAAGAAATAAGCCCTCACATCACTCTACTGATGGAAAAAGAAAAAAGTTATGGCTCTTGGAAGACGGGTAGTGAAAAACGAAAAAAAAAAGCAAAAAATGGATCAGTCCTGAAAGGGTTAATTCATTTCTAATGAAAAAAATGTATGACCACATATGGGGTATTTCCGTACCCGGGAGAAATAGCTTTACAAAAATTGGTTGTTTATTTCTCCTTTATCCCTTGTGAAAAATGAGAAAATGCAACATTTTAGTGGAAAAAAATTGTGATATTAATTTTCTCCGCCTAATTCTAATAAATTCTGCAAAAGACCCGTGGATTCTAAATGCTCACTATACCCCTAGAAAATTCCTTGAGGGGTGTTTCCAAAATGGGGTAACTTGGGGGGCTTCCACTGTTTTGGTCCCTCCAGGGCGTTGCAAAGGCAGCATGGCACCGAAAAAAAAAAACCAGCAAAATCCGTGCTCCAAAATCCAAATGGCGCTACTTCACTTCTGAGCACTGCCATGGGTCCAAACAGCAGTTTATTACCACATATGGGGTATTGCCGTAATCTGGATAAAATGCTTTACATATGTTGTGGTTCTTTTTTTCCTTTATTCCTTGTAAAAATTTACAATTTATATGCTTTTTCAGAAAAAAAGTTGAGTTTCATTTTCACAGCCTAATTCCACTAAATTCTGCAAAAAACCTGTGTAGTCAAAATGCTAACTATACCCCTAGATAAATTCCTTGAGAAGTGTAGTTTCCAAAATGGGGTCACTTTTGGGGGGTTTCCCCTGTTTTGTTCTCTCCAGGGCGTTGCAAACGCGACATGGCACCGAAAACCAATGCAGCAAAATCCGTGCTCCAAAATCCAAATGGTGCTCCTTCCGTTCTGAGCCCTGCTGTGGGTCCAATCAGCAGTTTATTACCACATATGAGATATTGCCGTAATCGAGACACATTGCTTTACAAATGTTGGGGTGCATTTTCTTTATTATTTCTTGTAAATATTAAAAATTTCTATGTTTTTTCAGAAAAAAGTAGATTTTCATTTTTACAGACTAATTCTAATAAATTTAGCGAAAAACCTGTGTTGTCAAAATGCTAACTATACACCTAGATAAATTCCTTGAGGGGTGTAGTTTCCAAAATAAGGTCACTTTTGGGGTGTTTCCACTGTTTTGGCACCACAAGACCTCTTCAAACCTGACAAGGTGCCTAAAATATATTCAAAAAAAAAGGAGGCCCAAAATCCACTGGGTGCTCCTTTGCTTCTGAGGCCGGTGCTTCAGTCCATTATCACACTAGGGCCACATGTGAGATATTTCTAAAAACTGCAGAATCTGGGCAATAAATATTGAGTTGCATTTCTCTGGTAAAACCTTCTGTGTTACAAATTTTTTTTTATTAGAAATGAATTTCGGCAAAAAAAATAAAATTTGTAAATTTCACCTCTACTTTGCTTTAATTCCTGTGAAACACCTAAAGGGTTAAAACACTTTGTGAATCCTGATTCGAATACCTTGAGGGGTGCAGTTTTCAAAGTGGGATGACTTCTGGGGATTCTCTAATATATAAGGCCCTCAAAGCCACCTCAGAACTGAACTGGTCCCTGAAAAAATAGCCATTTGAAATTTTCTTTAAAATATGAGAAATTGCTGCTAAAGTTCTAAGCCTTGTAACGTCCTAGAAAAAAAAAAAGGACATTAAAAAAATGATGCAAACATAAAGTAGACATATGGGAAATGTTAACTAGTATCTATTTTGTGTGGTATTACTATCTGTTTTACAAGCAGATACGTTAAAAAAAATTTTGGCAAATTTTTTCTAAATTGTGGTGTTTTTCAGAAATAAATACCAAAATTATCGACAAAATTTTTTCACTAACATAAAGTACAACATGCCACGAAAAAACTATTTCAGAACCGCTTGGATAGGTAAAAGCATTCCAACGTTATTACCACATAAAGTAACACATGACAGATTTGAAAAAATCGGCTGGGTCCTGAAGGCCAAAACAGGCTGGGTCCTGAAGGGGTTAAGCATAATATTTTTAGCTACGGCAAACACTATTATAATCAGATAAAGGGCTGTGCGATGGGCTCCCGGTTTGCCCCGGCATATGCCAATTTATATATGGGTGAATTTGAGGACAAACATATTCTTAACTATCACTGTCTTAAAGATAACATTTTATTATACAGACGTTTTATTGATGATCTGTTTGTGGTGTGGAAAGGAGAGGAAGAAGAGGCTGTTGCTTTTATTGATACGCTTAATTTGAATTACTTTGGTATAACCTTTACCCACACCTTCTCTACTAACTGCATTGACTTTTTGGATCTAACTATTAGCTATGACAAAATCAATAATAAATGTAATACTAGAACACACTTCAAAACTGTGGATGTCAATAGTTATATTGATTTCAGGAGTGCCCATTATCCACCATGGATTAAGAATGTCCCTTTCGGACAGTTTAGGAGAGTGAGGAAGAATTGTTCTGAATTATACCTTAGGTGCGCTTCACGATCTTGTTAAAATCCAAATGGATGTTTGAGACCTTACGTGCGCTTCACGATCTTGTTAACATCCAAATGAATGTTTGAGACCTTACGTGCGCTTAGCATCCAAATGGATGTTTTAAACGCTATGTGTTCTTTCTCTAATGTTTTACGGTTTTTATTTTCGGAATTTTTAAAAACACTGTTGGATATTACCATGTATATTTGTTTTACCCTTTTGACTGATAATTACATAATTAGATTTTAACTCTTAACTTTGACCTGTGATGCCATCACCGGGGTACTTTGACCCCGATCACATTGGCGGTTTTTTTCTTACTGCGTGGTGTATTTAAACATTGGTGTCTGTACAGTTATTTTATATGGCCTGATGAAGATGCTGGTGCGACATTGAAACGCGTAGCCTGGATTGTAATAAACATCATTATCATTTATCATCTTTATTGAGTAGCAGCGCCGTTTTTGATCCTTTTTCTTCAACACATATTACCTGAAGAAGACCACTGCCATCAGTGAGTATGTAGGGCATTCATGTCGGGCTGTGTGGCATCATCTACATCGGGGCTGTGTGGCATCATATACAGGGGGCTGTGTGGCATATACAGGGAGGGTGTGTGGCATATACAGGGAGGTGTGTGGCATCATATACAGGGAGCGTGTGTGGCATCATATACAGGGAGGTGTGTGGCTTATATACAGGGAGGTGTGTGGGATCATATACAGGGAGGTGTGTGGCATCA
This sequence comes from Rhinoderma darwinii, assembly GCF_050947455.1. Classification (NCBI taxonomy): domain Eukaryota; kingdom Metazoa; phylum Chordata; class Amphibia; order Anura; family Rhinodermatidae; genus Rhinoderma; species Rhinoderma darwinii. The sequence continues at coordinate 305,553,262 of NC_134690.1, read as the reverse complement.
TATACAGGGGGTCTGTGTGGCATCATATACAGGGGGTCTGTGTGGCACCATATACAGGAGGTGTGTGGCATCATAAAGGCTGTAAATAGTGTCTAGGTGAACATGTGACCTTCCTTTGATTGTTTTCAGGGTGCTGGGACAAAAAAAGCCTGACCAATGAAATTCATCAGTTTTTTTAACGGATGTCAAACGGCCATTAAAAATGGACAGACGGACTGGAAATGGATGAAAATTTAGAGACACACTGATGCAAGATGGCCATGAAAAACTGACAGTTGATCAGTTTTTAATGGACATTTTTTTTCACTGTTGTATGAATATAGCCTTAGGCCTTATTCACACGACAGTGAAAAAAAATGTCCATTTAAAACTGATCAACTGTCAGTTTTTCATGGCCGTTTTGCATCAGTTTGTCTCTAAATTTTCATCCATTTCAAGTCCGTCTGTCCGTTTTTAATGGCCGTTTGACATCCATTTTGCATCAGTTTTTCATGGCTGTTAAAAAAACTGATGAATTTCATTGGTCAGGCTTTTTTTTTCCCAACCCCCTGAAAACAACCAAAGGAAGGTCACATGTTCACCTAGACACTATTTACAGCCTCCCTGTATATGATGCCACACCAGCCTCCCTGTATATGATGCCACACGCCTCCCTGTATATGATGCCACACGCCTCCCTGTATATGATGCCACACCAGCCTCCCTGTATATGATGCCACACCAGACTCCCTGTATATGATGCCACACGCCTCCCTGTATATGATGCCACACGCCTCCCTGTATATGATGCCACACCAGCCTCCCTGTATATGATGCCACACCAGCCTCCCTGTATATGATGCCACACCAGCCTCCCTGTATATGATGCCACAACAGCCTCCCTGTATATGATGCCACACCAGCCTCCCTGTATATGATGCCACACCAGCCTCCCTGTATATGATGCCACACCAGCCTCCCTGTAGATCGTGCAACACCAGCCTCCCTGTAGATCGTGCCACACCAGCCTCCCTGTAGATCGTGCCACACCAGCCTCCCTGTAGATCGTGCCACACCAGCCTCCCTGTAGATCGTGCCACACCAGCCTTCCTGTACATGATGCCACACCAGCCTCCCTGTACATGATGCCAAACCAGCCTCCTTGTAGATGCCACACCAGCCTCCTTGTAGATGCCAAACCAGCCTTCCTGTAGATGCCACACCAGCCTGCCTGTAGATGCCACACCAGCCTGCCTGTAGATGCCACACCAGCATGCCTGTAGATGCCACACCAGCCTGCCTGTAGATGCCACACCAGCCTACTTGTAGATGCCACACCAGCCTCCCTGTACATGATGCCACACCAGCCTCCCTGTACATGATGCCACACCAGCCTCCCTGTACATGATGCAACACCAGCCTCCCTGTACATGATGCCACACCAGCCCCCCTGTACATGATGCCACACCAGCCTCCCTGTACATGATGCCACACCAGCCTCCCTGTACATGATGCCACACCAGCCTCCTTGTAGATGCCACACCAGCCTCCCTGTAGATGCCACACCAGCCTGCCTGTAGATGCCACACCAGCCTGCCTGTAGATGCCACACCAGCTTGCCTGTAGATGCCACACCAGCCTCCCTGTACATGATGCCACACCAGCCTCCCTGTACATGATGCCACACCAGCCTCCCTGTACATGATGCCTCACCAGCCTCTCTGTACATGATGCCACACCAGCCTCCCTGTACATGATGCCACACCAGCCTCCCTGTACATGATGCCACATACTCACGAGAGCAGCGCCGTCTCTCGTCTTCTTTAGGTGTGGTCACTCGTCTGCACGAGATCTGGCAAGGCAGCGCGACGGGGCGATGATGTCATCGAGGCGCCTTCAAACCCGTGAAGACGAGTGACCACACCTGAAGAAGCGCTGCAACCGTGAGTATGCCAACGATAGCCAGCAAGGGAACTAGTAGTTCCCGTGCCAATCCCCATGTAACAGATCCGTTTTTAACGGTTGTTACATGTATTGACAGCCGTTAAAAACGGATCCATTGACTTCTATGGGGGCCATCAGGCCGTTAAAATGGCCAAAAATAGGACATGTCCTATTTTTTTACGGCCATTATTCACGGGCCGTTAAAAAAACGGCCATGTGAATGCACACATAGAATATCATTGTTCTGAAAACGGCCATGTGAAAGCCGTTAAAAGGACGGCCATCACATGGCCGTTTTTCACTGTCGTGTGAATGAGGCCTTAGTCGTCTCTTTTCAAGGCTAAATAGGTTTAATTCTTTTAATCAGAACTTAGATCAGGGGTCTAAAACTCGGCCGGGTAATTGGGCCACATATAGAAAAAATGGGAATTTGACGGGCCGCATTACTTTCAAATTTGATACAATACAAAATCATTGTTAATCAATTAGTTATTTGAACTACTATAAAACGAATTACTATAATAATAATAATAATACTACATTACTATAATAATACCGCTAGGTTTAAAATTTGAGATATTTCTCCACATGCTTATTTCAACAATCCAGTTTTCCAGTTTAAGTATCGCTAAATGCAGTCCGACGGCTCAGTTAGCAGTGTTTGGCAGACACATATGTCAAGATTGGGCAGCCCCTTTTTAGATAGTGCCACAGTGCCCTCGGTTGATGCTGCCGCAGTGCCCTCTGTGGATGCTGCCGCAGTGCCCTCTGTGGATGCTGCCACAGTGCCCTCAGTAGATGCTACCACAGTGCCCTCTGTAGATGCTGCCACAGTGACCTCCACAGATGCTGCCACAGTGCCCTTCGCAGATGCTGCCACAGTGCCCTCTGCAGATGCTGCCACAGTGATGTCAGGGGCTTGCCCGGAGCAGAGCCGCTTCTAGCACTCTGCCTGGAATTCCAGCTCTGCTCCTGACATCACTGTCCACATATGGACAGAGATGTCAGGGGCAGCCCCAGAGCTGGAGTACCAGGCAGAGCGCTAGTAGGCTCTTCCTGGGACTCCAGCTGTGCTCCTGACATCACCGGGACTCCTGCTCTGGGGAAGCCCCTGACATCATTGTCGATGTATGGACAGCGATGTCAGAGGCTTCCCCAGAGTCCCAGAGCAGAGCCTATACCAGCGCTCTGCCCGGGATTCCGGGTCTGGGGAAGCCCCAGAGATTGTGTGTCCAAACATGGACACCAATGTCAGGGAATTCCACAGAGTCCCGGAGCAGAGCCGATACTAGCGCTCTGCCCGGGTCTCCGTTCTGGGGAAGACCCTGACACACTGTCCATAAATGGACAGAGATGTCAGGGAATTCCACAGAGTCCCGGAGCAGAGCCGATACTAGCGCTCTGCCCGGGATTCCACTCTGGGGAAGACCCTGACACACTGTCGAGATATGGACAGCGATGTCAGGGAATTCCACAGAGTCCCGGAGCAGAGCCTATACCAGCGCTCTGCACGGGACACTGGCTCTGGGGAAGCCCCAGACATCGCTGTTCATATGTGGATAGCGATGTCAGGGAATTCCAGAGTCTCGGAGACTATACTAGCGGCTCTATGTCCTGCGGGCCGCAGATGACAGCCCCAGGCGCCGCATGTGGTCTGCGTGCTGCGTGCTTGAGACCCCTGACTTAGATTCTCCATGCCCCTTATTAGCTTCGTTGCTCTTCTTTGTATTTTTTTCAATTCCAGGGCATCCTTTCTCTGAACTAGAGCCCAGAACTGAACTGCATATTCTAGATGCGGCCTCACTAATGCTTTGTAAAGTGTTAATATTATATCCCTGTCCTGCAAGTCCATGCCTCTTTTAATACATGACAATATCTTGCTGGCCTTTGAAGCAGCTGATTGACATTGCATGCTGTTATTTAATTTATGATCAACAAGTACACACAGACCCTTCTCAACAAGTGACTCCCCCAGTATAGCTCCCCCTAGGGCATATGATGCATGCAGATTGTTGGTAACCAGATGCATAACTTTACATTTATCTACATTAAACTTCATTTGCCAAGTGGATGCCCAAACACTTAGTGTGTTCAAATCAGATTGCAATTTACGAAGATCTTCCATAGACTGAACAATATTACATAGCTTGTTGTCATCTGCAAAAATAGAAATAGTACTATTAATCCCATCCTCTATATCATTAATAAATAAGTTGAATAATAGTGGTCCCAGCAAGGAACCCTGGGGTACACCACTTATAACCGGGGACCATTCAGAGTAGAAAGCTTCTGCTCACCTCTTTATAAAAACAAATCAGGTTGGTTTGACAACTTCTATCCTTAGTGAAACCGTGATGGCTAACAATTATAATGCTATTTTTTGTCACATAATCCTGTATATATATAGTCCTTCAAAAGCCCCTCAAACATTTTTCCCACGATGGATGTTAAGCTTACTGGTCTATAATTACCCAGGGAAGACCTAGAGCCCTTTTTGAAAATAGGCACTACATTTGCCCTGTGCCAGTCCCTTGGCACTATACCAGTCACTAGAGAATCTCTAAATATTGTGAAGAGGGGTACAGAAATAACTGAACTAAGCTCATTAAGAACTCTAGGGTGTAACCCATCTGGTCCCGGGACCTTGTGTACATTTATTTTATTTAACTTAGCTTGGACACACATTATTAGAAATGACCATATCTAACAGAGCTTCAACTCTAGTCAAGTCTTCCACAAACTGGCCCATAACATTTTCCTGCAACAGGTTTAGGAAATTTCTCCCCTTTGCAGTTGAAGCCAAACCATGATACCAATTAATATCCCTGTAATTAAAATCTCCCATTATCACTACAGTTGCAGCCTGTGCAGCCCGCTCCATTTGTTTATATAGCTGATCTTTCATCTCCTCAGTTATATTGAGGGGTCTATAGATTACACCAAAAGTAATTTGTTTTAGTGTTTACCTTCCTTTGTAATTCCACCCACAAGGTTTCAATCTCCTCAGAATATTCACCCACTATTGTCTCTTTCACACTCACCTTCATATCACTTCTCACATACAGATTTACACCACTGCCTTTCCTATTTGTAGGGTCTTTCCGAAACAGTGTAAAACCCTGTAGATATATAGCCCAGTTGTGTGAAGAGTCTAGCCATGTTTCAGCAACACCAACTATATCTATATGTTCCTCCAGTACCAAGGCCTCCAGCTCCCCACATTTTTCTTGTTAGACTTCTGGCATTTGTAAACATACACTTTAACTCCTTAATGACCGCCCCCGTCTTTTGACGTCAGGCGGTGCAGGTCCCCAGCCTACAACGACGTCTTTTGGCGTCGCTGTAGATCAGGCTGATGAATGCTCGTGTGAGCGCTCATCCTCTAAGCAGGAGCTGTAACTAACAGCTCCTGATCTCAGAGCAGCCTCCTGAATACAGCTGGGGTCGGAAAACATTCGGACCCCAGCTGTTTAACCCTTTGATTACCGCGGTCCGTGACCGCGGCATGATCAAAGGGAATTCCCCTCTTTGATCGCATCACCGGGATTCAGGTGATGCGATCAAACATCGGGTAAATCCCTCTGCAGTCAGCCCTGGGGACCTAGAAAGGACCCCAAGGCTGTCTGTTCCGTTTGCCTGCTGTTCGGGCACACTATGTGCTGCCCGATCAGCAGCCTGTGTCATAGTGACACAGTATAATGTATTAGCATACAGGACAATGCTAATACATTACAAGTAAAAAATAAAGTTATAAATAAAGTTATCCCTTAATGGGATTTTAAAAAAAGTAACAAAAAAATTTAATAAATATATTTATTGCATAAAATATATTTTATTGCCCCCTACACTAAATAAAAACAAAAAACCTACATATATTATGTATCTATACGACCATAATAACCTGAAGAATTAATCTAATTGGTTATTTAGCATGAAATGTGAATGGGATAAAAAATAAACAAGAAAAACAATGGTAAGAATCGCATTTTCCTATATTCACACCGTAAAAAAATATTTTTTACCCCCAAAATGTGGGGGAAAAAAATACTATTTCTCTCGCAAAAAACAAGGCCTCATAAAGCCACGATAATGAAAAAATAAAAAAAGGCTGCTGTAAGGCAGAGAGGCAAAACCAGAAAACTTTAGCTGGTCATTAAGGTCTTTCCAGGCCCGGTCATTAATTGGTTAACTTGCCTTTCAATTTTTCACTTTCAGTATCAGAAATGTGATTATTTGACAATATTTGGGCATTTTTGTTTTCATTGCTGTTTTGTAACAAAAGGATCTCCTTATCTTGTTGTATAGTCCTCTCCCCACAGTCTATTTCTCCCCCCACCAATTTAGTCTGACTCCTCTCTAACCTAACTACCCCTTTATTTTCTAAATTGACCTCCCTCCTTAGCCTAGTTTAAATACTCCACCTCAGCTTGAATTCTCTCCCCCAGTACAGCGGACCCACTTTCATTTAGGTGCAAATCATCTGCAGAATACAGTTTGTACCCCAATGAAAAGTCAGCCCAGTGCTCTAGGAACCCAAAGCCTTCTCATCTACACCAAGCCTTAAGTCATGCATTTAACTCCCTGAGCTCTCGCTGTCTTTCCTGTGATGCGCATGGCACAGGCAGTATTCCTGAGAATACTACCTTGGAGGTCCTTACCTTCAGCTTTTAGCCTAGTTTTTTAAAATTATTCTTAAGGCTCCTCCACCTACCATTTATTCTTTCGTTGGTTCCCACATGGACCATGACAGCTGGATCATCACCAGCCCCTCCCAGTAATTTATCCACCCGTTCCACCACATGCCAAACTCTGACACCAGGGAGACAGCAAACCATTCGGTTCAGGTGGTCTTGGCGACAAATTATTCTATCCGTTTTCCTAATTATAGAATTCCCTACAACTACCACTTGTCTTGCCTTACCTGCATTACCATCCTGCCGACTAAGAGCTGGGCTGTTCTCCCGGCTGTTAGGGAGATCAGAATCCACTAGGGCTGCCATTTCTGTGACCGACACCCTCGCATCATCACCAAACTTGGCAATTTTACTTGGAATATCAGACACAGGATTGGCCTTTCTTTTTTGGACACTTTTCTACTGCCCCTAATTAGATTAACCCAGCTACTTGTCCGGTTCTGCTGACCAATGTCTTCACCCTCCAGATCTACCACACTAACTGCTTGCTCAGTGAGCAACATGCTCCGCTCAAGATTGTCTATCGCCCTCAGTGTTGTATTTTGCTCCTCCAGATCTCTAATGCGAGCTTCCCGGTGAACAAAATGCTTACATCTGACACAGAGGTATTCACCCTGGAACTCCGGCTCCAGTCTGGCATATATATGGCAAACTGTGCACTGAAGAAAACCTCCTATCTTGCTGTCCATTATCACAGTTACAAAAAAAACCCGAAACAATTGTTAAAGTAAAGGAAAAGAAGAAGAGTACTTACAGCGACTTTAACTCCTGTTTTAACTCCGGTTTAGTAACTCCACTTGATATACAAGCCACCTAATTTAGCAAGGCCACAACAAAGCAAGCTCAACTGAGGCCTGCAGGCTAATTTATATCACCTGAGAGCAGTTAACCCCTCCCCCTAGTCAGCTGCACAGCAGGACAAAAGCTAAGAAGGAAAAAAGGGTTTTAAATTGTGTAAGTTTTGCTAACTTCTATTAGCAAGCACTCAATCAATATATCAAACACAGTTTCACACACAGGAACACAGCAAACCAATCCGGTTTAGTAACTCCACTTGATATACAAGCCACTTAATTTAGCAAGGCCACAACAAAGCAAGCTCAACTGAGGCTCGCAGGCTAATTTATATCCCCTGAGAGCAGTTAACCCCTCCCCCTAGTCAGCTGCACAGCAGGACAGAAGCTAAGAGGGAAAAAAGGGTTTTAAATTGTGTCAGTATTGCTAACTTCTATTAGCAAGCACTCAATCCATAAATCAAACACAGTGACCGTATGCTGATGTTTGAGGATCCGGTCCTGGCCCGCAGAGGCCTCCATCTGGAAGTGTGGGATGAAGGATAATGAAGACCTTTTGAGAGGAAAAGTTAGCCCTCCTACTAATGGACATGTGCTTACTTCGCTTACTTTGGCGAATTAAAGCGCAATCTGCGGCAGTTGTGTTCATGGTAGAACACCAGTTACTTGTAAAGGCCGCTATAACTTTTGTTGTTTCTATGTTTTTTTTTGTGTTACTTATGCTCGCTCATGTATTTTATCCTTTTTCAGGTGATGGGAGGCGTGACTCCCGCTTGTAATGGCATCAGTGGGAAGGGTCTGTACTCGCGGCTCGCTGGGACCGTGAGGTGCAGCATCTGGCTTTCACTACCTTTGACCCGAATCTACCACCTCGACACAGGATGAGTACCTCAAACACACTACACCCTGACACTTTTAGTACCCACCCTCATATTAAATTCCTTTCCTGGAATGTAGCAGGATTGAACACGTCCCTGAAGAGGAAAAAAGTGCTTAATCATCTCAAAAGACTCTCCCCTGACATTATTTTTCTTCAGGAGACTCACTGGAGATCAGGCACGCAAAGCAACTTGAAAGCTCCGTGGCTAGCGGATTGCCTTTCTGCCTCACATTCTTCCTCTTCGCGGGGGGTCGCGATACTTTTCAGAAGGGACATCCAATACACTGTAGAGAACTCCATAGCGGACCCTCAGGGCAGGTACCTAATACTACAGGTCTTAATAGCCGGGATAGCATATTTACTGGTAAACATTTATGCCCCTAATCACGACCAACAAAGCTTTTTCCCAGAGGTTCTCCAAATCATAACAAGCTTTCCCGACTGTCGCTTAATAATTGGAGGCGACTTCAATCTTGTACAATGCCCCACACTAGACAGATCCCCTTTTACACCTCAGTCCCAGGTAGCGACCACTTCCCTCACTCTTCTCATTGACTCCCTCAATGTGTGCGATCTCTGGAGGGTGATGGATTCTGGGGCGAGAGAATACACGTGTCATTCTGTAACCCATAAAACATTCTCCCGTATTGACTACTTTCTGATATCCTCCCCCCTGTTTTAGGCACATTATTCATCACGTATACATCCAATCACCATATCAGACCATGCTCCAATTACAATGTCATTATCCTTATCCCCATCCAATGTGAGAACTAGAATTTGGAGGTTTCCTGCGTACATGGCAGATTCTGATGACTTTAAACAGTATCTCCAAACATATTGGAGTCAATTCTTGGACGACAACATCTCTCATACGGATTGTTGTGGGCGACTTCCAAGGCTGTAATGAGAGGTCATGTCATCAGCTATCTGTCCCGTAGGCGGAAAACGAGAAGGAAACGCTTTGACGCCTTACATAAGGCTTTACTGACCGCTCAGCGTACATATGCAGCAGATTCTTCTGCGTATAACCAAAATGTTTATCAAACGGCTAGGCATATTTTGGACACATTTGTCCACGATGAATCCCATTGGCAGGTAAAGAACACAGACAATAAATTTTATAGATGGGGGAATAGAACTGGAAAATTACTCGCCACCCTAACTAAGCAAAAACGTCCATTCAAACCCATTTTATCTCTGCGGCACCCTACCACCGGCTCCCTTGTCACCGATGCTTCTGATATAGCGCAGATTTTCTCTGACTATTATGAAGACCTTTACAGAGCGGCCCCAGCATCCCTCCCAGATATCAATACCTTTCTGAACACCATAAATTTACCCTCCATATCTGAAGATCAGCAATCTTTGCTGAATTCGGACATACAGGAAGAGGAAGTGAGACGGGCCATCTCTCTGACTTCCAATGGCAAAACACTGGGTCCGGACGGATTCCCGGCGGAATATTATAAAATACTGGCTCCCCAAATAATCCCCACTCTCACTAATTTATTTAACGACGCCTTTATACGCCAAATGCCCATTGACCGATTGACAGAGTCTCGCACAGTTCTCTTACCAAAACCAAATAAAGACCCGTCTCTGGCCCAATCCTATCGGCCAATTTCACTACTCAATCAAGATTATAAATTATTGGCAAGGATATTGGCTGACAGACTCCAGGTTGTTCTCCCCGACCTTTTATGCGAAGCTCAAATGGGTTTCACACAAGGCATTTCTAGTATCAAGAATATACGATCAGCTGTTGCTGCCACAGTCATGGTGCAGGAGCAGGATCAACCAGTTAACATGCTGATGAGCCTTGACGCTGAGAAGGCCTTCGACACTGTCGCTTGGCCTTTTCTTGATGAGGTAATGGAGCGAACGAACCTTGGATCGACTGTTACACAATTCCTGCAATCTCTTCGTGTTGGGTGTGCAACTAGTGTGACGGTCAATGGGCATAACACGGTTCCGATAGATATTTTTAGGGGCACCAAGCAGGGCTGTCCCCTATCCCCCCTCCTTTTTAATCTCGCCTCAGACCCCCTCTTGCGTCATCTTTCCCAGACATCTACTTTTCAGGGCATTAAGCTACGTAATATAGAACTAAAAGTGGCCGCTTTTGCTGACGATATTTTGTTAGCAGTATCTAACCCCAAACAGGTCTTAGACCCTCTTTTGAGTGAACTGGAGGGGGTGGGGCGACTGTCCGGTTACACTCTGAACCTGGATAAGACAGAAGCGATGTTGCTGAAAGGCCCTTCCGCACCCCTGTGGTCACGCAAATTCCCATTTAAATGGAACTCTCAGGCCCTCACGTATCTAGGAGTTCGAATCACGAAACGCCCATCCGCACTTTATAGCACCAACATATCGCACTATATAACGGAACTGGAGAAGACGCTCCTCTCCTGGAAACACTTTATACTCTCTTATCTGGGCAGTGCTAATCTACTCAAAATGACAGAATTCCCACGCCTTTTGTACCTCTTCCACACTCTACCAATTTACCTCACACCCAAAGACGAGCGCAGAATCAACTATCTATATAGAACCTTTATCTGGGGCGGGAAAAGATCCAGAATAGCCTATATCATCCTGCAGCAACCCAGGGATGGGGGTATTAACTTTCCCAATATTAAACACTACAATCTAGCAGCTTTATATTGGTATATCTCTGACTGGATCCACAACACCTCTGTATACACCTCCTTACCTCTAGACTCGGCATTGTTCATGGGGAACGCTTTATCGGGACTCTTGCATCTTCCTTATGGGAGCTTGACAAGGGAAACAAGGGCCAACCCCTTACTATTTACCACATGGAAGGCATGGCAGAAGATAAGATCTCTCTTTCATCTTTCTCCTCTGCTATCTCTTCATATGCCCTTGGTATGTAACCCTGACTTTCAGAATGGTAACCCTGCTGCCGTCTTTCACAGGTGGTACAGGCTGGGGCTCACTTCTGTGGGGCAATTTTTGAACATAGAAGAGCGTAGGACGTTATCCTTCACGGAGTTATGTTCTAAATTTCCGGATCACCAGATTTATCTCTTTAGCTATCTGCAAGTTAAAAGCTACTTGACAAAGATACTACCACAGCTACCTGATCAAGAATGGAACCCATACTTGCGACATAACTTTTCAAAACAAAATTATCTCAAGGGTCAAATCACTCGTAATTATCAATTTATCCATGTTCCCTTAGATTACTCTCAAACCCAAACCCCCCTAACCAAATGGCAAACAGATGACCACACGTTCACCTACACAACCATTTTAGCGGCCTTGACGCAGGCACATAAATTTCTCCCTTCGGCGCATTTCCTGGAGATGAGATTGAAAGTCTCCCATAGGTCATACCTAACACCGCATATAGGGCACAAAATAGGCGTCTATCCCACCTCGCATTGCTTCAAATGCCACACACCACAGGCTAACCTCTGTCACTGTCTATGGTCCTGCCCAAACATCCACTTTTTTTGGTCTAGAATACAATCATTCACCTCTGAACACCTTACAAACTTTGTTCCTAATACAGCGTTATGGGCAATCTTTGGGTACCTGGACCCTGATACACACCACTGTTCCCCCGGGGCGCACAGACTATTGCACTACGTGGCGGCAGCGGGTGTAAAGGCTATCCTACAAACCTGGCTTCACGATCAGGCCCCACCTTTCAAAATGTTTCTTGACAAACTTTCCTATCTGATGAAGATGGATTGGATGGAGGCCTCTCTCCATAAAGAGCAAAAGGTCAAGCAATTTTTCGATACTTGGGAATCCTTTGTCTCACTCCTCCCGCGGAATGTGCAAATTAAAATAAAACACTGCTTTGACTCCACTATATGGTTTAACGAGCAGGTACTCATGGGGGACGCACCTATAATGTAACGTGTGTTCACTACGAGATGATGAGATGTCGGGGATTCGGATTCTTATGATGCCTGCGGGGGTCACGCCTCTGATCTGCTTAATGGCGATCTCCTTTCTCTGAGACAAACTTTTGAATAACATATCGGTGGGACTGGCACAGGGTATTTGGCTGGTTCCATGCCCATGCTATCGTCACACTGGGGTTGAAAGCCCGACGAGGAGGGGAGAGCCTGCACTTGTCTAATATGTAGATCCCCTCACCTGACTTATTGGATCTATGGATATAATGAGCTTAATAGTAACGGTTATGACTGTTATGTTTTTGTTCCCCTCTCCCCCCCCCTATTTTTATTTCATTCCCCTTTATTTTATTTATTTTCATTATTTTTTGTATTTGTTTTTTTGCTTTATTCCATTATGTGGTCTTTCTGGACGTCATGGATATTTATCATCCCCCACCTACCCCTTTTTACTTTATGTACCCCTTATTGGAAAATGTTAATAAAAACAATTTTGAAAAAAATAAATCAAACACAGTATCACACACAGGAACATAGCAAACCAACCCGGTTTAGTAGCTTCACTTGATGTACAAGCCACTTAATTTAGCAGGCCACAATAGCGCAAGCTCAACTGAGGCCTGCAGGCTAATTTATATCACCTGAGAGCAGTTAACCCCTCCCCTTAGTCAGTTGCACAGCAGGTCAGAAGCTAAGAAGGAAAAAAGGGTTTTAAATTGTGCCAGTTTTGCTAACTTCTATTAGCAAGCACTCGATCCATATATCAAACAGTTTCACACACAGCAAACCAATCCGGTTTAGTAACTCCACTTGATATACAAGTCACTTAAAGAGGCTCTGTCACCAGATTTTGCAACCCCTATCTCCTATTGCAGCAGATCGGCGCTGCAATGTAGATTACAGTAACGTTTTTATTTTAAAAAAACGAGCATTTTTGGCCAAGTTATGACCATTTTTGTATTTATGCAAATGAGGCTTGCAAAAGTACAACTGGGCGTGTTGAAAAGTAAAAGTACAACTGGGCGTGTATTATGTGCGTACATCGGGGCGTTTTTACTTCTTTTACTAGCTGGGCGTTCTGACGAGAAGTATCATCCACTTCTCTTCACAACGCCCAGCTTCTGGCAGTGCAGACAGCGTGTTCTCGAGAGATCACGCTGTGACGTCACTCACAGGTCCTGCATCGTGTCGGACGAGCGAGGACACATCGGCACCAGAGGCTACAGATGATTTTGCAGCAGCATCGGCGTTTGCAAGTAAGTCGATGTAGCTACTTACGTGCAAACGCTGATGCTGCTGCAGAATCAACTGTAGCCTCTGGTGCCGATGTGTCCTCGCTCGTCTGACACGATGCAGGACCTGGGGAAGTGACGTCACAGCGTGATCTGCCAGAAGCTGGGCGTTCTGAAGAGAAGTGGATGATACTTCTCGTCAGAACGCCCAGCTAGTAAAAGAAGTAAAAACGCCCCGATGTACGCACATAATACACGCCCAGTTGTACTTTTGCAAGCCTCATTTGCATAAATACAAAAATGGTCATAACTTGGCCAAAAATGCTCGTTTTTTAAAAATAAAAACGTTACTGTAATCTACATTGCAGCGCCTATCTGCTGCAATAGCAGATAGGGGTTGCAAAATCTGGTGACAGAGCCTCTTTAATTTAGCAAGGTCACAACAGAGCAAGCTCAACTGAGGCCTGCAGGCTAATTTATATCCCCTGGGAGCAGTTAATCCCTAGCCCTAGTCAGCTGCACAGCAGGTCAGAAGCTAAGAAGGAAAAAAGGGTTTTCAATTGTGTCAGTTTTGCTAACTTCTATTAGCAAGCACTCAATCCATAAATCAAACACAGTATCACACACAGGAACATAGCAAACCAACCCGGTTTAGTAGCTTCACTTGATGTACAAGCCACTTAATTTAGCAGGCCTCAACTGAGGCCTGCAGGCTAATTTATATCACCTGAGAGCAGTTAACCCCTCCCCTTAGTTAGCTGCACAGCAGGACAAAGCTAAAAAGGAAAAAAGGTTTTTAAATTGTGTCAGTTTTGTTAACTTCTATTAGCAAGCACTCAATCCATATATCAAACACAATTTCACACACAGGAACACAGCAATCCAATCCGGCTTAGTAACTGCACTTGATATACAAGCCACTTAATTTAGCAAGGCCACAACAGAGCAAGCTCATATGTGGCATCATCTACAGGGAGGCTGTGTGGCATAATCTACAGGGAGGCTGTGTGGCATCATCTACAGGGAGGCTGTATGGCATCATCTACAGCAGGGGTCTCAAGTACGCGGCCCGCGGGCCGCATGTGGCCCCTGAGTAGGTTATCTGAGGCCCGCTGGACACAGAGCCGCTAGTATCAGCTTTGCTCCGGTACTCTGTGAAATCCCTGACATCGCTGTCCATGAATGGACACGCGATGTCAGGGTCTTCCCCAGAGTGGAGTCCCAAGCATTGCGCTAGCATAGGCTCTGCTCCGGGACTCTGTGGAATTCCCTGACATCGCTGTCCATATATGGACAGTTTTTGTCAGGGTCTTCCCCAGGGACTCTGCTCCGGGACTCTGTAGAATCCCTTGACATCGCTGTCCATGAATGGACACGCGATGTCTGGGGCTTCCCCAGAGCCTGAGTCCCGGGCAGAACGCTAGTATAGGTTTTGTTCCGGGACTCTGTGGAATTTTCTGACATCGCTGTCCATATATGGACAGTTTTGTCAGGGTCTTCCCCAGAGCGGAGTCTCGGGCAGAGCGCTAGCATAGGCTCTGCTCCGGGACTCTGGAATCCCCTGTCCACATCTGGACAGCGATGTCTAGGGATTCCCCACAACTGGACAGTGATGTCAGGAGAACAGCTGGAGTCCCAGTAGTTGCGTTAGTAGCGCTCTGCCCGGGACTCCAGCTCTGGGGTTGCCCTTGACATCACTCTCCATATATGGACACTGATGTCAGTTGCTTCCCCAGAGTTCCGGAGTAGAGCCTATACTAGTGCTCCGCTCTGGGACACCAGCTCTGGGGTTGCCCCTGTTATGGTATAAATATATGTATAATGTATCTGGGGCCCCAAGGAGTGAAAGGTTATAAAGGAGAACATGTGTTAAAAATAGAATGAATATTTTAGAAAGGTTAAGAGAGGAAATAGTTTGCAGCTGCTTTGCCGTCCCTTGAAATTGCAAACAGATGGTGGTCAATCACTTGACCAACCCCCCTAAGCATAAAGGAAACCTAAGGGAATACCTGGTGCTCCACCAATGAGCTTTAAGGGAAAGGAGGATGTAAGGATTGAATATACAGATGACTCATATGTTATGGAATGTTCTTTGTTCTGATGCTATAAATACGAGCACTGCAGTTAAATAAAGTCAGAAGGATTTTTACTTTGAGAAACGTCTCAGTGTATCTGTTGCTTCTCCGAGCTCGCACCCCCCCACCTGATTTGAACCTGCATGGAGATCAAGGCGTAACGTGACTCAAATTGCGATCACACCCCTGACATCACATTCCAGGCCAGGAGGATCCCCTCACGTCACTGTGTATGAACAGTGACATCAGGGGCTCCTCCAGCAGAGGAATCCCTGGCCAAAGCGTCGGCAGTGCTCTGGCTGGGGATTTCACTCCTAGAAGGAGCCCCAATGGAGCTATCTACTGGGGGTGTCTGTGGCACTATCTACAAGGGGTGTGTGTGGCATTATCTACAGAGGGCACTGTGGCATTATCTAAAGAGGGCACTGTGGTAGTAACTACAGAGGGCACTGTGGCAGCATCTACAGAGGGCACTGTGGCAGCATCTACAGAGGGCACTGTGACAGCATCTACAGAGGGCACTGTGGCAGCATCTACAGGGGGCACTGTGGCATTATCTACAGAGGGCACTGTGGCATTATCTACAGAGGGAACTGTGGCAGCATCTACAGAGGGCACTGTGGCAGCATCTACAGAGGGCACTATGGCAGTATCTACAGAGGGCACTGTGGCAGTATCGACAGAGGTCACGGTGGCAGTATCTATAGAGGGCTCTGTGGCACGATCTAAAAAGGGGCTGCCTAATTTTGACATTTGTGTGTCTGCCAAACGCTGCCAACTGAGCTGCCGGACTGCATTTAGCGACACTTAAACTGTAAGGCTGTGTTCACACGACCTATTTTCAGGCGTAAACGAGACGTATTATGCCTCGATTTACGCCTGAAAATACGGCTCCAATACGTCGGCAAACATCTGCCCATTCATTTGAATGGGTTTGCCGACGTACTGTGCTGACAACCTCTAATTTACGCGTCGTCGTTTGACAGCTGTCAAACGACGACGCGTAAAATGACTGCCTTGTCAAAGAAGTGCAGGACACTTCTTTGGACATAATTTGAGCCGTTTTTCATTGAATTCAATGAAGAACAGCTCTAAATTACGGCCGTCAATGACACCTCGCAAAATGCGAGGACGAGCCATTACGTCTGAAATTACGGAGCTATTTTCTCCTGAAAACAGCTCCGTAATTTCAGCCGTATCGGACGCTGCCGTGTGCACATACCCTAAAAGTGGATTGTTGAAATAAGCACGTGGAGAAATCTCTAAAATTTCCGGTAAGTTTAAACCTAGTGCTATTATTATAGTAATGTAGTTTTATAGTAACGTAGTATTATTATAGTAACATAGTGTTATAGTAGTTCAAATAACTAATTTATTAACAATAATTTTGTAATGTATCAAATTTGTCCTATTTTTGGGCCGTTTTAACGGCCTGACGGCCCCCATAGAACTCAATGGATCCGTTTTTAACGGCTGTCAATACATGTAACAACCGTTAAAAACGGATCTGTTACATGGGGATTGGCAAGGGAACTACTAGTTCCCTTGCTGGCTATCGTTCGCATACTCACTGTTGCAGCGCTTCTTCAGGTGTGGTCACTCGTCTTCACGAGTTTGAAGGCACCTCGATGATGTCATCGCCCCGTCGCGCTGCCTTGCCAGATCCCGTGCAAGACGAGTGACCGCACCTGAAGAAGACAATAGACGGCGCTGCACCCGTGAATATGTAGGCAATGATCTACAGGGAGGCTGGTGTGGCACGATCTACAGGGAGGCTGGTGTGGCACAATCTACAGGGAGGCTGGTGTGGCACAATCTACAGGGAGGCTGGTGTGGCACAATCTACAGGGAGGCTGGTGTGGCACAATCTACAGGGAGGCTGGTGTGGCACGATCTACAGGGAGGCTGGTGTGGCACGATCTACAGGGAGGCTGGTGTGGCATCATCTACAGGGAGGCTGGTGTGGCATCATCTACAGGGTGGCTGGTGTGGCATCATCTACAGGGAGGCTGGTGTGGCATCATCTACAGGGTGGCTGGTGTGGCACGTTCTACAGGGAGGCTGGTGTGGCACCATCTACAGGGATACTGGTTTGGCATCATCTACAGGGAGGCTGGTGTGGCATGATCTGCAGGGAGGCTGGTGTGGCATGATCTGCAGGGAGGCTGGTGTGGCATGATCTACAGGGAGGCTGGTGTGGCATCATCTACAGGGAGGCTGGTGTGGCATCATCTACAGGGAGGCTGGTGTGGCATAATCTACAGGGCGGCTGTGTGGCATGATCTGCAGGGCGGCTGTGTGGCATCATATACAGGGAGGTGTGTGGCATGATCTACAGGGAAGCTGTGTGGCATCATATACAGTGAGGTGTGTGGCATGATCTACAGGGCAGCTGTGTGGCATGATCTACAGGGAGGTGTGTGGCATCATATACAGGGAGGTGTGTGGCATCATATACAGGGAGGTATGTGGCATCATATACAGGGAGGCGTGTGGCTTCATATACAGGGAGGTGTGTGGCATCATATACAGGGAGGTGTGTGGCATCATATACAGGGAGGTGTGTGGCATCATATACAGGGAGGTGTGTGAGATCATATACAGGGGCGCTGTAAATAGTGTCTAGGTGAACATGTGACCTTCCTTTGGGTGTTTTCAGGGGACTGGGACAAAAAATACCTGACCAATGAAATTCATCAGTTTTACGGCCATGAAAAACTGATGTAAAATGGATGTCAAACGGCCATTAAAAATGGACACAGGGACTGGAAATGGATGAAAATTTGGAGACAAACTGATGCAAAATAGCCATGAAAAACTGACAGTTGATCAGTTTTTAATGCACATTTTTTTTCACTGTCGTGTGAATGAGCCCTTACTTTTTACGTAAATATACGGGAAAGTGTCCGTTGGCCATAGGAATTGGTCCGTAATTAGGGATGAAATCTACGGTCGTGTGCATGGGGCCTTAAGCTGTTCACATAAATAGTGCAAGGTGTGGACTTCCGGGGGCGGGGCATCGTGGATGGCCGCTTTTAGCAAGAGCTCTCCAGTGGCCTGATTCCATCCAGGGCGAATCCTAGCCATCCTGCCTCGGGAGACATTGCAGGCGATTCTGCTGACAAAGCAGCGTGTACTTACCCCGGAGAGACACTCATTGTTGGTCTCCCCGGAGTTGTGGGCAGTGGAACGCCAATTGTGCGGCGAGGGTCCCTGACGCCATCTGGACACTCAGGTTCAACGCTGCAGGAGCCGAGACCTGGACTGAGATCCCACACCCCAGGTAGGGGAAGTGAGTGTGACCTATCCCCTGGAGCGATCCCGCAGAGAGCACTCACCTGTCCTGGGGTCTTCAGAAGCAGCGGGATACACTCGGTGGCCATCTTGAGGGTGGCACTGAGCGGCCTGACTACCGCTGGATGACATCCGAACCGCACGGCCGGTGAGAGGCACGGAAGGAGCGACAGCGAGGTTCCCGGGTGAGGAGGGCTGCCTCTCAGTCAGGCAGTCTGTGATCTGGCGCTTGCTAACCAGTGTCAGATGCTGGATGCAGTCCTGTTAGGCTCCCAGTCGCCATCTTGCGTGAGGCAATTCTCGCTAGAGGACACTTCTTGGCTGCCATCTTGTGGGTGGCACTCCCGGACCTGAAGACCGCTGAAGTTGTAAGCGGACCGCCGTCGGCACCACACAGACGGTGGAGACCTTGCACCCCCTGTCAGAGGTCTGTAGCGGGACCGAATACTCCCGGCGGCCTGTAAGGGGAGCGGTGGCGTAGTTCACAGGTGAGGCCAGGCCCCTGCTCCTGCCCTCCAGAGGCTTGTGCTCCTGATGCTCTGGGCCATTGAAGTGGTGGCAGCACCTGTGGGGCCACTTCCACTTATCTCTGCCTGTATTGCACCCTTGTACGCCCTTCAGGATTCACAGTATTGCACCCTTGTCTGCCCTCAGGGTTCACAGTATTGCGCCCTTGTCTGCCCTCAGGACTCACAGTATAGCACCCTTGTCGGCCCCTCAGTGTTCACAGTATTGCGCCCTTGTCTGCCCTCAGGACTTACAGTATTGCACCCTTGTCTGCCCTCAGGACACACAGTATTGCACCCTTGCCGGCCCCTCAGGGTTCACAGTATGGCACCCTGGTCTGCCCTCAGGGTTCACAGTATTGCACTGGGAGTATCAGTGCTGAGGAGAACATATGTTTGTTTTGGATCATCTCATACTGCGGCTGGATGGTTCAGTGACTGCTTATTTTTCTTACTACAACTTGCTGACGGTTCAGCGCGGCCCTTCACCATGCTTTCACATGCTTAGGACTGCAGCAACATGTTTCTAATGCCTCAATGATTCTGTGACACATCACTGGAGAGCTTCCTCATCATATCCCTATGCTTACACCCACAGCGCCCACTCACTGCTTGAGGATTGTGTCATGGACAAATATTTAACAAAATTTACAGGAGGGAGATCAACCCGCTCTCAGATTTCTCAGGTGTCTGGCTCCTCACGTTCTCTGGAAATGCAGAAGTCCAAGAGCAGCACTAAAAGGGACAAGCAGGCTCCTAAATCTTCGTCTGCCAAAGCCTCATCCTCACGACCACAGTTCTCACCAGAAATGTCGCTGGGAGGGGACATTACGCCACCACGGTTGTCTCCACAGTACAGCCCGCAGCACAGCAGCGAGATGGACACCCACCAAGTCACCCTGGTTGCTCAAGAGGTCTCTAAAATGTTGTTGCCACTTTTTGATAAAAGACTGGAGGTATTGCACACTTCTATTAATGCAGCTCTGGCGCAACTTACATCGCATTCTCAAAAGATTGCGGACTTGGAAACAAGGGTTGTAACAAGCGATGCGTCAGTGTCCGCAATGGAGGGAGATGTACGGCGACTACAGGCCTCTAATCAAGAACTAAGAGACAAGCTGGACGACCTGGAGAACCAAGATAGACGTAATAACTTGCGTTTCGTGTGGGTCCCGGAAAAGGTGACTGGTGAACAACTGCTGGACTATCTCTGTAAAGACCTTCCTTCTGCTCTGAACATCGAGCTTGGCCGTGACTCGCTCATGATAGAAAGGGCGCACAGACTGGGCCATCCCAGAACTGGGCAAAATGCGGAGGATGGCAGACCTCGTCCGGTGATCGCCAAATACTTTCACTGGGCGATAAAGGAGAAAGTCCTACGGGCCTACAGACAACAGAGGGAACTACTCATCCACGACTCTAAGATCCTAATCTTCCAGGACTACTCGACAGTGGTCGCTCAGAAACGCAAAGCTTTTGCCCAGATCTGTCGTTTACTGTACGAGAGGAACACTCGGTTACAACTCTTGTTCCCAGCCAAATTGAAGGTGCAGGATGGTGACCAAACGCTCTTCTTTGAGGATCCGGTACAGGCCAGACGACAACTTCGTTTGTAGGAAAATTGCGCTGGATGATTCACATCTTTGAAAGAGGAATGCTCGCATACTGGGCATATGGACATGTGCTTCATATTCTTCTAGTCTAACAATTGTTACTTGTAGACATTCTACCTTTTTGATGGCAAATATCTTGTTACCCACTCCCGGGTTCGCCATCGATGTTGTTTACATGTTTATTTCATATTTTCTATTCTCGCTTGTGCTAAACTCTTTTCTCTTGCAGATGACTGGGGACATGGTTCTCGCCGCTACACACACCATTGGGAATAGGCTGGGCACGCGGCTCGCTGGGACTGCGGGGTGCAGACGGATGTTTCATAATCTGACCTGGATCCAACTTCGTGACACGGGATGAGTACCCAATATACACACGCTTCCGACACGTATCACACTTCTCCCCATATCTGATTCCTCTCCTGGAATGTGGACCCCTTGAATACACCCTTGAAGAGGAAAAAGGTGCTGAATCACCTTAAACGACTCGCACCCAATATTCTCTTTTTACAGGAGAGTCATTGGAGATCGCGCAAATTGATTGCCCCCTGGTTGTCTGATTGTTACTCGGCATCACATTCTTCCTCTTCGAGGGAGGTGGCGATCCTTTTTAGAAAGGGCTTGAGATACACATTGGAAAGTTCTATTAGTGACACACAGGGTAGATACCTCATTTTACATGTAAAGATAGCTGATGTCCCTTATCTGTTGGTCAATCTCTATGCTCCAAATCATGATCAGCAGGCATTTTATCCAGAAATTCTCCAACTAATATTTGGTCTCCCTAGACACAGCCTAATTATTGGGGGTGATTTCAACTTGGTGCAATGTCCCGCCGTGGATAGGTCCCCTCCTACCCCCCCCCCGTCTCAGGCTGCTGCTTCCTCTCTGGCTCTCTTCATGGATTCGCTCACTGTATGCGATCCCTGGAGGGTGCTGGATGAGGCTGCCACTCGGCTGCTCATGATTCATTCTCGCGCATAGATTATTTCTTAATATCGACGTCCTTGTTTGACTCCCATTCTTCCTCCCGGATTCACCCCATCACCATATCAGACCATGCTCCGATCACTATGACCCTATCAATCTCACATTCAACAGGTTTTATAGATGGGGGAATAAAACCGGTAAGCTTCTCGCGACCCTCGCAAAACAAAAACATCCCTACAGGCCGATCTTGTCCCTACGTAATCCCCTTACAGGCATCGTCTCTACTGACCCAACAGAAATAGCAAACATTTTTACGGATTATTATGAAGACAGACATTAACTCCTTTCTGGACACGGTTGAATTGCCCTCCCTCTCTGTAGATCAACAAGCTTCACTGAATGCAGAGATACAGGAGGAAGAGGTGAGGCGAGCTATTTCGTCAGCCTCTAATGGGAAGACCCCGGGTCCAGATGGATTTTCATCGGAATATTATAAAATTTTGGCGCCTCAGCTGATCCCCGTTTTGACTAACCTATATAATGACGTGTTTTTACATTCCATGCCCATTGACCGCTTCACAGAATCGCGCACAGTGCTTTTACCCAAACCGCACAAAGATCTTTCCCTGACTCATACCGCCTTATCTCGTTACTTAACCACGAAGCTGCTGGCCAGAATACTGGCGGATAGGTTGCAATGCTTCCTTCCTGACCTTTTGTCTGAGGCTCAGACGGGTTTTACACGATGCAGGACTTGTATAAAAAATATTAGATCTGCAATAGCTGCTACGGTCGCGATGCAGGATCCCGCGCAGCCGGTGACTATGTTAATGAGTCTCGATGCCGAGAAAGCGTTTGATATGGTTGCATGGCTGTTTTTGGATGAGGTGTTGGTCCGTATGGGGGTGGGTTCTATTTTTTACGAATTTATCCAGTCCCTTCGTGTGGGGGTGGCGACCTGTGTGGTGGTCAATGGGTATAATTCTGCCCCTGTATATATTTTTAGAGGTACCAAGCAGGGATGCCCCCTTTCCCCCCTTCTGTTTAATCTTTCCATAGATCCCTTACTGCGTCACCTTTCCAAAACCTCAACTTTTCAGGGCCTTATTATACGGGATCTAGAACTGAAAGTAGCCGCTTTTGCGGATGACATCCTGTTGGTAGTTGCGGACCCTAAGCGGACACTAAACCCCCTTCTCGAGGAGCTAGATCGGGTGGGCCGATTATTGGGATACTATTTGAATAGGGACAAGACAGAGGCTCTGTTGTTGCGAGGGCCTTCTAGACCTCTTTGGGTGGCCACCTTTCCATTTAAATGGAACACTCAGGCGATCAAATATTTAGGAGTCTAAATCTCCAGACACCCTGCTAAATTATACGGACTTAATATAGCACTTTATATAGAAGAATTAGAAAAGACTCTCTCGAATTGGAACCACTTCACCCTTTCATAGCTAGGGAGGGCCAATCTACTTAAGATGACGGAGTTCCCTCGTCTTCTATATATTTTCCATAGCCTCCCAATATATCTCACTCCTAAAGATGAAAAACGCATTAACTACTTATACAGGACATTTGTGTGTGGGGGGGGGAGAGATCCCACATAGCCTACCAGATTTTACAACAACCAAGAGCCAATGGGGGCATTAATTTCCCTGACATTAGGCAGTACAACCTGGCGGCCTTGTTCCGTTATGTTTCGGACTGGCTTGGCAACACCTCTCATTATACCTCGTACAATCTGGACTCCAGATTATTTTCTGGACGGGCTTTGTCAGGGCTCCTGCACCTCACATATGAGGGTTTATCTACGGAGACGAGAGCTAACCCGTTACTTTTTGCCACCTGGAAAGCCTGGCAGAAAATCCGTCGCCATCACCAGCTTTCTCCTCTGTTCCTCCTCTGTTATCTCTCCACTTGCCACTAATCGGCAATACTCATTTTCTGGATGGTAATCCGCGGGCAATCTTCCACAGGTGGCACACGTTAGGAATCACTAAAAAAGCTTGTACATAAGGACGAACGTCGGGCTCTTATACTTTCAGAACTCCGCTCTAAATATCCCGAGTTACCCATCGATCACTTCAGTTTTCTTCAAGTCGACAGTTATATAAAAAAGGGTTTACCGCAACTGCCAGACCTGGAATGGAATCCTTATTTGCTTCTAAAATTCTCCAGTCCCAACTCCCCGAAGGGCCAAATAACTAGAAACTACCAATTTCTTCATGTTTACTCACAATCCCAGACTTCTCTAACTAAATGGCAGGGTGACGATCAGACTCTGACTCCTACCACGATACTGGCGGCTCTAGTGCAGGCACATAAACTTCTCCCATCTGCCCATTTTCTGGAAATGCGACTTAAGATTGCCCATAGGTCGTATTTGACTCCAAGTGTGGGGTATAAGATTGGTATCTATGAATCGTCGTGTTGCTTCAAATGTCAAGCACCCGCAGCCAATCTCTACCATTGTTTGTGGTCGTGCCCGCACATTCGTACATTTTGGTCTCGCATACGCACATTCACTACTACTCACCTCACTAATTTTGTCCCTGATACGATACTGCGGGCGGTGTTTGGGTACATGGACCCTGAAGTTCATGGGTGTTCCCCCGGGGCACACAAATTGTTGCATTATGTGGCGGTGGCGGGAACAAAAGCCATATTACAGACCTGGCTTGCTAATCGGCCCCCACCTTTCAAATTATTCCTGGATAAATTATCCTATCTATTGAAAATGGACTGGGTGGAGGCCTCTCTCCATAAGGAATTAAAGGTCCAACAGTTTTTTGAAACTTGGGAAACATTCACTGCATTACCCCCACAAAACATTTAGATACAAATACGGAAATGT
This sequence comes from Rhinoderma darwinii, assembly GCF_050947455.1. Taxonomy (NCBI): domain Eukaryota; kingdom Metazoa; phylum Chordata; class Amphibia; order Anura; family Rhinodermatidae; genus Rhinoderma; species Rhinoderma darwinii. Next base: position 305,528,568 of record NC_134690.1, on the reverse strand, counting down.
TTTGAACCAACGGTCTGGTTCCACGAACAGGTGCTCCTGGGGACTGCACCCGTGTGAGATGTGGTCAGGATCCTGGTGTGGGCGGGGGCCATGCTCCTTCATGTCCTTACTATTTCTTCCCTGTCCCCGTATAGATACGACGGGTTCTGTTGGGGTGGATGTGTGCGGTGGGCTGGTTCCCGCGGACGCCTCCATCCCTGATTTATGTTTTTCTAGTCCATTGGGGTGGGGAATTGCTTACAACTTACAGCAAATGTGAGTGTTTCGTCTGCATTGTTTCCTTCATGAGCACAGCGAGATGAAAAATTTTAAGTTATTTCATTTTCCCCCTTGTTTCCCCCCCCCCCTTCTCTCCCCTCCCTGCCTCCCCCCCCCCATCTATTTATCCTGCTTGGTCAGTTACGTCAATTTCTTGATGATGTGTAATTTGTGTTAACTAGAAATCTAACTGATCCTTTGGACTGTTGATTGTATTTCATTGTTCCCCCTCCCCTTTTTCCTTCTGTTTTCCCCACAAACTGACTTGTTTGGAAAAATGTTCAACAAAAAAAAAAAAATAGTGCAAGGTTTTAGGCCTCATGCACATGACCATAAGGCCTCATGCACACGACCATAGCGGTGTGCACGGCCGTGATTTGCGGCTCGGACGACCGCCGAGTGTTATACGCGGGCCGCCCGAAAATCGCGGGCCGTGCACATGGCAGTGTGCATTCATTTCAACGAGCCTGGACCACAAAATGCGGCCATAATAAGACATGTCCTATCTTTTTGCAGTCCAGGCTCCTGGGCAATGCACGGACCATGGAAACCACGGTCGTGTGCATGGGCCCATTGAAATAAATGGGGCCTCAATTCACCCTCAGATATTTGGTTGAATTGCGGCCGCAAAAATACCTTCATATGCATGGGGCCTTATGCTTTTTATTGTCCGCAAATACGGATCTGTAGTCTTCCACAACTCATCCGCAAATATGGCATGCTGTCCGCAAATACAGTCCGTAGTGCATCTGTATTTACGGATCCGCAAAAAAACCGGGGAGGAATCTTAGGTAATCCTCTGGCTTCACATAGCAATACTACTGCAATTACGGATGGCTATGGATGAACATCCGTAGCCATCCGCAATTACGGAAGCACCCATAGACTTCTATGGGAAGTCTGTGTCGTAATTATGGACAAGAATAGGACATCTATAATTTGCGGATCATTTCTACGGCACGGACGCACATCCGTAAATATATGGAAAGGTGTCCGTGACCCATAGGAATGAATGGGTCCGCAATTTCATCTGTAATTACGGATCCGTAATGAAAACAATGGTCTTGTGCATGGGGCCTTAGAATACAATTTTATGCTTGAATGTTATCCATGCATCTTAGAACTGCTGCTAATAATGGCTAATATTGCTGGTGAGAACAGTTGAAGTCTCAAGTCTCTAATAAACCCTCTCTTTTTACTATTGAAAAAAAATGCTACAGCTAATGTGTTGGGGTTCTCATATGGCGGTTTTGTAGTTTCCTATGCAGATTCTTGATGTTCTTTTTGGTACAATTTAAGCCCTGTTCACATCACATTGTGAGAATCTATCAGAGGCATACATAGGGAGGACTCCCAACGTATATCTCAGACGGAAAGCTGCAGTGTATCCCACTGTATAGGCTCTACAGATGGGTGTCCGTGCCGTAAAACCGTGCTGGGAATTATGGAGAATGTCCTATTTTTTGTATTTTACGGGCCGTGCTCCTATACTTTGTATGGGAGCACGGCCTGAAAATGCGGGCGTCCGTCAGTGGCCAGCTGTGCCCGCAATCGTGGGAAGTGATTACGGGCACGGTCGTGTGCATGGGCCCTAAGGGAGGGATGAGAGAACTGGAAGCAGTACTGAAACCGTATGTAATGGCAGGAAGGAGGTGAAGGGAAAGTGAGCCCTAATCTACCCACCGCCCTGTCCCTGCCTACTTGCAACGACCCGCCCTAGGCGACGGGGTACAACTGGGCGGCGGTCCCTACGCTAAGTGCACGGGAAAACAAACAGGGAACACGCAAGGGAAGGGGCAGTAGCCCACGGGACGCCGCGAGGAAACGGAGCGGTGAATGAGTAGTCAGGACCAGGATAAGGTGGAGTATACCCAAGTGAGCACGGAGGAGGAAGCAAGCCGGAGGCAAAGCAAAGCAGGTTAAGCAGAACAGCAGCAAGGCAGAAGCACGGCAGAAGCAGGCTGGAGCAAGCAGCAGTGGGGCCAGGAATCCAAAAGAATTACAAGCACTGAGGAGGAGAACACAGCAGGTAATAAAGGACAGGGGGCGGAGCTAACTCCGACTGACCAGGCCGCGATAGGCTCTCCCACTCCTGAGCCTGCCACCCTGGTTGGTGGGAGAGGGTGTCAGTCGAACAGGTCTGGCCTCAGGTGTGGATTGATTAATCCCAGGAGTATACCTAGACGTAGTACCTGGCAGATCCCTAACACTGTGGAAGGGGAGCACTTGCATGGGAGAAGGAGCGGAGCTTCAGCTACAACTACAATAGACCAGTGGTTCCCAAATGTTCTGAGGCCGGGACCCACGTTTGGCCGAGACTTTTGTTTGGGACCCCCCACTACCGTACTTAGCCCCATTTCGTCTAACTTATGTCAACATCATTCGTAGTTAGATGCCAATACTTCACATCTGAGTGTGCCCCCCACAATGACCCCTTAGTGGCCCCCACACAGTACAGGATAATGCCCCTAACCCCACACAGTATAATGCCCCTATAGTGCCTCCCTACACAGTATAATGCCCTTATAGTGCCTCCATACACCCTATAATACCCGTAAAGCTGTCCCCACACAGTATAATGCCCCCATAGCAGCCCCCACAAAGTATAGTGACCCCTTAGTGCCCTCCACACGGTATTATGCCCCTATGTAGCTGCCCCACACAGGATAATGTCCCTATTGCTGCCCCCACACAGTATAATGCCCTATAGCTGTCCCTACACAGAAAATAGCCCCCATAGCTGCCACTTCACAGCATAATGCCCCACAGCTGCCCCCAAACAGTATAGTGCCCTATAGCTATCCCCACACAGAAAATAGCCCCATAGCTGCCACTTCACAGCATTATGCCCCACAGCTGCCCCACGCAGTATAACACCCCATGGCTGCCTCCACACAAACCCACTAGTGCCAAATAAAAATAATAAAATACATACTTATCTATGCAGGGGCATAACTAGGAAAGTCTGTGCACCATACAAATACTTGACTGGGTCCCCCCAGATGTCACACACAGCCCCCCTTACAGATAGTGCCCCCTGTGGATTGTGCCATACAGCCCCCCTGTACACAGTGCAATATAGCCCCGCCTGTTGACAGTGTCACACCCCACTTGTAGATAGCGCCCCCACCTCCCCCTTCTAGATACTGCCATACAGCATCCCCTATAGATATCACCATAAAGCCGCCTGTATATAGCGCTAATCAGCACCCACTGTATATAGTGCCACACAGCCCCCTCCCTTGTATATAGTGCCACACAGCCCCCCCTTAGTAGATAGTACCACACACAGACCCTTGTAGATTGCGCCACACACAGCCTCTGTAGATAGAGCCACAACCCTCCCCCTTGGAAATAGTGCCATACAGCCCCCCCTTAGTAGTGACACAGCCCCTTGTATATAGTGCCACACAGCTCCCCCATGTGTATAGTGCCACACAGCTCCCCTTGTGTATAGTGCCACACAGCCCCCCAAGTAGTACAAGGAAATGGCGCATCCGAGAAAGTTGTATCAGCCAGGGGGATGTCAATCAAACATGGAAAGGTGGGTTTGGAGGCAGGACTATGTGACTCTTCAGGATAGCGGCACCGCCCCATGACATTTTAATTAGCATATAGTGCGCGCCATTTCAAAAGTTGATTTTAACGATTTTGCTGCATCTGAAAAAAACATACATTTTAAAATATTGTCAGGTCATGTATTACCGCATTGTGGCGGTTCAAGGGGTTAAAACTACCAGACAGGTTCCCTTGAAATATACAATGAAATGAAAACAATTCCATCTGCCCTGCAATTTTTTGATTATAAATATATCCTATATAATTACAGCTCCAGAAACAAGCTCATACATATATACAGCACTAGAACAAAGTTCAGTACATATACAGCACCAGAACTAAGCTCAGTACATATATACAGCACCAAAACAAAGCTCAGTACATAAATACAGCACTAGAACCAAGCTCATACATATATACAGCACTAGAACCAACCTCAGTACATAAACACAGCACTAGAACATATATAAATACATATATATATATATATAATACATATATATACATATATATAAATACATATATATATAAATACATATATAAATGACATATATAAATACAGCACCAGAACCAAGCTCAGTACTTAAATACAGCATCAGAACTAAGCTCAGTACATATATACCAGAACAAATACAGCTTAATTTAAAGCAACCCCTGCTGTATAGGTTTGTACAGCGTAAAACTGCAGCTCCCAGCATGGCCCGAACAATAGTAAGGATATGCTGGGAGATGCTATTTCAAAGATAAAAATCATATCACCTATCATCTCGCTGCAGATCATACAGTGACTACAGTACTGATTAGAGGCAGAATAAACATTTACATTAAGTGACTCACCGGTGGCGTCTCAGATTCTAGTTCTTTTCTTCTCCCTCCAGTCCAGACCTCTATGAGGATTTCTCCTGGCCACGACCAAATTCTGCAGTTTTCCTCTCAGATGTCTTCAGCTTCTTACTTTTAAAACATTCCTACACCTACCTATAAACGAAGTTTAAATTTTCAACACCTCTAAATATAATAAAATGCCATACACTGCACCTCTATCTATAATAGCGCCATACACTGTGTCCCTGATTATAATAGTACCATACACTGTGTGCCACACACACACACACACACACACACACACACACACACACACACACCGTGCCCCCTGTAGATAGTGCTCCTATAGCCCCCTGTAGATAGTAACCCCCATAGAGCCTCTGTAGATAGTGCCCTACATAGAAGCCGTTGTAGATAGTGCCCCACATACAGCCCTCTGTAGATAGTGCCCACATATGGACTCCAGAGCTGCAAGGCATTAGTGCTAACCACTGAGCCACCATGCTGCCCTACATATAGCTTCCCCTATAGATAGTGCTCCACATATAGCCCATCTCTGTAGATAGTACCTCACATTTAGCTCCCCCTGTATATAGTGTCCCACATATAGCCCACCCCTATAGACAGTGCCCTACATATAGCCCCCAGTAGATCGTGCCCCACAGGTATACCACCCCTATATATAGTGTCCCACATATAGCCCACCCCTATAGATAATGACCCAACAAGTAGCTCCCCTATAGATAGTGCTCTACATATAGCCCATGCCTGTATATAGTGTCCCACATATAGCGCCCCCTGTATATAGTGCCCCACATATAGACCTCCAATGTAGATAATGCCACTCACAGTTTTAGTAGAAAAAATAAATAAATTACATACTCACCCTGATCCCGTTCCTGCGCCATCCGGTGGCAATGCAAATCTGCTCTCTTCTGAGCAGGTCTGCTGGAGCTGAACGACGCAAGCGGCGCGTCGTTCAAAGGCACTGATTGGCAGGGCAGAATGACTTGCCCCATCAATTAGCGCCTTTCAAGCATGGAAGGCGGGGCAAGTGATTTTTCCCCGCCAATTAGTGTCATTGTACACCGTGTTCCAAATTATTATGCACATTGGATTAAAGTGTCATAACCATTTAATTATTAGTTTTTCAATTAAACTCATGAATGGTATTGTGTCTTAGGGCTCTTTGGATCATTGTAATCAATCTCAGACACCTGTGATAATTAGTTTTCCAGGTTTGCCCAATCAAAGGAAAACTACTTAAGAAGGATGTTCCACATTATTAAGCAGGCCACAGGTTTCAAGCAATATGGGAAAGAAAAAGGATCTCTCTGCTGCCGAAAAGCGTGAAATAGTGCAATACCTTGGACAAGGTATGAAAACATTGGATATTTCAAGAAAACTTAAGCGTGATCATCGTACTGAGAAAAGATTTGTGGCTGATTCAGAGCACAGACGGGTTCGTTTAGATAAAGGCATAATGAGGAAGGTTTCTGCCAGACAAATTAATAGGATTAGGAGAGCAGCTGCTAAAATGCCATTGCAAAGCAGCAAACAGGTATTTGAAGCCGCTGGTGCCTCTGGAGTCCCACGAACCTCAAGGTGTAGGATCCTCCAGAGGTTTGCAAGTGTGCATAAAGCTATTATTCGGCCACCCCTAAACATTGCTCACAAGCAGAAACGGCTGCAGTGGGCTCAGAAATACATGAAGACTAATTTTCAAACCGTGTTGTTTACTGATGTGTGCTGTGCAACCCTGGATGGTCCAGATGGATGGAGTAGTGGATGGTTGGTGAATGGCCACCATGTCCCAACAAGGCTGTGACGTCAGCAAGGAGGCGGAGTCATGTTTTGGGCTGGAATCATGGGGAGAGAGCTGGTAGGCCCCTTTAGGGTCCCTGACAGTGTGAAAATGACCTCTGCAAAGTACGTAGAGTTTATGACTGACCATTTTCTTCCGTGGTACAAAAAGAAGAACCGTGCCTTCCGTAGCAAAATTATCTTCATGCATGACAATGCACCATCTCATGCTGTGTCATTGGCTGCTATGGGCATAAAAGGAGTGTGGCCCCCATGTTCCCCTGACCTCAACCCTATTGAGAACCTTTGGAGCATCCTCAAGCAAAATATCTATGAGGGTGGGAGGCAGTTCACATCAAAACAGAAGCTCTGGGAGGCTATTCTGACATCCTGCAAAGATATTCAAGCAGAAACTGTCCAAATACTCACAAATTCCATGGATGCAAGAATTGTGAAGGTGATTGTAATGACGGGGGTAGGGAAAACGAACAAGTGAGCCCTATTCTAGCCGCCACTCTGTCCCTGCCTACTTGCAACGACCCGCCCTAGGCGACGGGGTACAACTGGGCGGCGGTCCCTACGCTCAGTAAGTGCAAGAGACAAACAGACAAGGGAACACAAAGCAAAGGGAAATGGGGCAGTTGCCCACGGCAACACCGTGAGCAACAAGAGTGGTGAACGAGCCGAGTCAAAACCAGGAGTGCATGAGGTACCAAACACAGAGCAGGAGAGTAGTCAGAAAGCCAGGGTCAGTATGAAGCAGGATCAAATAGTCAGAAGCTGTAGCTGGGCCAGGAAACCACACGAGAAGAATCACAAGCAAAGGAGGAACAGGAAAGGCAGGTATAAATAGACAGAGGGCGGGAGCTAGCTCCGTCTGGCCAGGCTGCGATAGGCTCTCCCACTCCTAAGCCTGCCATCCTGAGTGATGGAAGCTGGAGTCAGTCTCAGAGACATAAACTCAGGTGCAGACTGATTACCTATGGGCGTATCCACAGAAGTTGTGCCTGGCAGATCCTTTACAGTGATATCAAAGAAGGGGTCCTATGTTAACATGTAACTTGGCCTGTTAAGTTTTTTTTTGATTGAAAGAGCTTTTGATTTCTGTAAATATGACCTCCTGATGCTGCAAATTCAACAAATTACCATTTTAGTTCTCTTTACAACCTTTCAAATGTTTTGATGTCTGTTGTGCATAATAATTTGAAACAGTGCATTTTGCGTTTTTTACTTCTAAAAAAAAATCTGTTATCATTAGGAGATTTGTTCAATAAAATTTGCATTATACTCCAACGGTTGATGGCTTGAAGATTATACTGACTGTCATTTGCATCGACTATTTAGGAAAAACAACGAAAAATAACATTTGCATAATAATTTGGAACGCGGTGTAAGGCGCTGAATGGTTGGGCGCGGAACGTGTCCGGCTATTCAGCGCTAATGCATGTATTTGTACCTGCGTGCTATACATGCAGATACAGTTACTGCAAGAGGGGGTGGCTGTCGCTAGCACCGGGGCCACTCCAACGCTAGTGACGCCACCCGGGGATGAGAGGGCCCGTGTTGCTCGGCCCATACATGTTAAAGGCTCGGCAGCGCGGGCCCCGTAGTAGCGTCGCTACCGCTGTAGCCGCCATAACGGGGCATATGAGGGGGGCGTGTCACCGGGCGGCATGGGCCACGTAGCAGCCACTATGGCTGCTACATTGGTAGCTATGCCACTGCATCTATGCCCGTTCCCACGACGGGTGGAGGAGATCCTTCTGCTCTTCCGGTCTGTACAGTGTGTGGCTCAGCATAGGAAGGCCCGGTGACGTCAATACATCGCGCCTGTCTGCGCCGAGCCACTCAAGAGATAGTGAATGCTGGAGCAAAGAGCTGTCAGGTCCTTACTCCAGCCCTAAACTCAACTGTATCTGCGTCCTGAAGGTCCCCCCGGAGGTCTTCACACGACCCCCCCAGGGGGTCACGACCCACAGTTTGGAAAACAGTACTTAAGACAAGCAAGGTATTGAACAGCGTGTACCAGGGATTATGTGCACTGTAGGCACCTGATGGTAGAAATGTGGTCTCGGATGAGAGCACATCACTTTCTCATTGTTCTCAGTGTTCTTCGTTCCCACCCCTATAAAACTGTCGGAGGTACAATATATGTCCGACAGATGCCATACAGTGGAATCCGTCGAACGTAGGCCCCCATGTTAAAGAAACAAACGGCATACGTATTTTTACGAGATTTCTTTGCTATTCCATACTTTTTTTTGTGGTTAACTGATGTATACCAAAATACACTCTTTTGGCCTCTGTCTAGCAATGGAAGCCTATGAACACGTTTAGCGTGTACGCCGGGAGATTTTCCGTATTATGTCAGATTTGTTACAGAAATCTAAAAAAATAAATCTATAGGTCTCTTTGTCCAATATAGTTGGAGCCATCCAACTCCAGGCAGGGTTTAGCATATCCCAAGAGCTAAGTAGTCAATGTAACAGAAAAGTTGTGTATCTTCTATTCATGTGCATTAGGCTATGTTCACACAGGACGAATACGCTCCGTAAAAGTACACAGGGTAGCCGCCCTGGTCCCCACAAGGAATTCTGTCCGAAAAAACCTACTGCAACCCGGCCTCCTGGGATAACGTTTCATCCTATGGGACCGCTGCAACCTGTGGTTGGCTGCAGCAGTCACATGGGATGAAACGTTATCCCTGGATGCAGAAGCAAAGAGGTCTGGGTAAGTATAATCTTTTTTTTTTCTGAGTTACGATTTTTGCGGCGGAATTGCAGCTTTTCCGCCTCAAAAATGGCAACATCTGCTATTTGTTGCGGGTTTTACCTTCCCATTCATTTCAATGGGGAAAACCTGCAAAAGAAAACCATAGATTCCGCAACATAAATTCACATGCACCGCACCACAGGTAAATTTCTAAATTTTGGCGCATTTTTTATGCAGCGTGTGAATGATATTTGTTTATATCTCCTCCACTCTGCTGCTACTGTATTACGCTGCAGATTCTCAGCAATGAAATAAGTTGTGGAAAATCTGTAGGATACTGCTAGGCCATTAGTCAAATCAGTTTCCATAGCGGTCTATGTGGCACATAAGGTCAGCAAAAAATAAACAGTGACAGCTCAATCCATATATCGCATTTATTTAGGTAAGACTAGGGTTTAGAACCCACGTAGCAACAGTTGCATGTGGCCGAAACCACACCCACATTGGCCACTGCAAGTGAGTCTGATATTGTCCACTGCTACGTGGGACCGTACCTTCATAATGATACAAAAGTGTATTAGTCCAGTGATTTTTTTGTAAAGGATTTAACCCATTAGTGACCGCCCATTGGTGTTTTTACGGCGGTCTATAACGGGTTTTATTCTGATGCAGTAGCCTTTTTAAAGTGCTGCTTCAGAATAAAACAGGGCCGCCGGGAGCAGGAAAAGCTCCCTGCTCTCGGGTAGTGGAGGGCTTGCAGCAGACCTGCTTGAGAGGGCGGGATCAAATTCAAAATCGATCCCGCCCATGTAACCCCTTAGATGCGTTGGTCAATAGCAACCACCGCATCTCGGAGGTCTTAGAGGGAGGGGGCTCCCTAAACTTATATCACCGGAACAGACGGGGTTTGTTCCAGGACGAGAGGGTAGGTTTAATACTACCAGAATAATTAATGCAATTGCCTTTGCTAAAAAGCATTTTATACCGTTGGTCCTTCTTAGCACAGATGCTGAGAAGGCCTTTGATAGGTTCTCCTGGCATTTTATGGAGACTGTGTTGGAGAGATTGGGCTTCCCAAGCATCTTTATTGGAGGATTTTTTTTCTCTTTATAAAGACCCGCATGCCAGACTGAAGATTAATGACACACTCTCGCCAGTTTTTGAAAAAAATAATGGAACTAGGCAGGAATGCCCGCTCTCTCCTTCGCTCTTCATTCTGGTAATGGAGACTCTAATCCAGAAAATTTTGCAGACCCCTAAAACTCAGGGACTACAGGTTGGCTCCCAAATGCATTCTGTCGCGGCATTCACAGATGACCTCTTAGTTTTAATCACAAATCCAGCGCAGGCCCTCCCTAAACTATTGGATATTTTCGAGGAGTTTGGAAAAATATCCAATTTCAAGATAAATTACGGTAAATCTGAAGTCCTTAATGTTAATGCCCCGCGATCAATAGTGACGGCGTTACTATCTTTGATCCCGTTTTCTTGGAACTCAGATATGATTAACCCCTTAACGCTCATTGACGTACTATTACGTCATGGTAAGCGCCCTGTTCGCGCTCCATGACGGAATAGTACGTCTCGGGAGTAACGGCCGTATCGGCCGTCCTCCCGACACATACAGGAGCTGTGACAGCTGCTGTCTCGTACAGCAGCTGTCACAGCTCCTACAGCGGGGACCGATCGCTGTGTCCCCGCTGATTAACCCCTGAAAAGCCGTGTTCAATAGCGATCACGGCTTTTTAGGGGTTAAGCTGCCATCGCCGGCCTGCTACACGATAGCGGCCGGCGATGGTGACTATGGCAACTGGACACCAAACAATGGCGTCCGGCTATGCCATAGACGGAAGCCTAGTGAGTCCTGACGAAGTCAGGACCCACTATGCTTGCTGTCAGTGAGTAGCTGACAGTTCTAATACACTGCACTACGCATGTAGTGCAGTGTATTAGAATAGCGATCAGGGCCTCCTGCCCTCATGTCCCCTAGTGGGACAAAGTAAAAAAGTAAAAAAAAAGTTAAAAAAAGATGTGTAAAAATAAAAAAAAATAAAAGATTTAAAAGTAATAAAAGTAAAAATCTCCCCTTTTCCCTTATCAGTCCTTTATTATTAATAAAAATATATAAACAAACAAATAAACTATACATAATTGGTATCGCCGTGTCCGTAACGGCCTGAACTACAAAATTATTTTATTATTTATCCCACGCGGTGAACGCCGTAAAATAAAATAATAATAAACCGTCCCAGAATCACAATACCTAAAAATGGTATTGATGGACACTACAGTTCGTTATGCAAAAAATAAGTCCTCGCACGGCTTTATTGATGGAAAAATAAAAACATTATGGCTCTTAGAATATGATAACACAAAAAGTGAATGATTTTTTACAAAACGTATTTTATTGTGCAAACGCCATAAGACCTAAAAAAAAACTATAAACATCTGGTATCGCCGTAATCGTATCGCCCCGCAGAATAAAGTGAATATGTCATTTATAGCGCACGGTGAACGCTGTAAAAAAAATAGAATAAAAAAACAATAGTAGAATTGCTGTTTTTTAGTCACCGCGCCACTTAAAAATAGAATAAAAACTGATCAAAAAGCCGCATGCACCCCAAGAAAACTACAATGGATTCTTCAAGGGGTCTAGTTTCCAAAATGGGGTCACTTTTGGGGGGTTTCCACTGTTTTGGCACCACAAGACCTCTTCAAACCGGACATGGTGCCTAATAAAAAGGAGGGCTCAAAATCCACTAGGTCCTCCTTTGCTTCGGAGGCCGCTGCTTCAGTCCATTACCGCCCGAGGGCCACATGTGGGATATTTCTCTAAACTGCAGAATCTGGGCAATAAATATTGAGTTGCGTTTCTCTGATAAAACCTTTTGTGTTATAAAAAAAAGTGGTATAAAAAGGATTTTCTGACAAAAAAAAAAGTAGATTTCACCTCTACTTTGCTCAAAATTCCTGTGAAACACCTAAAGGGTTCATAAACTTTCTAAATGCTGTTGTGAATACTTTGAGGGTTCTAGTTTCTAAAATGGGGTGTTTGATTGGGGTTTCTAATATATGGGCCCCTCAAAGCAACTTCAGAACTGAACTGGAACCTAAAAAAATAAATAAATTAGGCAATACTTCGCTTCTTAAATTATACTGATAATGAGCCGTGCCCACCCCGCGATGACCCCAGTTTTGACCGTTTGTATAAATGGAGACCCCTATTAGACCGTTTCAGTGCCCGGTTTTCCCAAGCATACACCCCCGAGAAGTGTATTTCTATTGATGAGTCCTTGGTACATTTTAAAGGGAGGGTTCAATTCCGCCAGTACCTGCCGGGTAAGAGGGCAAGCTATGGCGTAAAGATGTATAAGCTGTGCGAGAGTGCATCAGGATATACCTACAAATTTAGGATATATGAAGGGAAGGACACCAGTATTCAGCCCCCAGAATGCCCCCCCCCTTACTGGGAGTTAATGCAAAAATTGTGTGGGATTTGGTGCACCCACTGCTGGACCAGGGTTACCACCTCTACCTGGATAATTTTTATACCAGCGTCCCACTCTTCAACTGCCTCGCTTCCAGAAGTCCTGCGGCATGCGGCACTGCTAGAAGAAATCTGAGAGGCCTCCCTAAGACTCTGCAGGGCAAACACTCAGAAGGGGTGAGAGCAGGGCACAATCTAGCAGCAACATATTGTGTTTCAAGTACAAGGACAAGAGAGATGTCACACCAGTACCCATGTACCTGTACGAGGTACCAGTACAGAGACCCCCAAACCAGACTGCATCCTGGACTACTATAGGTACATGAGAGGGGTGGACTCGTCAGATCAAGCCCTGAAGCCCTACAGCGCTATGCGGTGTAGTATAAGAAGCTGGTCGTGCACATCATACAGATGGCATTGTACAACGCGTACGTGCTACATCGATGTACAGGCCAGACGGGAACTTTCCTGGAATTTCAAGAGGTGGTTATCAAGAAACTAATTTTTATGGACCAAGACTGGCAAGAAAGAAAAAAGTCCCCAAACTGGCAAGAAAGAAAAAAGTCAAAAGAGGTACAAAGTCTGCTATAAGAGGGGGATAAGGAAGGACACAATATATCAATGTGACACATGTCCCGAAAAACTAAGGCTCCGTATGAAAGAGTGCTTCAAAATTTATCATACATCCCATGATTTTTAATCTACCCCAGTTTTACTTACCCTGATGCACTCCGCACAGCTTATCCCCCCCTCGTCTTTCCCCTCTGAGAACCCACATTACAGTTTATGGGGTGTATGTCTCCGGTCAAAATGCTCACTACACCTCTAGATGAATGCCTCAAGGGTGTAGTTTTAAAACGGGGTCACTTCTTGGGGGTTTCAACTGTACTGGTACCTCAGGGGCTACTGCATACATGACTTTGCACCAAAAAATCCCCAGTAGGCCAAATGTTGGTCCTTTCCTTCCGAGCCCTCCCATGGGCCCAAACGGCAGTTTATCACCACAAATGGGGTACTGCCGCACTCAGGACAAATTGGGCAACAGAATGGGGTATTTTATTTCTTGTGAAAATTAGAAATTTTCAGCCAAAACTACATATTATTGGAAAAAATAATTTTGTTTTAATTCCCAGCCCAATTCAAATAAGTTCTGTGAAAAAAACTGTGGGGTCAAAATGGTCACATCACCCATAAATGAATTCCTTGAGGGGTGTAGTTTCCAAAATGGGGTCACTTCTGGTGGGTTTCCATTGCTTTGATACCTCTGGGGCTCTGCAAATGCGACATGGCACCCGAAAACCAATCCAGCAAAATCTGGACTCCAACAAACAGATAGCACTCCTTTGCTTCTGAGCCCTCCCATGGGCCCAAATGGCAGTTTATCACCACAAATGGGGTATTGCCGCACAAAGGACACATTGGGCAACAAAATGAGGTATTTTGTTCCCTGTGAAAATAAGACATTTTGATAAAAAATGCCATCTTATTGGAAAAAATGTCATTTTTTTTATTTCACAGACCAATTCAAATAGGTGCTGTAAAAAAACTGTGGGGTCAAAATGATAACCACAACCATGAATGAATTCCTTGAGGGGTATAGTTTCCAAAATGGGGTCACTTCTGGTGGGTTTCCATTGCTTTGATACCTCTGGGGCTCTGCAAATGCGACATGGCACCCGAAAACCAATCCAGCAAAATCTGGACTCCAACAAACACATAGCGCTCCTTTCCTTCTGAGCCCTCCCATGGGCCCAAACGGCAGTTTATCGCCACAAATGGGGTATTGCTGCACTCAGGACAAATTGGGCAACAAAATGGGGTATTTTGTTCCCTGTGAAAATAGGAAATTTTGATCATAAATTACATCTTATTGGAAAAAATTTCATTTTTTTAATTTCACAGCCCAATTAAAATAGGTGCTGTGAAAAAACTGTGTGGTCAAAATGATAACAACAGCCATAAATTAATTCCTTGAGGGGTGTAGTTTCCAAAATTGGGTCACTATTGGGGGATTCCTACTGTTTTGGCACCTCAACACCTCTTCAAACCTGGCATGCTGCCTAAAATATATTCTAATAAAAAAGGGGCCTAAAAATGCACTAGGTGCTTCTTTGCTTCTAGGGCTTGTGTTTTAGTCCACAAGCGCACTAGAGCCACATGTGGGATATTTCTAAAAACTGCAGAATCTGGACAATACATATTTAGTAGTGTTTCTCTGGTAAAACCTTCCGTGTTACACAAAAAAAATTGAATAAAATTGAAATTCAGCAAGAAAAATGAAAATTGCAAATTTCACCTCCACTTTGCTTTAATTCCTGTGAAATGCCTGAAGGGTTAAAAAACTTTCTAAATGCTGTTTTGAATACTTTGAAGGGTCTAGTTTTTAAAATGGGGTGTTTTATCAGGGTTTCTAATACATAGGCCCCTCAAAGCCACTTCAGAACTGAAGAGGTACCTTAAAAAAAAGGATTTTGAAATTTTCTTTAACCCCTTAACGACCAAGGACAAAAATGTACGTCATGGTCGGCTGCTAGTTCCCGCACCATGACGTACATTTTCGTCCGCATTTCAAACTGTCACTCTGTGTAAACACAGAGTGACAGACCCGCGCTGACAGTTGTCCCCGACAGCTGAGACATCAGTCTTGCCGGACAGCGGACCATCGCCGCTGATTTCGGCAGTTAACCCCTTAAGTGCGGCGACGGATTGCCGTCGCCGCATTTAAGTGGTTTGAAGCACATCAGCAGCCCCCACGAAGTGATCGTGGGGGCTACCGATGCTTGTCACGGCAATCGGAGGTCAGATAATGACCTCCGGGTTGCCATGCACGGAAGCCTCGGAGGAACAGCCTCCGGCCGTTCCTCCTCTGCTTCCTGTCAGTGTGACAGTCACATCACAATGACAGTTAGGGTATGTTCACACGGCCAAATTTCAGACGTATACGAGGCGTATTATGCCTCGTTTTACGTCTGAAAATAGGGCTGCAATACGTCGGCAAACATCTGCCCATTCATTTGAATGGGTTTGCCGACGTACTGTGCAGACGACCTGTCATTTACGCGTCGTCGTTTGACAGCTGTCAAACGACGACCCGTAAATTTACTGCCTCGGCAAAGAAGTGCTGGGGACTTCTTTGCCACGTAATTTGAGCCGTTCTTCATTGAAATCAATGAAGCACGGCTCAAGGTTTACGAGCGTCTCAGACGCCTCGTAAATTACGAGGAGCTTTTACGTGTGAAACGAGGCAGCTGTTAACAGTCTGTCTTTTCACACGTAACTGCCTCTCAGCGTGTGAACATACCCTTAGAGTACATTACACTACGTGTGTAGTGTAATGTACTCTAGCAGCGATCAAAGCTGCAAGACTAAGTGTCCCCTAGTGGGACAAGTTAAAAAAGTAAAAAAAAGTAATAAAAATGTTTTAAAAAAAGTGTAAAAATAAAAGTTATAAGTTCTATAAACACTAAATGCTTTTTTTCCTATAATAAGACTTTTATTATAGAAAAAAAATGAACACGTTAAAAAAGTACACATATCTGGTATCACCGCGTTCGTAACGAACCCAACTATAAAACTATAATGTTATTTTTCCTGCACGATGAACACCCCAAAAAAAATCAATAAAAAACTACGACAGAATCGCAATTTTTTGGGTCACCACCGCTCCCTAAATAAAGAATAAAAAGTGATCAAAAAGTCGCATGTACCCGAAAATAGTACCAATAAAAACTTCTATCCGTCCCGCAAAAAACAAGCCCTTACACAGCTTTTTTGACTAAAAAATTAAAAAATTATGGCTCTCAGAATATGGTGACACAGAATTTTTTTTTTTTATAAATAAGTCATTTTATTGCGCAAACGCTAAAAAAAAGGACCAAACCTATATACATATGGTATCGCCGTAATCGTACCAACCCGCAGAATAAATTAAAAATGTCATTTATTGCGTACGGTGAGCGCCGCAAAAAAAACCACTAAAAAAACGGTGTTAGAATTCCTGTTTTTTGCTCAGGATTGCAAAAAAATTGAATAAAAAGTGATAAAAAAAAAACGCATGTACCCCAAAATGGTACCAATGAAAACTACAGATTGTCCCGCAACAAATAAGCCTTCACACCACTCTATTGATGGAAAAATAAAAAAGTTATGGCTCTTGGAAAGCGGGGAGTGAAAATCTAAAATATGAAAGCAAAAAATGGATCAGTCCTGAAAGGGTTAATTAATTTCTAATGAAAAAACGTATGACAACATGTGGGGTATTTCCGTACTCGGGAGAAATTGCTTTATAAAAAAATGGTTGTTTTTTTCCTCCTTTATCCCTTGTGAAAATGAGAAAATGCAACATTTTAGTGGAAAAAATTTTGATATTAATTTTCGCGCCCTAATTCTAATAAACTCTGCAAAAGACCCGTGGGGTCTAAATGCTCACTATACCCCTAGAAAAATTCCTTGAAGGTTTTTCCAAAATGGGGACACTTTTGGTGGGTTTCTACTGTTTTGGTCCCTCCAGTGCATTGCAAATGCGACATGGCACCGAAAACCATTCCAGCAAAATCATAAATCCAAATGGCGCTCCTTCCCTTCTGAGCCCTGCTGTGGGTCCAAACAGCAGTTTATTACCACATATGGGGTATTGTCGTAATCGGGAGACATTGCTTTACAAATGTTGGGGTGCATTTTCTTCGTTATTCCTTGTAAATAATAAAAATTTCTATGTTGTTTCAGAAAAAAAGTACATTTTAATTCTTACAGACTAATTTCAATATATTTAGCGAAAAACCTGTGTGGTCAAAATGCTAACTATACCCCTAGATAAATACCTTAAGGGGTCTAGTTTTCTAAATGGAGTCGTTTATGGGGAGTTTCTATCATTCTGGCAGCTCAAAGCCTCTCCAAATGTACATTGGGGCCTAAAACATTTTCAAGCAAAATATGAGTCCTGAAAGCCTCCGGGTGTTCCCTTCCTTTGGGGCCCTGCCGTGTGTCCAAACAACGCATTAGGGCCACAATGTGGGTATTTTTGAAAACAGGAGAAAGAGGGTGATAGATTTTGGGGTGTGTTTCTTCATTTTCATGGTCGCTTTACAAAGAAATCGGTCTTCAAACAAATACTTTTATGAAAAAAGTGAAATTATTATTTTTTTCACCTGATATGCATTAAATTTAGCAAAGAACTGTGGGGTCAAAATAATTACTATACCCCTAAATAAATACCTTATGGGGTCTAGTTTTCTAAATGGGGTCGTTTATGGGGAGTTTCTATCGTTCTGGCAGCTCAAAGCCTCTCCAAATGTACAGTGGGGCCTAAAACATTTTCAAGCAAAATATGAGTCCTGAAAGCCTCCAGGTGCTCCCTTCATTTTGGGTCCTGCCGTGTGTCCAGGCAGCGCATTAGGGTCACAATGGGGGCATTTTTGAAAACAGGAGAGAGAGGGTGATAGATTTTGTTGTGTGTTTCTTCATTCTCATGGTCGCTTTACAAAGAAATTGGTCTTCAAACTGATACTTTTATGAAAAAAAGTGAAATTATTTTTTTTTTCACCTGCTATGTATTAAATTTAGCAAAAAACTGTGGGGTCAAAATACTTACTATACCCTTAGGTAAATACCTTAAGGGGTCTAGTTTTCTAAATGGGGTCATTTGTGGGGGTTTCCATCACTCTGAGACCTATGAGCCTCTGAAAACCTGGCTTGGTGCCGGAAAACAAAATGTACTTCAAAATTTATAAAATTATTATTCAATTTGTAAGTCCTCTAAATTGCTGAAAATTTATTTTATTTTTTCAAAAGTGCTGCCAAAATGGAGTAAAGAGATAGAAATATATATTTAATTAAAATTTTTTTACAGTATGTGTGTACATATGTGACATATTGCAGTTAAAAATAGGGGAAAATGGTAATTTTTACAAAATTTCTTCCATTTTTCTATTTTTTAATTAATTTCCGCAAATCGTATCAGTCTACTTTTACCACTAAAATAAAGTACAACATGTGACGAAAAAACAATGTCAGAATTACTTGGATATTCAAAACTTTCACAGAGTTATTCTCTGATAAAGTCAGACATACCAGATTTGACAAACATGTACAAACATGCCCGGTCATTAAGGGGTTAAAAAAAAGAAATTACTGTTTATGTTCTAAGCCTTTTTTACGTCCAAGAAAAATAAAATAATGTTCAAAAAACGATGCCAATCTAAAGTAGACATATGGGAAATGAGAACAAGTAACTATTTTGGGTGGTATAACCGTCTGTTTTACAAGCAAATGCATTTAAATTCTGAAAAATGCTATTTTTTATAAATTTTCCCTAAATTTTGCAATTTTTCACCAATAAACACTGAATATATCGTCCAAATTTTACCACTAACATAAAGCCCAATGTGTCACGAGAAAACAATCTCAGAATCGCTTGGATAGGTTTAAGCATTCCGACGTTATTACCACATAAAGTGAAATATGTCAGATTTGAAAAATGGGCTCTGAGCCTTAAGGCCAAAACAAGGCTGCGTCCTTAAGGGGTTAAATATTTAGGAATTTACATTCCCTGTAACCTTCATGACTTATACCTACATAATTATAAACCCTTAGGCTAGATTCACACGAGCACATTACGTACCTAATGGACGGATGTATTTCGGCCGGAAGTCCCGGACCGAACACACTGCAGAGAGCCGGGCTTCTAGCATCATACTTATGTACGATGCTAGGAGTCCATGCCTCTCCGTGGAACTTCTGTCCCGTACTGAAAACATGATTACAGTACGGGACAGTTGTCTCGCAGCGAGGCAGGGACTCCTAGCATTGTACGTAAGTATGATGCTAGGAGCCCGGCTCCCTGCAGTGTGTTCGGTCCAGGACTTGCGGCCGAAATACGTCCGTCCTTTACGGACGTAATGTGCTCGTGTGAATCCAGCCTTACTTTCAAAAATAGCAGACCAACTTTCTCACTTTCATATTCCATTTGTTTCCTGGCTGGGGAGGAAATATATTATTAAAACATATATCTTACCTCAGGTTCTATACACTGTCTTAGCGGTTCCCAAAAAATTGCCTAGATCCTTTTTTAACCGCTTTAACTCTCTGTTTTCAAGTTTCATCTGGAATGGTAAACGCCCTAGAATAGCCTTTCAACAACTTAGACACCATATGACATTAGGGGGTTGTGACCTGCCGATGTCTGGTCCTATTATAGAGCAAATCATTTATCAAGGTGGCTCAAATTGGTACATCGGCTGGACGACTCTCCTCACTTACAATTCGAGATATATTTATTAGGTGACGAAGGTAGTATTTATCTTTGGTTAGAGGTTAAACCTAATCACCCTCTTTGTAGCTTGACTACCAGAGGTACTGTTGCAGTGGTACAAGATTTTATGGCATTGACACAAGCCTATAGTTTCTCGGTCACCATTGATGCCGCTTAGTCTGCTCCCGGCTTATGTCACACAACAACCTACATCTTTATTACTCCACTGGTCAAGGTTAACGAATTGTGCTATTTCTCCCCCACCTCAGGAACCCCACACAAATACCTACATTGGTGTCCTTGTTATCTGTGAACGAGACTCATAGGGTCTCCTTTTTGCATACAATGTCTTTCCAGTGTATATGTAGAAGATTTGCGGGAATGACTCGATCACCTTTACGGGATATCAACTGGCTTGAGTAATTTTTGGTGGCTTCTCAGCTACATAAGGGCCTGTTATCCAAAATTTATAGATTATTGCTCTCTAATGTTGACTCAGCTGTACCAACCTTTATAGCAGCTTGGGACTGGGATTTGGGCCCAAGGTTTACACCGGCTGAGACCTCCAGAATCTTAGCTAACTCGCATAGGTTCTCAATATGCATAAGAATCCAAGAGAATTCTTATAAGACCTTGACAAGCTGAAATTAATGGGTTATTCTCCAGATGATACCTGTTGGAGGTGTAATTCTGAGCAAGTTACGATGTCCCATATTTGCTTGAACTCTACGGTTATCAAACCATTCTGGAGAGAAGTTTTACATTATGTAAAATTAGTTCTCTCTCTCTCTATCTCCCCACGATTTGATAATGGCTGCTAAGCTTCTCATCCCTCTGAAATGGAGATCAGTGACTCCTCCATCTTTAGAATAATGGTTTGACAAAATTCACCAAATTGCTAGGTTGAAGGAACTCTCTAGTTGGGAGTGCGGTACTCACACCAAATTTTTGAACTTATGGAAACCATGGCGAGATTTCAATGATACAAGACATGCCACTGTAGGTAGCACTATATCCGCATGATGTATTTGTTCTGTTGGGTGGGCACACATGGCTATACAAGCGGTTTCTTTAATGGTGGGCCCCCTCATTTTCTGTTTAGTGGGTCTCTTTGTTGTAAGATCTCATTGGTTGGACATGGTCGTTCGCCTGAATGCCACACTATATTCCTGACATGTGGCCATCATTTGTGCAATACAGTATGATTTGTGGATGTTCGATATATTCAGACACTCTGTACTAGTTGTTTTATTTGATGTTATAATCCCCCCCCCCTATTTTGTATTATTTTATTATTTCTGTACTGCTTATGACTGAAGGCCTGCGTGCCTATAGTACATTTATACTTGTTTGAATACTTTGAAATTCAATAAAAACAAATTTGAGAAGAAAAAAGTCGTAAGTACTCCAAAATGGTAACAATAAAAACGACAAGTCCTGACGTAAAAAAAAAAAAAAAAAAGCCCTTGTACAGCTGCATCGGCGGAAGAATAAAAAAGTTATGGCTTTTAAAATAATGCAAAAACAAATAATTTTGAAAAAAAAGTGTTTTACTGTGTAAAACTATAGAAATTTGGTATTGCCACAATCGTAACGACCCGCTGAATAGTGTTATTATGTTAAGTATACCACACGGTAAACGGCATAATAAAAGTTAATCGATAAATTATCTGTACCCCAAAATGGTGCTATTAAAAATATACAACTTGGCCCGCAAGAAACAAGTCCTTACACATCTATGTAGACAGAAAAATAAAAAAAGTTATATCTCTTTGAATGCGACGATGGAAAAATCATAAAAAATTGCTTCGGTCATTTAGGTCTAAAATAGGCTGGTCATCAAGGGGTTAAAAAAAAGCTTCCGAAGGCTGTCTTTGGGTATGTTCGCACAAGCTATTTTCGGGCCGTAAACGGACGAAAAACGGCTGAGAAATCGGAAGCAGAACGCCTCCAAAGATCTGCCAATTGATTGCAAGCAGTATTACAAGCAGTATTACAAGCAGTATTAAAGGCTATGTGAACCTTTGAAATTATATATTTTTTAAAATAAAAATGTTTATTAGGGCAGATACAGACGGACGTTGCGTTTTTGCGCGCGCAAACAACGCAGCGTTTTGCGCGCGCAAAAACCATTTGACAGCTGCGTGTGTCATCCGTGTATGATGCGCGGCTGCGTGATTTTCGCGCAGCCGCCATCATAGAGATGAGGCTAGTCGACGCCCGTCACTGTCCAAGGTGCTGAAAGAGCTAACTGATCGGCAGTAACTCTTTCAGCACCCTCGACAGTGAATGCCGAACACAATATACAGCAACCTGTTAAAAAAAAAAAAGAAAAAGTTCGTACTTACCGAGAACTTCCCGGCCGTTGCCTTGGTGACGCGTCCTTGGTGACGCGCCTCTCTTGACATCGGGCCCCACCTCCCTGGATGACGCGGCAGTCCATGTGACCGCTGCAGCCTGTGCTTGGCCTGTGATTGGCTGGAGCTGTCACTTGGACTGAATTGTCATCCCGGGAGGTCAGACTGGAGGAAGAAGACGGGAGTTATCGGTAAGTCAGAACTTCGTTTTTTTTTACAGGTTCATGTTTATTGGGATCGGAAGTCACTGTCCATGGTGCTGAAACAGTTTAACTCTTTCAGCACCCTGGACAGTGACTATCTCCGGACGTTGCGTACCGGAAATTTTTTTGCCGGGTTCGGCCAAAACGAGTCCGGCCGAACCCGGTGAAGTTCGGTTCGATTGGCAGGGTTCGCTCATCTCAAAGACACTCCATTTGGATGTTTGGAAACAGAAAAGCACGTGGTGCTTTTCTGGTTACATTCATCCTTTTGACAGCTGGTGCGCTGTTTCAGTCGGTTCGCACGGAATTGCTTCCGTGCGACCTGCGTGGTTTTCACGCACCCATTGACTTCAATGGGTGCGTGATGCGTGAAATACGCGGAGATATTGAACCTGTCGCGCTTTTTGCGCAGCTGACAAACGCTGCGCAAAAAGCACGGACTGTCTGTACTGCCCCATAGACTTGTATTGGTCTGTGCGTGGCGCGTGAAAACCACGCGGCCCGCACGGACCGAATACACGCTCGTGTGAATCCCCCCTTAGTGTGATTGGCGCAACTTTTAAGTACATTTTATTAAAAATATTTTTTTCTTTTTTAGATAAAGCTGCTTTGTATCCTGTATGCAGAGCAGCTGTATCGAGACCTGAATCCGTCAGGTCAGCAGAACCAACGGGCTCAGTGACAGCGAGTCCTGCGTTTGAACGTGCGGTTATCGATCACATCTAAGTTATGAACAGCTAATTGTGTAAAAATAACGAGAACAAAACCAATGGCATTTTTTTTTTATGCTTTTCCCATTCGCATAAATTACACTAACATATTTAACCAAAAATTGTGCCTAAAAAAACTTGTCCCGCAAAAAACAAACAAACAAACAAGAACTCCAATAGCTCCAAGGCTGACGGAATGCGAGGAGGCGACCAGTGAAAGGGTCAGGTGATCAGTACGCAGAGCAGTTTACGGCAGAGGGAGAAAAGCTCAGCTCTGTGATACACTGTAGTTCTTTTTTGGCATTTAGTGCCACAACACTTTCCCTCAAAAAACAAATGTTACGTTATTAAGAACGAGGTTTTCACTAATCAAATGCACACATTTGCGGCCGAACACCTTGCAGTTTCCACAACGTTGTTTTTTTTTTAAATAAACGGCAATATGCTCTGAAACGGGGAATCCCACACCATTTAAAATCGCTTTTAACATGCCCTCCAGCACATAAAAACATGAAACCAACAACGTCATCGCCAACACCGTGCAGAACACCCCGCCGCCTGCACAGCACGAGAACAACAACAACAACTGCTGCTGCTGCTCTCCGAGCGCGCAGAGAAGAACACGTGACCGGTACGTCATGCGGCCAACCAGGAGCGACTCCATGCTACACACCATGATGGCTGCTTCCGTTACTGTCACAGAGCTCGGCTTTCTGCAAGAATGTCAACTTTGGCGGCTGCGTAGTCCGCACTTCCCTAGTAAAGTAGGGGGGCGACCAGCCTGGCTGGGTGAGGTGGGGGTGCCGGGCCCGGAAAATCTGCAATGTGGAGTTTGCATGAAACCGTTGGCTTTCCTGCTCCAAGTTTACGCGCCGTGTACCGGGAGCTTCCACCGGACTATCTTCCTGTTCACCTGCCGGGACCCCGTGTGTCATCGAGTAGCGGAGAATCGATGCTATAAAGGTATCACAGCTGTGAATAAAGCTTACTTCTCTTATAGGGGGATCCCACATGTTTGTCTCACATATTAGGAGATGGCACTGGTGTTTTTCTGCATGAATGGTGTCCAACCAGAATCTGACAAATTGTTTCCAGAGACCCCCATGGTCGGCTAATGACTATATTGGGCCGACTATATGGAGCCAACAGGAGAGGAAGTGAAATGGCGCTTTTGTTAGCGCCACCTCTTTCTAACAATGTCTGTCCACACTTCTGTTGCCCGATAATGACTGATCTGTGAAACGCGGATCGCGCACGGATGGCTTCCATGTGCAGTCAATTGTTTCAACGGACCAAATTAAAGAGGCTCTGTCACCAGATTTTGCAACCCCTATCTGCTATTGCAGCAGATAGGCGCTGCAATGTAGATTACAGTGACGTTTTTATTTTTAAAAAACGAGCATTTTTGGCCAAGTTATGACCATTTTTGTAATTATGCAAATGAGGCTTGCTAAAGTCCAAGTGGGTGTGTTTAAAAGTAAAAGTCCAAGTGGGCGTGTATTATGTGCGTACATCGGGGCGTTTTTAATACTTTTACTAGCTGGGCGTTCTGATGAGAAGTATCATCCACTTCTCTTCAGAACGCCCAGCTTCTGGCAGTGCAGATCTGTGACGTCACTCACAGGTCCTGCATCGTGTCGGCCACATCGGCACCAGAGGCTACAGTTGATTCTGCAGCAGCATCGGCGTTAGCAGGTAAGTTGATGTAGCTACTTACCTGCAAACACTGATGCTGCTGCAGAATCAACTGTAGCCTCTGGTGCCGATGTGTCCTCGCTCGCACACAATACACGCCCACTTGGACTTTTACTTTTAAACACACCCACTTGGACTTTTGCAAGCCTCATTTGCATAAATACAAAAATGGTCATAACTTGGCCAAAAATGCTCCTTTTTTAAAAATAAAAACGTTACTGTAATCTACATTGCAGCGCCGATCTGCTGCAATAGGAGATAGGGGTTGCAAAATCTGGTGACAGAGCCTCTTTAATGAAATGCCCGGGACTGTTCCGTCATAAACAGACTGGAGTAGGACCTTTCCCGTTTTTGTCGGAATGGCCATGCGGTTCTGTTAAAGGGGTTTTCCACCTTCTGATGACCTATCCACCGGACAGGTCATTAATACATGATCTGTGGGGGTCCGACACCCGGGCCCCGCACAGATCAGCTGGTCTGGTGCCTCCGTTTATCGGACATACAAGCTGGAAGCAGTTAGCTCCGGCCACGGAATAGCGGCCGAGCTGCAGTACTGAAGCTTTGCTCCTATTCAAGTGAATAGGAGCAGTTCTGCAGCACGGCCGCTATGCAAAGTACAGAGCAAACTGCTTCCGGGCTCTGTACATAGCATTATGTGCCACAACATCCGAAACCGCTGGAGCGGCTTATCGGTCCGGGTGTCCAACCTGCACCGATGGCATACTGATGATCTATCTGATGGATAGGTCATCAGTTGTCAGAAGGTGGACAACCCTTAAAACAGAAGTGTCAACCACAAACGTTAGCGAAGTGTCAGGATTCTGAATAGACATCACGTCCTGGTTCGTCAGGACACTTGAGTAACGTTAATGTATGTGGCTGCACATAGTGATCTACTAAGATCACTATGTGCTGTGTAAATGAATGGAGAGAAGTGCATGACGCTGATTGGTCAGCCTCATACACTTCTCTCCACAACGCCCACTTGGTCAAAAAGTAAAACACGCCCAGTTGGGCATTAAGAAAGTCATTAGCATAAAGCTAAAATAGGTCATAACTCCGTCAAAAATCATAACAGTTTTTCTAATTAAAAAAACACTATCTACATTACAGCGCCGATCACATTATATAGGATATAGGCCACTTATAATGTGGTTACCAAGCCTCTTTAAAGAGGCTCTGTCACCACATTATAAGTGCCCTATCACCTACATAAGGAGATGGGCGCTGTAATGTAGGTGACAGTAATGCTTTTTATTTAAAAAAAACGATCTTTTTTCACAAAGTTAGGAGCGATTTTGGTTTATGCTAATGAGTTTCTTAATGCCCAAGTGGGCGTATTTTTACTTTTGACCAAGTGGGCGTTGTACAGAGGAGTGCATGACGCTGACCAATCGGCATCATGCACTCCTCTCCGTTCATTTAGACAGCAGAATCGCGTTCTTACTAGAACATGATCTGCAGCCACATACACAGCGATTCTGCTTGATTAACGTTAATCCAGTGTCCTGATAATGAATACACATGACCATCCAGCCTGGACGTCATGTGTATTCAGAATCCTAACACTAATGACTCTTTTCTGTGAGATTCCATCAACGGATACGAAATCTCGCGAGATTACGGAGGTAAACGAGATTTCGTATCCGTTGCTGGAATTTCACAGAAAAGATTCAAAAGTGTCAGGATTCTGAGTACACATGACGTCCAGGCTGGATGGTCATGTGTATTCATTATCAGGTCATGTGTATTCATTAAACTGTCCCACAGGGATTCCCCTGATAGTTGAGGGTAAGCGTGCAGATTTGGCATGAAGCAGAGAATTTACTGCTGTGGCCTTTCTAAAGACATCCGTCTCGAGTGCCATGATCCCCCATCTGTATTTTTATGTCTAGGGAATCAATACTGAGTACTGATGTATACGTTAGTTTGACATTGATTTCATTGTTATTTAATCTGCTTATCAAATGTGCAAGATCTTCCTGAGTCCCTTCCCAGATAAAGAGTACATCACCAATGAATCTCATCTAATTATGGACTTGTTCTATACGGCTGGGTTCACACACCCTATTTACGGACGTAATTCGGGCATTTTAACCTCGAATTACGTCCGAAAATACGTCGGCAAACATCTGCCCATTCATTTGAATGGGATTTACGATGTACTGTGCCGCGTCAAAGAAGTGCCTGTCACTTCTTGGGACGTAACTGGAGCCGTTTTCCATTGGCACCATAGAAAAACAGTTCCAATCACGTCCGTAATGGACGCAGCGAAAAACGCAGACAACATGCCATTACGTCTGAAATTCAGGAGCTGTTTTCTCCTGAAAACCGCTCCGTGATTTCAGCCGTAATGGAAGCTAACGTGTGAACATACTCTACCAGTTCACACAGTGCAGATTTAGCATTTTGTTTTTTTAAGCCAAAACCAGAATTGAATTCAGGAGAGCAGACCTAAAAAGTGTCTTCCTGTCAAGATACTGCAGGTGATGTGGCTTCACTGGGTTTTTCTTTTCTCAAGCTACTTGCCAGTGCTCCCGCCATATGACTGTCTTGTTTTAAAATGTCAGATTTCTGGTATCCGAATTATGAGCAGCGCCTTCAAGCTATGTATGTGGAAATTAGAATGTTTCTACTTGTATATTTTTATTTAAGCAGATGTCTGCTTATAGTTTTTAGAAACCAGCTACCGAGGAAAAATGACACCTACTCATATGGTCCACCTCCGGACTCGCCACCACCACATGGAGAACAACATATAAGTTTCCAGTTGAAATGTGGTCTTCGGCTCTGTAGAGTATGTGGCTGCCTGGGGCCCAAGTCATGCTCGAGATGTCATAAAGTGAGTTACTGTGACAGACTGCATCAACTGATGGATTGGAAATCACAGCATAAGGAGCTGTGTGGTCAGGAGTTTGGTAAGCTATATACTGGTATGGCATATATTATCTGGCATAATTAAGAAGTGGGCAGATTATGTTTTAAAATCTGCAATGTCTGTTCATGCCTGAGATACGTTAAAGGGAGTCTGTTTTAGGCTAACAAACCGTTGGCACCGCTAGTTAGTGATAGTGTAAAGGAAGAGGTTGATCATAGGGCTTGCATTAGGGTTAGGCCTCATATGGACGACCGTGCATTTGCGTCCGTAGTTGATCCACATTTTGCGGACCCATTAATTTCTATGGCCCTATGCACAACAACGTGGTTTTCTTTTGTGATCAAATGGGCAGCTATAGGTCCGTGGTTTTGTCGTCCAGAAAACCAATACGGTCGTGTGCATGAGGCCTAAATAACTATCATTCTGCCACGCACCTTATTCATATTAGGTTGGTTTGTGCTCTAACCACTCTCCTCCACACTGCAGTTCATTGACGCCACTAGGTGCAATTGGTTGACGGCTCGGCCGCCATATAAGTAGAGCCATCAATAAACTGCAAAGGAGAGAGGAGTGGTTGGAACTCTAGATGCCGGACACTTCCTGGTTTGGCAGACTCTAACCCTAACTTAAAGGGGTTGGCGAGGAATACATTTTCTCTTTTAACCTAAGGTGACATGTACAATTAACTTTCTAATATAATGTCTTTTTATTTTTGGAATGGCTACTTACTTCTAATTAGCGGTCACGTGACCACATCCAGAGTACATTTTTCATTTTGTGTGACGTTCCGTGTCTTTACTCAGCCAGCACTTCCGTCTAAAAAGAGGTGCGTCATCAACTACGTTTACAAGCAGTGGGCTCTTCAGAGCTCCACCTCTGGTCCAACTGCCTGTCGTTGATGACGCGCCGTGCCCCTTTTCAGCTGGAAGTGCTGGCTGAGCAAAGACACAGCGTCGTCTCTCAAAGTACATGCCCCCTACACCTCCTATCTCATCGTTCACGCCCCCTCTTTCTTCTCTCTCGGTGTTCCCTCACTGTCGGGACTCTGAGGGATCCCCTGACATCACTGTACATATATGGTCAGTTATGTCAAGGGCTTCCCCAGAGCAAGTCCCAAAGCAGAGTTTCCTCACTGCCTGGCCGCTGCGTCTCTCCTCGTACACACCCTCTCCTCTTCTCTTATCGCCCACGCTGGGTTATATAAATACAGGGGTGATGGGGGTTATATAAATAAATACAGGGATGATGGGGGGTTATATAAATACAGGGGTGATGGGGGTCATCCTCCCTGTGTGTAACCACCATCCTCCCTGTACAGGAATGATGGGGGTTATAAACAGGGATGATGAAGTTATATAATCCCCATCATCCCTGTGTGATAAATACTGTGTGTGTGTGTGTGTGTGTGTGTGTGTGTGTGTGTGACTGCGCAGAGAGCTGGGTGACTGTAATTAGAGCAGGGAATGACCTGTAAACATAGAGGGTTGTGGCAGTATGCAAATAGCTGAGATGCTGTGGAGGGAGGAAGGGGGTATGTAAGTTGTCTCCTCAGATACAACAAGGGATCATGGTTATGGTGGGTTACAAGACCGGAAACAGACGTGAACAGAAGCAAGGGATATAAACAAACAGAGCAGCATTGACGATTGAAATCCGACAGAAACTGGTGAGAAGGTTAATAGGGGGTTGTTTTTAGAAAATATTTTTTTCCTGGCCAACCCGTTTAACCCCTTCCCGTAAAGCGCAGTACCATTACGTCACGGTAATAGTGCGGGCTCAGGAGCTGAGCCCGCACCATCACCGCCGGGTGCCAGCTGTGTTACAGCTGGCACCCTGAGGTATCGGCCAGGATCGCAGCTAGCGTCTCATCCGGCCGATTAACCCCTCAGATGCTGCGTTCAATAGAGATCGCAACATGTGAGGATTTTTAAGCCAACGGCAATCCAGCAAGGTGATTGCTGGGTTGCCGGTGGCTGCAAAGGCGATCAGAGGCCTAAGGGTATGTTCACACGGCAGCGTCCGTTACGGCTGAAATTACGGTGCCGTTTTCAGGAGAAAACGGCTCCGTAATGGCAAGTGCAGGTGGCTTTCGCTGCGTCCATTACGGACGTAATTGGAGCTGTTTTTCCATGGAGTCTATGGGAAACGGCTCCATTTACGTCTGAAGAAGTGACATGCACTTCTTTGACGCGGGCGTCCTTTTTTTTTTTATGCACCGCCTTTTGACAGCGGCGCGTAAAAAAAAATGACCGTCGGCACAGAACATCGTAAGACCCATTCAAATGAATGGGCAGATGTTTGCCGGCACTTTTGAGCCGCATTTTCGGACGTAATTCAGGGCTAAAACGCCCGAATTACGTCCGTCAATAGTGTGTGTGAACCCAGCCTAATACTTACCTCCCGGTCTGCCAGCAACGGGAGCCTCCTATGCCCCGCTCGGCGTCCGGTCCTAAAATTCTTTCGGTACCATCAGCAAGATGTCGCCGACTGAGCTTCCAGCGTCATCAGCTAGCTCTGATTCCTGCCATTAACCCCTTCGATGCAGCGATCTAATGCGTTCGCTGCATCAAAGTGGTTTGTAGTGAATCGGCAGCCTGCCATGCGATGGCAAGGCTGCCAACTGCTACTGTGGCAACAGGAGGCCTAACAATGGCCTCCTGTCTGCCATTACGGAAGCCGATTAGGCCCTGACTGGAGCCGGAGCCTCATCGGCTTGCTGTCAGTGCATAACTGACAGTTCTAATACATTGCACTACATAGGTAGTGCAATGTATTAGAACATCAATCAAACAGTTGGATCTTCAAGTCCCCTAGTGGGACTAAAGAAAAGTGTGAAAAAATAAGTTTCGAGT
This sequence comes from Rhinoderma darwinii, assembly GCF_050947455.1. NCBI lineage: Eukaryota > Metazoa > Chordata > Amphibia > Anura > Rhinodermatidae > Rhinoderma > Rhinoderma darwinii. The sequence continues at coordinate 305,497,981 of NC_134690.1, read as the reverse complement.
AATAACATAAAACACTATCGCCCTTTTTCCCTTATCAAGTCATTTATTATTGATAAAAAATAATAAAAGCATACATATTTGGTATTGCCGCGTCCGTAGCAACCTGAACTATAAAAATATTATGTTATTTGTCCCTCGCAGTGAAGGCCATAAAAAAACAACCTAAAAATGCCATAATTGCTTTTTTTTTTTTTTTGGTCACTTTGTCTTCCAAAAATTGAAATAAAAAGTGATAAAAAAACAAGCCCCCATACAGCTCCGTCTACTAAAGAATTTAAAAGTTATGGGTCTCGACAGAAAAAGTATTCTTTTTACAAAAGTAATTTTATTGTGCAAAAAGTTGTAGAACATAAAGTTCTATAAATTATGTATCGCCGGAATCGTACTGACCCGCAGAATAAAGTTAACATGTAATTTATGACGCGTGGTGAAAGCTGTATAAAAAAAAAACTGCCAGAATTGCTGTTTTTTGATCACCTTGCCTCCCAAAAAAAAGGATAACCAGTGATCAAAAAGTTGCATGTACTCCAAAATGGTACCAATAATAACTACAGCTCGTTCCGCAAAATAACAGCCCTCATACCACTACGTCTATGAAAAAATAAAATTAGTTAAGCCTCCAATAAGTCAGGAAATAAAAAATATGCAGTTGTGCTGGCCCGAGGGGAACATTTCTTCTTTTTGAAGTGGCGATTTATCAAGGCCCTAAAATTAGGGAACCAGGAAGGGGAGGGCCCAAACATATCTGCTGGGAGTGAAGGCGCCTGTATTATACCAGGACAACACTTCCCAGCTAAATTCCTCAAACTGCAAAGATGCGGAGTATGGACCAAATGGAAGATGAGTAAGGACTTTTATCAGTGCGACACCGGCCTGTGCAGAAAGGATTGTTTCACAGCGTAACAAATAGTTATAGATTATTTTACTGTTTACCCCATTATTATACCACCTGACTATGCCCCTGATATACTCTGCCCAGCTTACATACCAGTAAAACTCCAAACAAAACTACTACCAAGCAAAATCCACACTACAAAAGCTAAATGGCACTTCTTCCGTTCTGAGCACTACAGCGTGCCCAAACAGCAGTTTACTTCCACATATATGGCATTGCCATACCTGGGAGAACGCTTTTAGCAATTTTTGGGGTGTCTCTCCAGTGGCATAAGCTTGGCACAACATATTTCCCACTGAAATTTCACATCTAAGGAAAAATTTTAATTTTTACTTTGCACCATCTGCAGTGCAATCATTTATGGAAAAGACCTGTGGGGTGAAAATGCTCACTACATCCCTTAATAAGTACCTTGAGGGGTATAGTTTCCAAAATGGGGTCACTTCTCAGCGGTTTCTTTTATTTCACATCAGAACCTCTGCAATTGGGAACCAATACTGTGTAAGTTGGCAAATTAGGCCTCAATTTCGCATGGTACTCTCTCACTCCTAAACCCTATCGATAGTCTAGGCAAAAGATTAGGGCCACATGTAGGGTGTTTCTAAATCCGTAAAGACAGCATAATAATTAGTGAGCTGTCTTGTTATGGTGGCATAAGTTGGGCACCACATATTGGCATATCTATGGAAAAAATAAAATTTTCACTCTGCAACGTCGAGTGCACACTAATTTCTGCAAAACGCCTGCGGGGTTAAAATGCTCACTACACCGCTAGGTGAATACTTTGAGGGGTGTAGTTTCAAAAATGGGGTCACTTGTGGGGGGGTTTCCACTGTTTTAGTCACACAGGGGCTTTGCAAATGCGACATAGCAACCAGAAACCAATCCAGCAAAATCTCTACTTCAAAAACCAAGTGGCACTACTTCCCTTCTGAGCCCTGCCATGTGCCCAAACAACAGTTTATGACCACATATGGGATATTGCCGTACTCAAGAGAAGTTGCTTTACAAACGACGTGGTTCTTCTTTTGCTTTATTGAGAAAATGAAAAATTTGGAGCTAAAGCTATGTCTTCTTGAAGGAAATGGATTGTTTTTATTTTCACTGCCCAATCCTAATAAAATCTGTGAGGTCAAAATGCTCACTACACCCCTTGAAGAATTAATCTAGGAGTGTAGTTACATGAAGGGAGTCTCTTTTGGGCAGTTTCCGCTGTACTGGTTCCTTAGGGGCTTTGCAAAAGCGACATGGTTCCAAGAAATCAATCCAGCAAAATCTGTACTCCAAAACCCAAATAGCGCTCCTTCTCTCCTGATCCTTGCCGTGTGCCCAAACAGCAATTTATGACCACATATGGTGTATTACCGTACTCCAGAGAAGTTGCTTTACAAATGTTGGGGTTAATTTGTTCCTTTATTTGTTGAGAAAACGAAAAATTTTGAGCTAAAGCTATGTCTTATAGAAGAAAAGGGATTGTTTTTATTTTCACTGCCCAATTCTAATAAAATCTATAAAACCCCTGTGGGTTCAAAATGCTCACTACACGCGTAGATAAATTCCTCAAGGGGTGTAGTTTCCAAAAAGGGGGCACTTGTGTGAGGTTTCCACTGGTTTTTGTCCCTTCGGGGGCTTTGCAAATTTGACATGGCCTCCGCAAACAATTCCTGCTAAATTTGCGCTCCAAAAGCCAAATGGCGCTCTTTCCCTTCTAAGCCCTGCCGTGTATTCAAACAGCCATTTAGGACCACATGTGGGGTGTTGTTTTAATCGGGAGAAATTGCTTTACAAATGTGGCGGCGCTTTTTCTCCTTTAGTCCTTGTGGTGATGAGCCAAAATTAGCTAAACCTACATTTTCTTTGATAGAATGTAGATTTTAATTTTCACGGCCTAATTCTAATCATTTCTGCAAAAAACCTGCGGGATCAAAATGCTCACTATACCCCTAGATAAGTTCCTTGAGGGGTCTAGTTTCCCAAATGGTTTCACTTTTGGGGGATTTCCACAGTTTTGGCACTGCAAGAGCCCTTCAAACCGGACATGGTGCCTAAAATATTTTCTAATAAAAAGCAGGCCCCAAGATCCACTAGGTACTCCTTCGCTTCTGAGGCCAGTGCTTCAGTCCATTAGCACATTAGGGCCATGTGGTATATTTCTAAAAACTGCAGACTTTGGGCAGTAAATATTGAGTTGCATTTCTCTGGTAATGCCTTCTGTGTTACAAAAAAAATGGATCAAAAATAAATTTCTGCAAAAAAAAAAGGAAATTTTGTAAATTTGACCTCTACTTTGCTTTAATTCCTGTGAAACGTCTAAAGCAGGGGTCCCAAACTCGGCCGGGTAAGTGGGCCACATATAGAAAAAATTAGAAGTTGACGGGCTGAATTTCAACAATCCAGTTTTCCAGTTAGTGTCGCTAAATGCAGTCCGGCGGTTCAGTTGGCAGCGTTTGGCAGACACAAATGTCAAGATTGGGCAGCCCCTTTTAAGATAGTGCCACAGAGCCTCTGTTAATACTGCCACAGAGCCATATATGGACAGTGATGTCAGGGGTTTGCCCAGAGCTGCAGTCCTGGAGTAGAGCCGCTTCTATCACTCTGCCTGGGGCTCCTGTTGTACTCCTGACATCACTGTCCAGCTCTGGTGAAGCCCTAGACAATATGGACAGCGATGTCAGGGGATTCCACAGTCCCGGAGTAGAGCCTATACTAGCGCTCTGCCCGGGACTCCGGCTCTGGTTAAGCCCCAGACATCGCGTGTCCATATATGGACAGCGATGTCAGGTTATTCCACATAGTCCTGGCGCAGAGCCTGTACTAGCGCTCTGCCTGGGACTCTGCTCTGGGGAAGACCCTGACAACACTGTCCATATATGGACAGCGATGTCGGGGAATTCCACAGAGTTTCGGAGCGGAGCCTGTATTAGCGGGCCGCAGACGACAGCCACAGGGGCCGCGTGCGGGCTGCGTGCTTGAGACCCCTGGTCTAAAGGGTTGAGAAACTTTCTAAATGCTGTTTTGAATACTTTGAGGGTTGACGTTTTTAAAATGGGGTGACTTATTCAGGGTTTCTAATATATAAAGCCCTCAAAGCCACTTCACAACTGAACTGCCCCCTGTAAAAATAGCCTTTTGAATTTCTCTTGAAAATGTGAGAAATTGCAGCTAAAGTTCTAAGCCTTGTAATGTCCTAATAAAATAAAACTATATTCAAAAAAACAATGCCGATCTAAAGTAGACATATAGGGGATGTTAATTAGCAACAATTTTGTATGGTATAACTGAAAATTTTGCCAGTAACATAGTTTCAAAATTTTTTGGTGTTTTTACGAATAAATATTGAATTTATCGACCAAATTTTTCCACTGTCATAAAGTACAAAATGTCACGAGAAAACAATCTCAGAATCGCTTGGATAGGTGAAAGCATTCCCAAGTTATTACCACATAAAGTGAAACATGTCTGATTTAGAAAAATGAGGCTCTGTCAGGAAGGTCAAAAGCCACATTTTGGAATAAAAGTAATTTTTTACCCTGATTCAAGCCCTATGATCCACCTCACTGGTATGTATATCTTTCTTTACCCTATCGCCAACTAGTGGTGCCAGACATTTGTTAGCCTAAAATGTGCGGACAGCATCCTTTTAACCCCCTCTCGCGGCAGCAAATTATTATTTTTCCTCCCTGCCTACCAAAAGCCGTAACTGGTTTTATTTTTACGTTGACGTAGCATTATGACGTCTTTTGGGGAAAAAGTTGAAGTTGGTAATGGATCTATTTAATGTATTATATAATGTACTGAGAAAATAAAAATGTAAGCATCATTTTGTGGCGTGTAATAGTAAAAAAACTCCATTGTTTTTTGGTTAAAATGACAATTTAACTTCATCCTGCAAGTCAGTACAATTACCGCAATACTAAAAAAATATATATAAATATGCAAAATAGAGAACAGCAGCACTCATGGCATTAAACAATAACTGGGTGCCAAGCAAATAGTCCCGATCTGTGGACTGTATAATATAGTAGAGAAACATCTTGCAGCACTCCGATAAGTAGTAGAAAAAACGGTGATTTATTCAATCAACATGTGGTATTACAACGTTTCATTCCTACAATAGGTCCTTTTTTAAAGGGGATGTTTCGCTAGATTTTTTTTTCTTTTTTTCTGTTAAACAATTATTATTTAAGTGATTACACATTGTTTTAATTTTTTCACAAGACCGGAAATATTACAAATTCGATTCTAATTTATAACTTTTCCATGTGCTGGGCACTAGAGGGAGCAGTTCCCAAAATTGCAGCATGGTCAATGTGGTAAAGCAACCTCATTGATTTATGCTGCAAATTTGGGGTGGACACACTCTCTCTAGTGTCCTCACACAAATCCCCCCCCCCTCCCTTCTGGCTAGTGCCAGGAGAAGGAGGGGTTTGAATATTCAAACCCTCTACACTGTGTGCTGCTGTTTTCTTAGCGACTGCACAGTGTAGGAGGATTAGATACAGGGCTCAGCAGACCGTATCGCACGAACATAATACAGACATCACATACACGAACATAAATTACCTGCCACCTCCGCTCGTCTACGCTTCTATTCCTTGCGCCTGAACATATGGCCAGAAGCCGCGGCCGGTAGTAGTCATCTGACTGTCTGGCAGCGGCTTCCGGTCCACATGAAAATGGCGCCGGATTTTGCTCTGCGAACGAGCTTCGTTTTGGTCTGTGTGAGAGCGGCACATGTGCCGTTCCCACACAGACGGCGTACGCTTCTGAGAATGGAACGGCTCCCGTTCGCATTCTCTATGGGTTGTATGTGCCGTATTCCATCTCTGTATGTGTCGTTAATCGACACATAGAGATGAAAAAAAAAATGGCAGCCCCATTAAGAACAAAAGTAAGAACAATGTAAAAATTTGAACATGAGAGCACAAATAAATAACATTTATGTTTAATATCCTATTAAAAGCAATATGATAAAAAAAAGTCATGACCCCTTTCCTTTAAAGAGGCTATGTCACCACATTATAAGTGTCCTATCTCCTACATAAGGAGATCAGCGCTATAATGTAGGTGACAGCAGTGCTTTTTATTTAGAAAAACAATCTATTTTCACCACGTTAGGCGCGATTTTAGCTTTATGCTAATTACTTTCTTAATGCCTAACTGGGCGTGTTTTTACTTTAGACCAAGTGAGCGTTGTACAGAGGAGTGTATGACGTTGACCAATCAGCGTCATACACTTCTCTCCATTCATTTACTCAGAGCATAGGGATCCTGCTAGATCAGTATGTGCTGTCTTATACTGACATATTAACGTTACTGAAGTATTTAGACAGTGAATAAACATTCCTTCGGCCTCATGCACACGACCGTAAAAACTCCCGTTATTACGGGTCGTAATTACGACCCGTAATAACGGGCTCATAGACTTCTATTGGCCACGGGTACCTTCCCGTTTTCTTACGGGAAGGTGCCCGTGCCGTTAAAAAAGATAGAACATGTCCTATTTCAGGCCGTAATAACGGCACGGACAGTCCATAGAAGTCTATGGAGCTCCCGTAATGACGGGTGGCTACATGTGTGCACCCGTCATTACGGCAGCGTTGCTAAGCGACGTCAGTAAATAGTCACTGTCCAGGGAGCTGAAAGAGTTAACTGATCGGCAGTAACTCTTTCAGCACCCTGGACAGTGACTACCGATCAGAATAAACCTGTAAAAAATAAAAATAAAAGACGTTCATACTTACCGAGAACTTCCTGCTTCCTCCAGTCCGGTCTCCCGGCCGTTGCCTTGGTGATGCGTCCCTCTCGACATCCGGCCCGACGTCCTGGACGTCCCTGGATGACGTTTCAGCCCACGTGACCGCTGCAGCCAATAACAGGTCAATCACAGGCTGCAGCGGTCACATGGACTGCCGCGTCATCCAGGGATGTCGGGCTGGATGTGAAGAGAGGGACGCGTCACCAAGACAACGGCCGGGTAAGTATGAATTTTAACTTTTATTACAGAAAGGGCTGTCCCTTCTCTCTATCCTGCACTGATGGAGAGAAGGGGCTGCCGATTAGTGCAGTGCTATTTTGCCGCCAAAAACGTGCCCGTAAATACAGGTGGAATACGGGTGACACCGGACCCATACTTACGGGCACGGGTCCGTAAATACTGGTACAAAACGGGTCGAATACGTGTGACACCGGACCCGTATTTACGCCAGTATTTACGGGTGGGAAAAAATACGGTCGTGTGCATGAGGCCTTCCAGCCAGGACGGTATGTCTATTCACAATCCCAACACTTCGGTAACGTTTCTTTGGTACTTACAGCAGCGCAAGCGTCATCTCGCGAGATCACGCAGTAAATGACAGGTTACAGCGAGATTACGCTTTGCTCTGCTGTAAGTCCCACACAAACGTTAGTAAAGTGTCAGGATTGTGAATAGACATCCTGTCCTGGCTGGAAGGAATGTCTATTCACTGTCTAAACACTTCAGTAACGTTAATGTGTCCGTATAAGACAGCACATAGTGAACAAAGCAGTGTCACTATGCGCTGACTAAATGAATGGAGAGAAGTGCATGGCGCTGATTGGTCAGTGTCATACACTTCTCTCCACAACGCCCACTTGGTCTAAAGTAAAAACACGCCCAGTTGGGCATTAAGAAAGTAATTAGCATAAAGCTAAAATCGCTAATAACGTGGTAAAAATAGTTTTTCTAAATATCAAATACATAACTACATAATAAGCATATTATTTAATATCGTGCAGGTGTGTTGAGGGTTGGGGCTCCAGGACCACTCCCCTATCAGCATACATTAATCCTAAAGCACAATGCAGTTGTAACAAAGGAAATTGATCTGTGTTGTGGGAGTCAGTCACATGGTGAGGTCCAAGATCAAATGGAGGGGACAGCCAATAGAAGTGTCACCACCCCCCCCCTCCCCCGAACGTCACGGTATTGTGTGAAGGGGGAGGGAGCTGACCGATATAAATAGCAGGAGGAAACCTACGAGTACTGATGACTTCAGACGCCGGACATCGGTGTTTAGAGGAGCATGGAGGACACACTTTGCCATGGTTCCTTTCTCTTTGTCGCTGCAACCTGTCTTTTTGATCAAAGAGCCACTATTGAAATAACGATGAATTATTCTACCTAATCATCGAAGAATTATTTTTATGGCTTTATCTCCCCTGATGAATCCTAGCCTTGAGGAAATGCGTTGGGAGAATAAGGCTGGGTTCACTCTGAGTTTTTTGCAGGATGAAAATCTGCCTCAAAATTCTGTTTAGAATTTTGAGGCATATTTTACTCTGCCTGCACGTCGATTTTTCGCCCACGGCCATTGAGCGCCGCGGGCTTAAAACGCTGCAAAATACACTCTCTGCCTCCCATTGATGTCAATGGGAGGTCAGAGGCGTAAACACCCAAAGATGGCATTGAAATCAATGGGAGGCATTTTTGGCGCGTTTCCCAACGTCAAAAAATAGTATTAACTGGCCCTAACGGTTAAGGACCTTCCCAGATCCATTACATCAAGTGTAATCGATAATGGAACATGTAAGGAGGTAAATTGAAACCCCGAAAACTGTCTTTTGTAATGTCTCTTGGATTGTGGGAGATTAAAAGTATTACTGCTTATAATACACGTGGCTGATCGCAAATATGCATTGCTAATATTGGGAGGAAGCTTTAACATTGCACTCCTTTACTAACCACAACAACTGTAGTATTTGACGTTGCAGTGAATTTAGAGTGAATCTTCTTTGTATATGTGGTTATGAAAATTTTTTATGAATTTTCCATAGTAAAGGTTATATTTAAAAAAAAAACTACAATCTGTAGATTGGCAAGATGGCAGCCCAACCAGGGAACAAAGTAACAAGTCAAAAAAACTTGTGAAAATATTACCAGAATAGCAAAAATTTACCCTGACAGGGAGACACTGTTTCTAGGCCAAGCTTAAATGCCTGGCAGAGCTTAGTAGGAGGACCAACATGGCAGACCTGGGGGGGTACCACGCAGCTTAGATGACGTGGTCATTATTAAACAGCCGGAATCTGAGGTCTCCGATTCCGGCCGTTGGAGCGAAGGGTCAGCTGTAATATACAGCGGACACCCTCAACATACGGCGCAAGCTCAGCACGTGAGCAGGCTCCATACTTCTCTCTACCAACTTTGACATACATGTATGTCATATATTGGGAGGGGGTTAAAAATAAGGATTACCTCATTTAAACATTCAAATCTCCTGGTAGGAAATGTAGAGCAAAGACTGCTACTGCCATTTAGAGAGAGCACATAGCTAGTGTCTACTACAGTCTACTACTGTCTAACTACTCTGACTACTGGAGAAGTGTTCAAAAAAACCTAACCATGATCTTTATTCAAGGATGCAATATTTTTAACTTGCAGTATAAGTATCAGCATAAATATAAACCACATAAATAAAAAACTGGACGTTTCGCTCCCTCCCGTACCTTTAGAAACGATTTATCTTGGTGGTTATTAGCATGGGGAGAAGAAGAAACCTTGAATAAAAATCAAGATAAAGCAATCAATTGCTTGTGGGAGAGCCGCTAAATTCCTTCCTGGCCATAATTTGCACTAAGCAGGCCCCCTGAATGATACTTTACAGAGTGCTGACAATTAGACTTGCTGGATAACTGTGGAAGGGGCAGCTGTTGTGACTACTCCGGAATGGAGGGGTTGCTCCTGTGACTACTGGGGGAGTAGAGGAGGCACCTGTGACTACTGGAGAAGTGTGGAGAGGACTGCTGTGGCTATGGAGCAAGTGTGTGGGGCATCTCTGATAAATTGGATAAAGACTTTGGGCCCTCGGTTCAGGGTGGGCGCCATGTGACTAATGGGGAACTGGGGGAGGCGTCTCCTGTGACTATTTGGGCAAGAGATGTCAACAACTGCGTAAGTGTGGGGTGCATCTGTGGCTACTGACTGGGGTGTCAGCTTTGATGACTGGGGAAGTGAGGTGAGGCCTGCTGGACCTCCTGGGCAGGGGGGGGGGGCGGTGGCTTGCTGTTTCTATTAAAGATGTTGGGGTTTTTTTAATCCAGAAAATGGAAAGGAAACCGTAATTTAGAATGTAGGTGTCAATGCAAGGACAAGTAGCTGAAAAGAGATCTCTAGTAATTATTTTTGTCAATATTTTTCTTCCCCCCCCCCCCCCCCCCCCGCCCCTTTTTTTTTTTTTTTATTAGATGTACACAGTGTTGAGGTGGCAGAACATGGATTTTTGTTTCCCGAATATGAACTTGTTACAGAACCTGAAGAGTTGGATTCTGATGCAAGTCCGGATGATAATTCCACAATGAGTCAAATGGATGTAGAGTCAACGACCTCAAACGTGTCCTCAAATCTTGGTATAGCTGATGTTCTTATGTTTTATGACATATTTATGTTTGCAGTTGTATGGGAGATGAGATGTAGTGTAGTGAACTGTCCTAACTAAGGCCTCATGCACATGGCCATAATTTGTATGGCCTTATGCACACGACCGTAGTTTTTTACGAATCCGTAATTGCGGATAAAATACTGATCCATTAATTTCTATCGGCCACGGACACGTACCCATATATTTATGGGTATGTGTCCAGGCCGTAGAAATGACCCGCAAAAAATAGGGACATGTCCTATTGCATTTACGGACTGTGCTCCTATACTTTTTAATGTGAGAACGGCCCGCAAATGCTGGTGACACTCCACGGCCCGTCCATGCAGTATTTACTGACTGTAAATACTGCATGGTCGTGTGCCTTAGGCTGCATGCGGTACTTCTGTATTCCTTTCCTTTCTTAATTTGCAAAAATAAGATTGGAACACAACTCGGGAGAAGGAAAACCATACTAAAAACTTCCCCTGGGAATTTATATTGAGTTGAGTTTTCAATCCTATTTTTGCCGATAAACAATGGATGAGAACGGAACTTCAGAGTGCAGTTGTGTATGCAGGCTACAGCTGGATATACACAAAAGTGTGGTCATATCTTCTGGCGATCTCTCGGCTCGGACCACTGACGGCAGACATCGAAGGGCAGCAGGATCGGGCATGTTGGATTTCAACATGCCTGATCCTTTGTTCCCGCGAGAGATAAGCTACTGACCACCCCCATCTAAATATATATATACATGGTAGAGTTAGGCTACATTCAGACGAGCGTAGCGAACCTCAGACGTGAAAAACTGCAGTTTTTCACGTCCGAGGTGCACCTGTGCTGGACACGTTGTCACGGATCCCCCATAGACTAGAGACTATTGACACGCAGGAAAATCGGACATGTCCTATTTTCCCACAGACCCTTCACACTACCGTTGTTTGAAATACGTGGGTCTGTGTGATGGCTGTTATTTTAACTGCCGTCACACGGACGGGATGCACGCTCGTCTGACTGATCCCTTAAGAGGGATAGCTAAGTGGGCGACAGGTATCTAATGGTATGGCCAGTGTTACACTAATCTCTGGTAAAGCTAGAAGCTAAATTAAACCAAATTATTGGTTGCAATAAAAGGACCAACTTCTCGTGTCAATGGCTATTTTCTTTTTTTAAATGAAGTACAGAGATGAGCAAGGTACAAAGACTGTTTTACCAAATTCAACAATTGAACCACTTAAATTCCTTGTTAGCGGTAGGGCTTTTTAAGCATTTCATTTGTAATCCTGCTTTTCTTTCTACTTTTTGTGTCCTACGTAGGGTTGTCACGATACCAGAATTTGGACTTCGATACCGATACTTCGTGTAGTATTTCCTTAATCGATACCAAAATTATACTTTTGCCAACAATAAAAAAAATAAAAATAAAGTTCTTCCATTTTCTGATGAGAGGCACGTGGTATTATGAATTTTGAATCTCCATGTGTTTCACATTGATTAACCCCATCGTGTTCCTCAGTCATAATGGACAACATTGGGTTAATGTGTGAGGTACATGATGGGGTTCATTACTATTAATGTGAGGCACATGGAGGTTCAAAATTCATAATACCTCGTGCCTCACATTAATAAGTGAAAGGAAGTGGTTTTCATTTTATAACCGCGTAAACAAATTACACTAAATTTATTATGGTCGGGACGATACCGAATATGTGTATATCTTATGTATTAAGACATATTTTGATGTTTATTGTAAAAAAAAAATGGGTTATTATATATATTTTTTTAAATTTAACATTACTTTTTTTTATTTTTAAACTCTAATGTACTGGCATATTTCTATATGCCAGTACATTAGCCTGTGTACTGATAGTACACAGGCAGTTGTTCGGACATACGTAAGTGTGCCCTTATAGGAAATATAGTTAGACAGCCCTGGTGTCCTTCAATGGACCCCAGGCTGTCTGCCCATATATGGTATGTCCCTCGATTGCGTCACAGGGTTTCCTTGTGACATGATCCAAAGGGCACCCCCCCCCCCCCTCTCTCATTTACCCTTCAATGCTGCGGTCAGCTTTGATCGCAGCATTCAGAGGAATAATGACGGAGACGAGAGATTTCTCTGATCGCCGCTGCGGATGTGTAATACAACCCTTGCCCTGCTCACGTTTAGCATAAGGCGATACGGACGGGGCTGCACTAATGAGCTGTGGCGCAGGCACTGAAGACAGAACATGGGGTGTTTTGCAGTGCACCCGCCATGTTCTCTGTCTTCAGTGCCGGCAATCATTAGTGCAGTGCCAGCTGCGTCACTTCACGATGACCGCGCACTTGTCAGGACTCAGGAGCAGGGCAATGGCTGTATTACACAGCCGCAGCCCCGCTCTGACTACATTCATGTGTTACAATGCTATGCTGTGCGGCGGCACAGCTTAGTATCGAAATACATTAAATAACGTTATTGAACCGTTTGAGGTTTCGATGCATCGTGCAACCCTAGTCCGATGTAGAATTTATAAAGTTCAAGCTGGTGATCTTCCGTTTTGATGTTCACCCAGTTTAAAGTTGTTGCGTTATCTGCAGTTTTAATATATTGTTAGAACTGATCCCCCCCCCCCCTTCTGCCCAAATTACCTCAGAATTATGTTCTTTTTTTTTACCTGCATTTTGCAATATAATTAAATATTAATATTAGAGTTAATACAGTGAGGTCTCACATCCTGATCTAATGACCCTAGTGGATAGCGACTACAAAGATAATCTCTCGCTCTGCAGGACCCAGCACATCCGTGCATTATACAGACAGGTCACACCCGCTGCAGGAATATTGAACACTTGCTGTTGGGTTCCCCCACAGATTACATCTGATTGCTGGGAATCCAAGCAGTGCAAGCCCCTATGCGCAGCGTGTTTTCAAGAGTGCATATGTGTTCTCATTTTTCCTAATTTTATTTTATTTTTTTTAAAGTATGGTAGAACAATAAAATATGAGTGCCATGGAAAAAGGGATTGTCCAAAGCAAATATTGCCTATGTAAGGGCAACATAGTGTGGGGACAAGTTTGCTTTCCTATTAGTCAAAATGGCACAAAAAAAATATTGTGCTGTTTGGCTAATAGAAGTGATAGAGCAGAATCCGGTGTATTCTTCTATCAAACAAATATACAATGAAATGTTAACAGCACAAGACTTTGCGTGTGAACATACCCTGAGTCAAAAACGTCTCAAAATACGGAGCTGTTTTTAAGAGAAAGCAGCTCCTGATTTTCAGAAGTGTGTTTTTTGTGCCTCTCTCTATTTTCGCCTCATTTTTCGCGTAGTTTTTATGGCCGTTTTTGGAGCTTTTTTCAATAGTCTATGGAAAACTGCTCCAAAAACGTCCCAAGAAGTGTCCTGCACTTTATGCGTAAAAAAAACGCAGCGAAAAATGCTCTGTCGGAGCAGAACGCCGTTTTCCCATTGAAATCAATGGGCAGATGTTTGCTTCCGATTTTTCGGACGTTTTTGAGGAGTTTACGGCCCGAAAACTGGCCGAAAATAGGCCGTGTGAACATACCCTGAATGTTCTAGCAGTCTAACAGGGATCTTCTGCAAATTCCTAATGTTGTAAGAATCACCACCACCACTACTCCGAGGGAGAAACTGCTGGGTGAAGATCGGTTTCTTTACACTGCACTCTTATATTTGACATCACTTTTCTTTCAGAGTCGTCCATGGATGATTTGAAATTAAATGAAGATGAGTTGACCGCTTTGGCAAAGCATGAGAATGAAGAAGACAAAGCTTTTAGCAGATTCAAGAAGCAAATTTCAATTGAACCGGACCAGGTACTCTGTAAAGGTCCATAAAAATATGCAATTATGTTTGTGTACAGTGGCTTAAGAATAAGTTGTTTAGAGACCAGTGGAAAATAATTAAAAAATATTGTAAATTGGTTATCAGTGATTAGAATGCATTGGCAAATCAATTTTTATTTATTTTTTACTAGCAAGTTTAGAAACTCACACGATTGTGGAGCTTACAATCTGATTTCTCTGTCATGGGAAGTGCTAAAATTCCTGACTAGTATGAAGTGTCCAAGGTTCTCATAGAACACGCTTAGATGTTATAGTGGTTTTCTTTTTGTGTTTTTTTTTGTTTGTTTTTTTTGGGTGACTGCCCAAGTTCCTGTTTAGGAATGGTTGAACTGGTTGCGTTTTTCTGAACTTTTATATTGATCCAGTCTTCCAATATGACCTTTTAATCACTGTTGCTCATATAGGAAAATCAATGTGATTTGTGTCGTATTTTGTTGTAGGTCCTGAGGTACTGCAAAGGTGGTGAACCTCTGTGGATTTCTCTCCAATATGTCCCAGCAGAAAATGATATCCTTAACTGTGAATGTGGAGCCAAAAGGGCTTTTGAATTCCAGGTACGAAATATGAAATCTGTGATCAATGGGCCTCATTGATATGAGCTGCCTTACAGAAAATCTGGCCTTGTTGCCCATAGCAACCAGTCAGAGCTCTGTTTTTAATCTGCTGTGGAAAAAAATAAAATCTACACTGATTGGTCCTATGGGCAACAAGGTGCATTTTGCTGATTACAGTTCTGATAAATGAGGCCCGATGTGTAATTAATGCTATAGGTCTAAAAGTACCATACTCCTCTTTATATACGTATGACTTTCCCTGCAGAACCTGTCGTTGTGTACATTTCCTTTATTCCCTCGTTTTAACCCCTTAATGACCGGGCCATTTTGCACGTTAATGACCAAGGATTATTTTTTGTTTTTTCACGGTCGCATTCCAAGAGTCGTAACTTTTTTTTTATTCCATCGACATAGCCGTATAAGGGCTTGTATTTTGTAATTGTACCATTTTTAGATGCTTATAACATATTGATGAACTTTTATTAACTTTATTTTAGGAGAGAATTGAAAATAAGCAGCTATTCCAGCATTAATTTTCACGTTATATATTTACGCCGTTTACTATGCAGCGTAAATAACATGTTAACTTTATTCTATGCGTCGGCACGATTACAGGGATACCAAATATATAAAGGTTTTATGTTTTTCCTACGTTTGCACAATAAAAACCCTTTTAGAAAAAAATTACTTGTTTTTTCATCGCCGCGTTCCAAAAGCCGTAATTTTTTTTATTTTTCCGTCGATGTGGGCTTGATTTTTGCGGGACAATGTGTAGTTTTCATTAGTACTATTTTGGGGTACATAGGACTTATAGATTAACTTTTATTTTATTTTTTATGGGGGGAATGGGAGAAAAGAGACAATGTTGACGTTGTTTTTTGCATTTTCTTTGGACACCGTTCATCCGGCGGTTTAATTAATGTGTTCATTTTATTGGTCAAGTTGTTACGATCGCGGGGATACCATATATGTGTGATTTGTTTTGACACTTTTACAAAATAAAACCACTTTTTGGGCAAAAAAAGTAGTTTTATTTGACAAATTTTTTTTAATTTTTTTTTCACAAACTTTATTTAACTGATTGACATATTTTTTTTTTTTAAGTCCCACCAGGGGACTTCACTATGCGATCTGTTGATCGTATATATAATGCTTTGGTATACTTAGTATACCAAAGCATTATTGCCTGTCAGTGTAAAACTGACAGGCAATCTAATAGGTCATGCCTCCGGCATCGCCTAACAGGCAGATGCTGAAGATAGACCTGGGGGTCTTTGTTAGACCCCCGGCTGTCATGGAAACCCGACGGAGACACGCGATTTGTCCAATCGCGATTTGTCCAAACCCGACGGTGACCCTCCCTCTGTCAAACACATTAGTTGCATCAGGAGCCAGGCTGTGTATAACAGCCGTGCTACTGCTGCTGATCGCGTGGGTACAGTGGCAGTACCGGCGCCATCACAGGACAGATATATCCGTCCTCCTGCGCGAACTAGCAGCTGCTGAGGACTGATATATCCGTCCTTCGGCGTTCAGGAGTTAAATCCACCAGAATTCTTACATTTATAGGCATTTCTCTGCTTCGCCTTCCAACAACTGGAAATTAGTGATAGAAAGATTTGTGTATCACGTTGCTAATCTATGGCAGGCCGAGGTGTTGAAGTCACAACTTTCCTCCAAGCAGTCTGAAAGAAGGGGAAAAAAAACAAACTTGTGTTCAGCTGAGATCTCATCTCAGATCAGTAGGTCATTGCATTAAGCCATGTAGCGGGTAATAAAAAAATAAACTGCTCTGCGGTTAACAAGCCAGGGAAGCACTATTGTCTGAGCTCTTGCATTATTTTTATTTAAGTGTTTGTCTTTTGTTCATGCCAGGTAATGCCACAGCTACTGAACCATCTGAAAGTGGATAGCCTTCAGAAGAGTATTGACTGGGGTGTTCTGGCAGTCTACACTTGCTCTGCTAATTGCAAAGCAGAAACGCGTTATGTCCAGGAGTTCCTATGGAAGCAAGATGTGCCAGCAGACACCATGTAAAGTACACTACACCCTTACTTTACAGTCATGTGGTACCTAAAAGGACACTGCTCTCTTGGCACCGTCAGTTGAATGATTGGACAATGACTTGGTTTAGTTCACACAAAGTTTTACAACGATATGACTTGATAGGTAAAGTCCTCATCTTACAGTAGATGCATGTGATTATTGTCCAACTGCTCAAGATAGCGACTTTCTTTACGAAGTGTTAAACACAGTATGTTAAAGGTCAGTTAAATTAATATGATGGGGAATTCAGTAGTGCGAGCACATATAGGGCCTCCTATACCAAAAGAAAATGTGTCATTTTTAACAATCGTTTTAGAAAAGGAAAATTTGAAAGCTGGTTTGGTTTCTATGAGCAGCATGGATACTCATTCTCTGAAATAGTTTGCTCATCTTAGTTTGCAACAGGTGCAACAAAAGAGTAGTAGAGAGAGACCGGGAGCCCAGATTGTGTTTGTGCCTCTTTGGGAGAGGGTTCGTTCGTTCGTTCGTTCGTTCGTTCGTTCGTTCGTTCGTTCGTTCGTTCATTCATTCATTCATTCATAGCAGTGCAGTCCTTAGGACTGAGGGCAGAAGTGCTCTGACGTTATGTACTAACACTATTGAACACCAGCTGATCTAGTTTAAGCGACAGATCAACTTTTAAATGTGGTTTAAATACGCTGCCCTAATTAAGTGTAGTATTTAAAGAGGCTCTGTCACCAGATTTTGCAACCCCTATCTCCTATTGCAGCAGATCGGCGCTGCAATGTAGATAAGAGTAACGTTTTTTTTTTGTTTTTTTTTAAACGAGCATTTTTGGCCAAGTTATGACGATTTTTATATTTATGCAAATTAGGCTTTCTAAAGTACAACTGGGTGTGTATGTACATCTGGGCGTTTTTACTTCTTTTACTAGCTGGGCGTTGTGAATAGAAGTGTATGATGCTGACGAATCGGCATCATCCACTTCTCTTCACAACGCCCAGCTTCTGGCAGTGCACAGACACACAGCGTGTTCTCGAGAGATCACGCTGTGACGTCACTCACTTCCTGCCCCAGGTCCTGCATCGTGTCGGACGAGCGAGGACACATTGGCACCAGAGGCTACATTTGATTCTGCAGCAGCATCGGCGTTTGCAGGTAAGTCGATGTAGCTACTTACCTGCAAACGCTGATGCTGCTGCAGAATCAACTGTAGCCTCTGGTGCCGATGTGTCCTCGCTCGTCCGACACGATGCAGGACCTGGGGCAGGAAGTGAGTGACGTCACAGCGTGATCTCTCGAGAACACGCTGTGTGTCTGTGCACTGCCAGAAACTGGGTGTTAACGAAGAGAAGTGGATGATGCTGATTCGTCAGCATCATACACTTCTATTCACAACGCCCAGCTAGTAAAAGAAGTAAAAACGCCCAGATGTACACACACAATACACGCCCACTTGTACTTTAACTTTAAACACGCCCAGTTGTACTTTAGAAAGCCTCATTTGCATAAATATAAAAATGGTCATAACTTGGCCAAAAATGCTCGTTTTTAAAAAAACAAAACGTTACTCTTATCTACATTGCAGCGCCGATCTGCTGCAATAGGAGATAGGGGTTGCAAAATCTGGTGACAGAGCCTCTTTAAGAAGGACCGATCTGCTATGACTGGGTAACACCTTAAAGGGAACCTGTCAGCAGTTTTGAAGTCTCAAAACTTCTGACAAAGCGATGTAGGGGCGGGGGAAAGGCGTTTCAAACAGGTTTACTTTTTTTTTCGATCAGGCAAGTTGCATGACTGAAAAAACTGTTTAAATTCCCAGGTGCGCCGATTGCAAGTGTGCATACTGCAGGCTCCGCCCCTCTGCTGTCATTGTAGTCCAGGTATCCCAGCACTCACTGAAGAAAGAAATAGATTTTGAATGCAAAGATTTTTTAATTTGTATCATTAACCGCTGTATAGCATCAATAAAGTTTAAATGGCGACTTGATATTTTGACGTTTCGGCCAATCCACGGCCTTTGTCACTGTGGGTGTATTCAGATGGCAGGTCTGGCAGACATCCACTTACCCATCTGAATACACCTACAGCGACAGTGACCGTATCAAGTCACCATTTAAACTTTATTGATGCTATACAGCGGTTAATGATACAAATAAAAACACTTTGCATTCAAAATCTATGTTTCTTCAGCGAGTGCTGGGGTACCTGGACTACATATTTTGGGAGCTGTTCCCAACCCTATTCGCACCACGCCTTGCTATTGAGGAATGCATCCCAATATTTATTCTAGATAACCTCTGCTGTCATTGCCTGTGCTACCTCTCCTGATTGGCTGCAGGAGCCGTCACACAGAGCAGAGAGTGGCATATGCGACCACTGCACCGCGGGAATCACACATTGGTTACTCGGTCATGCATGAGAAAAACTATAAGCCTAAAATATCCTTTCCTTTCCCTATATCACCCTGTAAGCAGTTTTAAAGTCTCAAAATTGCTGACCGGTTCCCCTTTAAAATAACACTTTTGTATCTGTTTATCTAAACTTTTATTAAAAGGTTTACAGCCTAATGACACTTGTGAGTCTGCTGTTTTCAGGAGTCCAGATAATTTTGCCCATAAGTACAGCGGCCATGTACTTCTCATATGCTGCCCTTAATTAAGGCTGTTTATTTAAATGACAGAACCATTTTCACTAGGGAATGTCATAACATTGATACGATCTCGAGGACCAAGGTCCTGTTGGCTTTTCTCCTACATATTTGGCATGTTCCTTCGAATAAAAAAGCTGCAGCGCTAGCTAAGTATTACAGCTTCTTCATAGTGCCTTTTTCCTTACGCCGGGCACTTAGACAGACCTTTATTTTGCTATGCTAGAGCTGTCCGACACTTCCCGGTACTTCGGTAACATACATAGTGCCATCTTTCCCATCCTATTCCGTCAGCTTCAGTGACTAGTTACCATTGGCTGTGGTTCGCAACCGGATGAGATCTTTGCGTGCTGAAATCATTCTGTTTTGCTACTCATGTCAACTTGTAAACATAGGCTTACAGCGGTTAATACTAATGGTTGTCAGACGAGATAGCAACTTGAATCAAACATTTCCTATTACATTTCAACAGAAACAGTTCCACCTTGATGATCACCTTCGTCTACGTCTAACCAAAGCCTAGAAGTAACCTTATGGCTTACTGCAGCCCAAAGTGTTGTTTGTTTTTTTGTGCGCACTTTATTTATTTGAGTATATTTGTTATAATATTCCAATCTTGTTGTAAAAATGGTTTTCTGTATTATAATTCTGAAATTTAAAGAAATAATGAAAATGGACCGCGAAGTAGCATTTTCTCATTAACAAGATTTGCACCTTAGGCTTCGTTCACATCTGTGTACAGTCTACCGGTGTTCTGCACCTTCTTAATAAATCTGTCTCCTCTTTCTCCTGGCCATGAGCCATCCATTCCCCCAACTCCATTGGATGTAAAATTAAGAAAATGGTTGCTCACCACCGCACCCCTTTGCTTTTCCCTTCTGTGTCCTCTCGGGCTCTTACTGCCGGCTGTGGGTCACACAAGGTCATGACTCCGAGCAGCTAAGGAGGTGGCATAGATTTAGATGACTATTTATGTGGTGTCAATTTTACTAACTTTGTGGGGCCTCTGTGGCTCTACCCCCCCCCCCCCCCTTATTGTAAACCACAACCGCTTTTTTAAAAGTGTGGCAAGGGCGGTGTAAAAGGCCCAAAAGTGTTAATTTTTAACGTAAATTGCGGCTTTTAAGCCTTTTTGAGACTTTTCTACACTTGAAAACTGGCGTATAAACGCTGTTACCCCAGTTGATTTTAATGGGTTCTGTCGTTTTTTCTGGACAAAATAGCGCAGGCATTTTGACAGTCCTGCGATGAATGTTCCTGACAGCCTAATGCCCCATGCACACAACAGTTTTCATCTGTAATTACGGACGAAATTGCAGACCCATTAATTGGTATAGGCCACGGACATCTTTTCGTATGTTTATGAATGTGTGCCTGGGCTGTAGAAATGATCCACAAAATATAGAACATGCGCTATTCTTGTCCGCAATTGCGACATGAGTAGCTGCTGGATCCGTATTTGCGGACAGTAAAAACCCTTACGGTGGTGTACATGAGGCATAACTGGTATCCCACCCACGCCATCAGCAAAACAAATATTGAAACCATTGAATGTTTTTGTCCTATTCAACTCAGAAACATTGTTGCCAGTTTACTTATGTTGTTGCATATGAGTATTATGTTACCATGTTATGTAATTTTGTTAAAACCGTATATTAAACCGTTATTTCAGCATAGTACATGCTTGTATTTCTTTTCTTTTGATATTTGGACAAAATATCAGACTTAAAAAAATAAAAAATAAAATAAAAAACACACTGAAAAAAGGCCATACTTACAAATGGACACACAGGTCCGAAACGCTGATGGAGAGTGAGCAGGTGCTTTAAATAATAGCCACTCCCACTAGTCTTGGGGGGAGTGGCGTGTGGTTTATGGGATGTGTAGTAAAAAATAATAAATGAATGGTGCGAGTGATAATAATATAAGTGAAATATAGGGGGCGGTAATGAGTAAAGTGCATAAATAAAGGTAAATGAATAATGGGGTGCCAGTGTGTGAAACATGGAGGGATAGTGTGTAAGTCATGAGGCGCAGCGTGTATAGCCAGGTAAAAGCCAATTTGTGACGCCTTGATAATTCATAGAGCGGGCTACCCTGCTTACTATGCCAAACAGCACACCATACTCTCCCAGCATCAAAGACCCGGCTGTGTCCAAAAGAAGCAAATATAAGTAATAATGAAAAATACCTGGGGTATTGGTAATCCTTTTGGCCAAAAGGACGCAAGCTCGCAATCCACGACAAGGATCCCCAGATTTGACTCCTGTCTTGGAAAAGCCCTTGACGTCACTGTCCATATATGGACAGTGATGTTAGGGGCCTTGATGCCAGAATATACATGTAGATAGTGGCACACCTCCCTCCCGGGTTATAGCGACACTGAAGCTCCTAGGAGCGGAATCCCCGGCCAGCGTGTTGTGGACACTTTGGCTGGAGACTCCGCTTTTAAAGGGAGCCCCTAACGTCATTGGCCATATATGGACCGTGACGTCAGGGGCTCTTCCGGGAGCGGAATCTGTCGGCAACGCTCTGGCCGGGGACGCCGCTCCGAGGGGGAGCTTCAATAGCGCAATCTGCAGGGGACACTGTGAAGCTGTCTACATAGTGCCACACACAATACCCATGTAGAACTATATGGGAACTATCTACAGGGGCATTGTGGCATTATCTACATAAGCACTGTGATGATTTTAGGGTTTGGGACAAAAAAAACAAAAACGCTGACTAATGAAATAAAATTATTTTTTTCTTAACGGCCAAGAAAAACCGATGAGAAACGGCGGTTAAAAACAGACTGCTGGGAAATGGATGGAAATTTTGACACACACTGATGCAAAAGTAAATGGAAAACTGACAGTTGATCCGTTCTTAAAGGCCGCTTTTTTTTCACTGTCGTGTGAATATAGCCTTATAGCTGCAACAGTGTATATGTACAGTGTATTCGGAAAGTCTTCAGACCGACACTTTCACTTTTTTCACATTTTGTTAGGTTGAGACTTTGTGCTAAAGTAAAAAAATAATTCAAGTTTTTCCCCATCATTCTGCACTAAATGCCCCATAATAACCAAATGAAAACAGAATTTTAGAAATGTTTGCAAATTTATTAACTCAAATTTTGCATGGACATAAGTATTCAGACCCTTTTCTATGACACTTGAAATTTAGCTCTGGTCACCATTTCTCTAGATCCTCTTTTGAAATGTTTCTACACCTTTATTGGAGTCCACCTGTGGTGAATTTAATTTTATTGGACATGATTTGGAAAGAGACACCCCTGTCTATATAAGGTCTCAAAGCAGAGGATGCTTATCAGAGCAAAAATCAAGCCATGAAGA
Source organism: Rhinoderma darwinii (assembly GCF_050947455.1). NCBI lineage: Eukaryota > Metazoa > Chordata > Amphibia > Anura > Rhinodermatidae > Rhinoderma > Rhinoderma darwinii. The sequence continues at coordinate 305,475,304 of NC_134690.1, read as the reverse complement.
GGAAAGCACTGCCTGTAGAGCTCAGAGACGGGATTGTGTCGAGGCCCAGATATGGAGAAGGGCACAAAAAAAAATTCTGCTGCACTAAAAGTTTCCAAGAGCACAGTGGCCTCCATAATTCTTAAATGGAAGAAGTTTGTAGCAACCAGGACTCTTCCTAGAGCTGGCCATCCCACCAAACTAAGTAACTGGGGAGAAGGGCCTTGGTAACAGAGGAGACTCAAGAACCCAATGGCCACTCTGGCTGAGCTCCAAAGAACCTGTGTGCAGATGGGAGAAACTTTCAGAAGTTCAACCATCACTGCAGCACTCCACCAATCTGGGCTTTATGGCAGAGTGGGCGGAAAGAAGTCTCTCCTGAGTAAAAGACACATGAAAGCCCCTCTGGAGCTTGCAAAAAAGCACCTAAAAAAAAAAGGACACTCAGACTGAGAAAAAAAGATTCTGATAAAAGCAAGATTGTACTTTCTGGCCTCAATTCTAAGCGTCATGTCTGGAGGATACCAGGCACTGCTCATCACCCACCCAATACCATCCCTATAGAGAAGCATGGGGGTGGCAGCATCATGCTGTGAGGGTGTTTTTCAGCGGCTGGGACAGGGAGACTGGTCAGGGTTAATGGAAAGATGAATAGAGCAAAGTACAGAGAATGAAAACCTTATCTAGAGTTCTCTGGACCTCCGACTGGGCCAAAGGTTCACCTTCCAACAATTCTATGACCATAAGCACACAGTCAAGGCCACAGAGTGGCTTAGGGACAACTCTGTGAATGTCCTTGAGTGGCCCAGCCAGAGCCCTGACTTGAATCCAATCGAACATCAACCCTGACCGAGCTTTAGAGGATCTGCAGAGGAGAATGCAGAAAATCCCAAATTCAGGTGTGCAAACCTTGTGGCATCATAATCAAGAAGTCTCGAGCATGGTATCCCTGCCAAAGGTGCTTCAACAAAGTAATGAGTAAAGGGTGTGAATACTTATGTCAATGCAATATTTTTTTAGTTTTTCCTTTTCAATAAATTAGCAAAGATTACGAACATTCTGTTTTAAGTCTGTCATTATGGGGTTGAGTGCAGAATGATGAGGAAAACTGGATTTTTTATTTTAGCACAAGGCCTCAGCATAACAAAATGTGAAAAAATTGAAAGGGTCTGAAGACTTTCCGAATGCATTGCATATCTATTGATCTATCCAGAAAAGTGTCTTTGTTTTTTGTGATTTGTCTGCTCATAATAAAAATTAAAAACATGAATTCCTCTGGACAACTAGATTTCTGGGGGGATTTCCGACATCCATATGCTAGTCATTCTTGGAGCTAGCTAGTCAATACTCTATTCCCAATAATGACTCTTATAAGTATTTCTGTATTCGTCGCCTACTTACCTCTGTAGTAATGCCCATGTTCCCCTCCTTTGTCAACAGATTCTTATTTGAACCCACAAGATAAAAGGCATTTCGGTTTTCTATAATGACATGAGCTCCTGCCCCTACCTCAGCAAGCCTCCTTATTTCTCAATTTGGGAAAAAGAATTTCAATCTGTATACTATTTGGAGGCTTGGGGGACATGTTTTTTTCTTGGACTAGAAAGTTTGCTAAGTGGGCTCAATATTGGGATGCTTCCCAAAAATTATTATTGATATTGCTATCTAATCCTTTCTCAAATTGCAAAAGCTAACCCGTCATACTCGGAGGTTTGCTGGTGGGGATGTGGGTGTAAGGGCTCATATATAGATATATGGTACTATTGTCATGGGGTACATTCCTTCTGGAGTGAAATATTTGGCCTCATTTCTACTATTGCTTCATGCACGAATCCTCCGGAATCAGCGATTGCTCTGTTTTTTGAAGATGTAGTTGATCCCGGTGTCTTTTCAAATGGTGTTCAGTCATGTTATAATTGCAGCACGTCTACTTTTAAATATTTCATCTACAATGGAACAAACATTTGCTCTGAGATCCAATAATTTGTCCTAAATTCTCTCTGTGGAAACCCTGGACCCAATAGCGTGCATCCACAACACCAGGGTATGTCGTACAACCTTCTTCAACATCTCTCTTCTAAGCAATGGTGCATAGATGGTATACATTTCCTTCTTATTGATTTACCAGACTCGCGCCCTATGGTTACTAATTTACGCCCGGTTAAAAAAAAAATTACTGTTGTAATCTTATAGGGGTAGTAGTTTCCTGATTTCATTCACTCTAATTCTGTAATTTTAAAGCATCAAGTGTAAGTCGTGTGTAACCTGCTGATATCTTAGTTTAAAGAGGCTCTATCACCACATTATAAGTGCCCTATCTTCTACTTAATGTGATCGGCGCTGTAATGTAAATTACAGCAGTGTTTTTTATTTAGAGAAACAATACATTTTGATGGAGTTATGCCCTATTTTAGCTTTATGCTAATGAGTTTCTTAATGGACAACTGGGCGTGTTTTACTTTTTGACCAAGTGGGCGTTGTGGAGAGAAGTGTATGACGCTGACCAATCGGCGTCATACACTTCTCTCCATGCATTTACTCAGCACATAGTGATCCTGCATTGTTCGCGATGTGCTGTCACGTACTCGCACATTAACGTTACTGAAGTGTCTTGAGAGTTAATAGATGTCACGCCGCGGTGTGTGGACCCACTGGGCTGTACCGCGTAGCGGGAAGGCAGCTGGCCACACAGGTACAATGCAATGTCTATAGTTCAGAAAGGGTACCTGAGGCAATGTAGACTGTAGCGGTGATTCAAGCTGAAGTTGAGGCTCCGGCAGTAGACAGACACCCGGCGGGTGTGACGCAATAGATGCAGCGGAAGACACAACTCGACTTCAACTCTAGACGGCACAGAGACACGGGATACAGGGTACAGGCAGCAGGAACAGGTAACACTGGGAGCTGGAAAACACTAGGAGACCATTTGCAAGACAAACTTTAGGTGCACAACAATGCTCAGGCGATGATCAAGAGAGCAGAGCACTTTTTATAGTCCAGCAGCATTCTGGGCTAATTGCAGATTCTCTGCAACTGTGTGCGCACAGGCTCTTTAAGGCTGCCCACGCGTGCCCTGCGCGAGACCGTGTCCGGGCCAGGAAGTGAGTGCCAGCGTCTGTCAGGAGGAATATGCCGCCGAGAGCTCACGCGGCCGTCAGAGGGTAAGTCAGGAAGACGGCCCGCGGCCATAGACGTTACAATAGACCTCGCTTCCAGCCAGGACGCGATGTCTATTCACAATCCCTAAACTTCGTTAACGTTTGTGTGGGACTTACAGCACAGCAAGCGTGATCTCGCTGTAAGCTGTCATTTACAGCGTGATCTTGCGAGATTACGCTTGCTGTGCTGTAACTCCCACACAAACGTTACCAAAGTGTCGGGATTGTGAATAGACATTGCGTCCTGTCTGGAAGCGATGTCTATTAACTCTCAAGACACTTCAGTAACGTGAGTATATGACGGCACATAGTGAACAACGCAGGATCACTATGTGCTGAGTAAATTAATGGAGAGAAGTGTATGACGCTGATTGGTCAGCATCATACTCTTCTCTCCAAAACGCCCACTTGGTCAAAAAGTAAAAACACGCCCAGTTGTCTATTCCGAAAGTAATTCGCATAAATGTAAAATAGGTCATGATGCCATAAAAATTGATCGTTTTTCTAAATAAAAAAACACTGCTGTAATCTACATTACAGCGCCGATCACATTATGTAGAAGATAGGGCACTTATAATGTGGTGACAGAGCCTCTTTAATACAGATGTCTCCTCAATGTAGACGACATGTTAAGTATTGTGCTGGGTAGACCTGTTTTGGTTATGTTTTGTTTCTTTATATTATATTCTTTAATTGTTTTATTTTACTTTCATTGCTTCTTATTTACTGGAATAACCCACTGCTTGATCCCATATTGTACATTGGCCACGTATATGAAAAATGGATGTCGCATTTACTATACTGCTGACTTAACATGTATGTGGTGCCTGCTATTTTGTAGTGTTCTGGAACTGCTGGGACCTTTTAACTTATCTTGAATTTGCAAAAAAAATTAATAAACATTTAATATTAAAAACATTGAATTAAACCAACCTAGAAAATGAACGACTCCTAAGTCTTGTAAAAATTGTCGTGATAATCAAAGAGGTTACAAAGATATTATTATTTAAAGAAGTACATGTCAGAAATGGAAATTTTTTTACCTGGACACAGGGGCATCAATGACTCTTGGTCATGAAAGGGTTTTATATAACTGTTTGAAAAATTGTATTCCTGTAAGTCTTTTCAATAGAACACTAGGAACTGATTATTGGGTATTTCATTCTCTCTTTACATGTGACTTAAACAAACTATTAGACATACTTAAAGCAGAAGATTCAGGCATGCTCTGTCCTAGGAAGATGTATTGACTGTAAAATTCCAAGAATATACACACGCACGCACGCACGCACGCACACACGTTTTTGGTTGTTCCTAAGGCTATCTTTTGACTCGTAAGTCTTAGGCGCTCGTTCTTGTTCGCTCCATAGGAGGAGTGGGATTGCGGCATCAGTCCTTAGAGGGTGATCATGCGGATTCGCTTGCGCCGGACGGAGTGTATTTGAATATCGGGCTCGATATCTTCTTGTTAGATGGTGCCGAGCGGGGACTGGCTTTGCTTAGTGGCGGTGGTCGGGGGACTGAGTAGGTTTCTCCTTGGCGGAAAAGTATGGCTATGAAGGCAGAGTTAGAACTCTACATGCCTGCTGGATAACAGCGATCATCGGCTTTACAGGATTAAGAGGAAAAAGGAGATAAGGAAGTCTTCATGCCGTTGTGTGATGTAAACTATAAAGCTGTGGCCACTTCCACATTTCCACAAAAAAGGTGTCTGAGTTTTATTATAGGATAAATAATGGTTGTAAGATCCTGGGCAAATAAGGTTGGTGAAATATCTTGGCAGTCTTAGAAGGGAAAAAGTGCTATTTTGGCTTTTGGCGATCACATTTAGTAGGAATGGTTTGCGGATGCCATGTCGCATTTGCAAAGCCCCTGAGGGGACAAAACAATGAAAACACCCAAAAAAATGACTCCATTTAGGAAAATACACCTCTTGAGGAATTAATCTAGGGGTGTAGTGAGCATTTTGCCCCCACAGGTGTTTCATATAATTTATTAGAATTGGGCAGTGAAAATAAAAACAATCACTTTTCTTCAATAAGATGTAGCTTTAGCTAAAAATTTAATTTTCTAAACAAATAAAGGAGAAACCGAACCCCAACATTTTTAAAGCAATTTCTCCCGAGTACGGCAATACCCCATATATGGTCATGAACTGCTGTTTGGGCACACGGCAGGGCTCAGAAGGGAAGGAGCGCCAATTGGCTTTTGGAGTGCAGTGTTTGCTGGATTGGTTTCTGGTCGCATTTGCAAAGCCCCTGTGGGACCAAAACAGTGGAAACCCCTCCCCCCCCCAATAAGTGACCATATTTTGGAAACTACACCCCTCAAGGTGTTTACCTAGTGGTGTAGTGAGCATGTTAACAACGCAGGTGTTTTGCAGAAATTTGTGTGCACTCAATGTTGCAAGGTGAAAATGGGATTTTTTTTCCATAGATCTGCCAATATGTGGTGCCCAGCTTGTGCAACCATAACAAGACCGCTCTCTAATTATTATGCTGTGTGTCCCGGTTTTAGAAACACCCTTTATGTGGCCCTAATCTTATGCCTGGACATTTGACAGGGCTCAAGAGTGAAAGAGTACCATGTAAAATTTAGGCCTAATTTGGTGATTTACAAAGTATTGGTTCAGAATTGCAGAGGCTCTAATGTGAAATAATAAAAGAAACCCCTGAGAAGTGACCCCATTTTGGAAACTGCACCCCTCAAGGCATTTATTAAGGGGTGTAGTGAGCATTTTTGCCCTACAGGACTTTTCCATAAATGATTGCGCTGCTGATGGTGCAAAGTAAAAATTTCCATTTTTCCCTAGATATGCTATTTCACTGGCAAATATGTCGTCCCCAGCTTGTGCGACTGGAGACACATATCCCAAAAATTGTTAAGTGTTCTCCCTGATATGGCAATGCCATATATGTGGAAGTAAATAGCTGTTTGGGGACGCTGTAGGGTTCAGAGGGGAGGGATCACCATTTGGGTTTTGAAGCGTGCATTTGCTTGGCAGTAGATTTGTTTATAATGTGGGGGCATATGTAAGCTGGGCAGAGTACATCAGGGTCATAGTCAGGTGGTATAATAATTGGGTTAAAAAAAACTGTAAAATAATCCATAGGTGTGTGTTATGCTGTGACACAATCCTTTCTGCACAGGCCAGTATCTCTCTGATAAATGTCCTTCCTTATTGCCTTTTTGGTCCACACTCCGCACCAATGCAGTTTGTGGAATTTTGCTGGGAAAGCGTTGTCCTGGTATAATATGGGCACGGGATCTGTGAAAACCGGTCTTGCCCGGCTGTGAATCCACCGTGAAAAACTGACGTTTTCATGGCCGATTTGACACACGCTTGCTTCAATAAGGCTTGACAGTATGGGCCAGTTCAAACGTTGCATAAATACTGCAGATTTTCCGTAGCAAATACAGTATCAGCAAAGTGGATAAGAGTGAACATCCACATGCTGCGGAAATACCGCTAAGAAATTGACCTGTGGTGCGGAAATCCATTCCGCAGCATGTCAATTTTCTTTACGTAAACGCTGAATTCAATGGGGATGTAAATCCTGCATCAAATAGCAGTTCTGTTTTTTTTGTGGCGGATTCGCATCGATCCTGCCGCAAGAAACTGAACGCAGAAGAAAAAATAAATAAACTTACCTAGAAGTCTATGTTTCATCCTCATGTGACCGCCCAGGAGGCCGGCCGGCTTTAGTGCTGCAGCTTTTCGCAGCGGACATTCTGGGTGGAAAACTGCACCACAGTTTGGTGGGTATTTTCGCCTGGAATTTCCTGCGGCAGACAGGGCGGATGCGCTGTGTGCTATTACGCAGTGTATCAGCCACGTGTGCGCTTATGTGTTTCAGATCTGTGTCTTGTATCAATTCCAGCACCTGTGTGTCCATCACATGACCATGGACAGAGTTTTATCCACTGATCGTAAACTATGAATGTTACCATTGAATAGCAGCAAGCAGAGATCTTAAAAACCATGAGTAATTAATACAGATACTGAGATATAATAACAGTAATTAAAGAAGTGGCCACAGCTCTGATTTAGCCCTCTGTCCCCTTCACTGTTTTTCCATGCATGGCGGCATCTCTACGACCTGCTGTGTCCTGAACTGCAGCGCTGCTCCAGTCAAGTGAATGGGGTCGTGCTGCAGTTCCTTGCACTGCCGGGTACCCGGGGTGCTGTTGTGCAGGGAAAAACATTAAAGGGGACACAGTGTTAAATCAGTACTGCGGCCCCTTCATTCTCCGGTCGAGGACCCAGAGGTTAGATCCCCACCGATCATAAAGTAATGGCATAGGCTATCGATTGAGTGGGGAGGTATGCTTTAGTTGTAAAAAAAACATTCAATGTATGAACATACCCTTACCCCCACAAACACCACAAAAATGGGCCTGTAATCCCCCCTCTTACAGTACACAGGGCTAATACAACCCCCCCACATACAACTCTCATTTTACACAAAGCCTAAATAGTCCCCAGCACACAGTATACTCTCATCCCTTCCCCACCAACATCACACAGGGTCCTAACACCCCCCCCCCCCCCCCCATTAAAGCACAGGGCATCTGAAACAATGTCGCCCCTACCTTCCACCACAACACATGACCCTGTATCAGACACTTACCAGCCCACAGATGTGCAGGAGATTGTCCCAGTGTCTCCAGGTTGCAGATAGGGCAGGGTCCTCCATCCTCCTCCTGCTGGTGTTTTTTCATTCATTGAAAGCTACAAATAGCTCCCCTATAGAGAGTGCTCTACATATAGCCCACCCCTGTATAGTGTTCCACATATAGCTCCCCCTGTATATAGTGCCCCACATATAGACCCCCCCCTGTATATAGTGGCCCATAATGGCTGCTAACGGCACCACCGGACATATGGGGGGGGCGTGTCAGCTAGCGACACAGGCCCCCTCAAGCCGCAGGCCCCGTAGCTGCCGCTACTGCACACACATATATATATATATATATATATATATAATGCAGTGCACCTCTAAACTACATATACACTTTAAAAGGATTATTTCCATGAGTTAATTGCCATGAATTGGTTAAAGTTTTATAGATTCCCATAGATGAAAGTGTGATGCTCTGTGCTTTATTGGGGTGGTGTTAGGACCCTGTGTGATGTTGGTGGGGAAGGGATGAGAGGATACTGTGTGCTGGGGACTATTTAGGCTTTGAGTAATATGGGAGTTGTATGTGGGGGGTTGTATTAGCCCTGTGTACCGTAAGAGGGGGGATTAGAGGCCCATTTTTGTGGGGGTAAGGGTATGTTTGTTTTTTTTACAACTAAATCATACCTCCCCCCCCTCGATCGATAGCCTATGCCATTACTTTATGATCGGTGCGGATCCAACCTCTGGGTCCCCGACCTGAGAATGTAGGGGCCGTAGTGCTGATTTAACACTGTGTCCCCTTTTATTGGTTTTCCTTGCACAACAGCACCCTGGCTACCCGGCAGTGCAAGGAACTGCAGCACGACCCCATTCACTTGACTGGAGCAGCGTTGCACTTCAGGACACAGCAGGTGGCCGAGATGCCGCCATGCAGGGAAAAACAGTGACGGGGACAGAGTGCTAAATCAGAGCTGCAGACACTTCTTTAATTACTGTTATTATATCTCAGTAGCTGTATTATTTACTCATGGTTTTTAACCCCTTAATGTCTGGGCCTGTTTGGACCTTAATGACCAAGCCAGATTTATCAAATCTGGTATGTCTGAATTTATCAGAGAATAATTTGAAGAATTTGAATATCCAAGTAATTCTGACATTGTTTTTTCGTCACATGTTGTACTTTATTTTATTGGTAAAAGTAGACTGATACTGATAATTTTTCCCTATTTTTAACTGCAATAGGTCAGATATGTACATACATACTGTACAATTTTTTTTTTACGAAATATATATTTCCATCTCTTTACTCTATTTTGGCAGCACTTTTGAAAAAAAATAATATTTTTTGAGCAATTTAGAAGACTTACAAATTTAGTAATAATTGTATACATTTTGAAGTACATTTTTGTTTTCCTGCACCAAGCAAGGTTTTCAGAAGCTCATAGGTGTCAGAATGGTGGAAACCCCCACGAGTGACCCCATTTTGAAAACTACACCGCTTAATGTATTTATTAAGGGGTGTTGTAAGTATTTTGACCCCACAGTTTTTTTTGTAAGAATTCATGCAAAAAAGGCGTAAAAAAATATAATTTCACTTTTTTCATAAAAGTATCACTTTTGAAGACTGATTTCTGTGTAAGGCGACCATGAGAATGAAGAAACACACCCCAAAATCTATCACCCTGTTTCTCCTGTTTTCAAAAATGCCCCCATTGTGACCCTAATGCGTTGCCTGGACACACGGCAGGGCCCGAAAGGGAGAGGGCACCCGGAGGCTTTCAGGACTCCTATTTTGCTTGAAAATGTTTTAGGCCCCACTGTACATTTGGAGAGGTTTTGAACTACCAGAACGATAGAAACTCCCCATAAACTACCCCATTTAGAAAACTAGACCCCTTAAGGTATTTATCTAGGGGTGTAGAGATACACAACGTAAAAATGTAAAAAGGAGGAATTAATGGGAATTCTCAGATAAATATGGCTATATACTGTTTTATGCAAATTTTTAATACATTTTCAAATGAAGTGATAGAATATATCTGTGTAACTCGGCTGTTGTGTTAGAAATATATTGCATTCTTATCTTGGGGGGCTGTACAGAAGGAAAGCGATGCTATTTTCTAATAAGGGAGCCTAGATATGTAATTGACTGTCTATATGACTATGTCTTGCTAACAAAGCAGTTTGTCCCACATTTGTATCATTCTGATGCCGTTGTCAACAGCGTTCTCGTCTGATGTGTAACAAATGATAGCAGAAAAAATAATCTGTACTGGAGTGAAGGGCAATATATACAAATGAAGGAAAATGTATCCAACTATGTTGCAAACTCGAGTCTGTTCACTAGATAGAAGAACACCTGCAGGGCTGTCATGACAAGCTTTTTTTTTTTCAGTGACTAGTTGTACAACGTCTCTTTAGCTCTATCAATCCTTATATGAGGGACGAACGTGCCAAGTGACGCGGTACACCATAACAGGCCCCTGCCCGGCAAGGTAGGAACCGCTATGTGCACAAAACAACCAATCACCTACAGAATATATAGAGGGGCAGTGTCCAAAACCATCTATTGGAACAGTAAATGATCACTAATCCTCAAAATGATGTCTGTATTTCCAGAAGAACTGTAACAAAGCCCATGGTGTATTGATAAGGAAAAGCTTGATTATTAGAGATCCTCCAAATAAAGTTCATGCCCGTATCACGGTACAGAATTAGGAATGTAACAGCTGTATGTGGCAGGACATAGTCATAAGAACAGTCAAAATAAAAAAATTGTGAATGTGGGATTTTGTACTGGACAATTAATTCCAGCACTTGATCACCCACAAATAAATAAAAAACAATCATAGGTAAAATTAGTTTCACGGTCTGAAAAAAATGTGCTCTACAACCTCTCCCACAAGAAATAATCCGTACTTGGAAAGCCCACAAACTAAAAAGAAAATATAAAGAAATTTACTCACTAAAAAGATCCCCCACCCATTTATTTATTTTTTGGTGTTAAATGCTAGTAATTTGAAACCGTGTGAAAGGTTTCGAAACAGGGGTAGTTACAAAGGGCTGGTTTTGATGGACACATGGGGCAATAAAAGCGGGTATCCCTCCTCTTGCCATGCTTGCTACATACCCGACACCTTCTTTGGGTATATTTTTGGGTCTCAGTGGATGGAATAGGGTGTAAAAAGTGGCGCTCTGAAAGCCTGCGCACATCCTCAGATTCGCAGGATTGTGCTGGTATAGTGGACTCAAAAAGGATGCTCCATGACCTTCTACTGAAATTGAAGGAAAGTGAGCATTCCTTGGGCTTTTTTGAAAATAACAAAACTGTTATAGGTAGCAACCTGGATGAGATAGATTGCTACCTTTTTGTACCAGGCCTTATTTTTGCGCTTCACCGGGTAAGGCTGAAGCACCTGGTCGGAAAGGTCTACACCCCCCATAAATTTGTTGTAGTCTGTTACACAGACAGGTTTCTGCTTTGCAGTGGTAGCCCCCCTCTCTGTAATTGCCACAGTGGTGTCCGTGTGTACTGTGGACAGCATGTAGACATCCTTCCTGTCAGTCCACTTCACTGCAAGGGTCATGGATGTTCCTATTTCCAAACGCCTGGACACCAACTGTTGTGGGAATCCCACTCTGTTCTTCCGTACTGTCCCACAGGCCCCTGTATTTGCAGCATGGAGGGCTTTATAAAGGGAAACACCTGTATAAAAGTTGTCTGTATAGATGTGGTATCTCTTGTACACTTTGTATAATTTCACCCCATATCTGGCTCGTTTGGACGGGATGAATTGACGAAAGGAAAGACGGCCTTTGAAGCTCATGAGCGATTCATCTACAGACAAATTTTTGTCAGGGGTGTACAACTTTAGAAATAAATCACTTAGAAGGGTGATTAATGGCCTTAATTTATTAAGCTGATCATAGGCTGGATCACTTCTTGGGGGGACTTGGGAATTGTCGGTAAAATGCATGAATCACATTAGGGCCTCATTGCGGTTTCTGGACATCACTGCTGCAAATACAGGGGTAGTGTGGACAGCACTAGAAGTCCAGTAGGACCGGACAGATGTTTTTTTCTAACCAAACCCATATTGAGGGTAATGCCTAAATTTTTTTTTTTATTTCTGGGACACTTGTGTGGTTCTACATTCTTGAGTAAATAGATGCAGGCTTTTGCAGAACAAACTGCCTAGCGTAAATATTAGTCTGCTGGACTATCAAGTCTAGGACCGTATCACATACAAATACATGAAAAAAATTATAGGGGGTAAAATTTGGGATATCAAAATTAATTCCAGGAGTCGCTTCATATAGGGGTACTTGGGGGGAAAATCATAGTGCGGGATCCCACATCACGGGAGGGACTGCAACACTCGGCCCTGCACTTGACACCTCTATAGCGACTGCTGTATCTACCACCATAGGACTATGGGGTTCAGCGGTAGAATTAGAATCGTCACTGTCGGGAACAAATTCTGAAGCGGTGTCTGTTTCACTTTCAGAACTGTCGAAACCAGTGGCGTAGCTATAGGGGTCGCAATTGCGACCGGGCCCCGAAGCCAGGGGGCCCACGGCCCCCCCGCACCACATCAATAAAAAGTTACTATAGTAAACTTGGGCCGCGGGCCCCTGTTACTATAGTAACAGACTGTACTTACATTTCTGGTTCCGGATCGCAGCGGAGGTCCTGACGTCAAGCGCTGTGCGCAGTGCATGACGTCACAGCGCTATGCGCCGCGCACAACATCGAGAGGACAGGACCTCCGCCGCGGCTGAAGAGGAAGGTAAGATTAGTAGCCCTGACTGCTAAAGCTGACTGGCGGGGTCCGACTCCCGGGACCCGCCAATCGGCTGTTTTGTAGGGGCCGCAGCCGTGAGCTGCTTCCCCTTCATTCCGGTCACACTGTGAATCGGTGTTGGCGATTCACAGTGTGAGCGAGTAAGTGAAATGAAGGGAAAGCAGCTCTCGTACGAGTGCTGCGGCCCCTTCAAAACAGCTGATTGGCGGGGTCTCGGGAGTTGGACCCCGACACATCAGCTATTGATGGCCTATCCTGAGGATAGGCCATCAATGTTTAGGGACTGGACAACCCCTTTAAGCCTACGATGTAGCAGGCTTAGAGGGCCCATGAGACAGGATCACAGATTGTGTGATGCTGTCTGCTGGGCTCTGTATCTAAGCCAATCACATGGTAGGCTTAGATACATGGCCCATATGTGATCCTGTCTGATGGGCCCTGTATATAAGCCTACCACACTGTAGGTTTAGATACAGGGCCCCAGCACACAGTAATGTTATACTGTATAAGATTACTGTCTGCTGGACTCTGTATCTAAGCCTACCTTGTGAATTGCGTCCGTGCAGGCCGCGTGGTTTTCACGCGGCTCGCATGGACCAATAGAAGTATATGGGGCAGTACAGACAGTCCGTGCTTTTTGCGCAGCGTTTGTCGGCTGCGTAAAAAGCGCGACATGTTCAATATCTCGGTGTTTTTCGCGCATCACGCACCCATTGAAGTCACTGGGTGCGTGAAAACCACGCATGCCGCACGGAACCACTTCCATTCGAACTGCCTGTTTCGCGCAACAGCTGTCAAAAGGATGAATGTAAACAGAAAAGCTTTTCTGTTTACAAACATCCAAATGGCGTGTCATAATGATGGCGGCTGCGTGAAAACCATGCAGCCGCGTATCATATGCTGCTGCCACACGGAGCTGTCAAGTGGCTTTTGCGCAGGCACTTTTGCATCTGGGCCCATGAGCCTTTAGCTACGCCCCTGGTCGGAACATAGCAGGGCGTAGGCTTGCTCCGTGTTGTATATTCTCTGGGACATTATATTTATAGATGTGTGTGTGTGTGTATATATATATATATATATATATATATAGTGATAATGAAAGGGAAAAGGAAATGGGAGGAAACCTCCAGCTCACCAGTCTGATGCTCCTGTGTTTGAGGCAATAGCAGAAAAAACAAGAGGATCCAGCGATTCGTGATATAACTCGGTTTCCACTTTATTAGATATAAGCAAACGAGAAGCTTTAAAGAAACACAAGGAGGAGAGACAAGGTGGTGGTATGTGGCAAATAGATTTAGCCTACGCGTTTCAAGCACTAGCTGTGCTCTTAATCATGACCTAGCCATGATTAAGAGCACAGCTAGTGCTTGAAACGCGTAGGCTAAATCTATATATATATATATACCCTATAAGTCCTATTAGAACCCTAAAGTAAACCTAAAAACGACACAAATTATTATTTTTATTTTTTTATATAACGGACGTAAAAAAAAATCAATAAAATAAAGCCCTAATGAAGTATTACGGCCCTAAACACTAACGCTCAACTAGCACTAACCCTAAAGTAGCACGAACGCTAAACTAGCACTAACGCTAAACTAGCACTAACGCTAAACTAGCACTAACGCTAATCTAGCACTATCGCTAATCTAGCACTAACGCTAATCTAGCGCTGACCCTAATCTAGATTTTATATATGATATATATGTATATATTAGAAAGCGGTGATTTGTTTTTTCACTTTTTTTTTACAGCACAGGACGCAGACTGATCTCTCTCTCCTCTCAGAACAACTACAATGAGAGGAGAGAGAAACACAGCCGATGTCCCGGCTGTGTTATGAAAATAACTGTCTGTGATCTCTGTGATAGGTTTTATCACAGAGATCACCTGATCAGGGACCAGTCACAACGGTCCCTGATGGTTGTTGTGCCAGCTTCTGACACAGGCAAGTTATGCACAGCGCATGCGTGCGCCATTTTGGGGGGGGATCGGACGAGGGGGGAATCGGACGTGCGGGGGGGGATTAATCTGGGGTATGCTGCAGAACATGGATTACCTGTTCTCTCTCCTCTCTAAGGAGCTATTCCATGATAGGAGAGAGAAATGGTAACGATCTGCTGCTTTGCAGTGAACGCCGTGATGTAATGATTCACGGCATCGCCTTAGCCTAAAGCCCCTTAGTGACCAACGTGAAAAGGCGTATTGTTTGTCACTAAGGGGTTAAGATCTCTGCTTGCTGCTATTCAATGGTAACATTCATTGTTTACTTTCAGTGGATACAATTCTGTCCATGGTCATGTGATGGACACACAGGTGCTGGGATTGTTACAAGACACAGATCTGAAACACATAGGCTGAGTTCACACGTGGCGGATACACTGCGTAATAGCGCACAGCGCATCCGCCCTGTCTGCCGCAGGGAATTACAGGCGAAAAGGGGCACCAAACTCTGGTGCAGTTTTCCGCCCGGAATGTTCGCTGCGAAAAGCTGCAGCACTAAAGCCGACCTCCTGGGATGATGTCTCATCCCAGGAGACCGCTGCAGCCTGTGATTTGCTGCATCGGCAGTCACATGAGATGAAGCGTCATCTCAGGAGGATGAAAGATAGACTACTAGGTAAATTTATTTTTATATTTTTTTCTGCGTTCTATTTTTTGCGGCGGGATCTATGCGAATCTGCCGTAAAAAACGGAACAACTGCTATTTGAGGCAGGATTTACATCCCCATTGAAGTCAATGGGGCAATCCCGCAAAGTAAAATCAGCGTTTACGTAAAGAAATTTGACATGCTGCGGAATGTATTTCCGCACCACAGGTCAATTTCTGAGCGGTATTTCCGCTCAGTATTTACACAGCGTGTGGATGAGATTTGTTCACTCTTATCCACTTTGCTGCTACTGTATTTGCTACGGAAAATCCGCAGTATTTATGCGACATGTGAACTGGCCCATACTGTCAAGCCTTATTCAAGCGTGTGTCAAATCGGCCATGAAAAACGTCAGTTTTTCACAGCGGATTCGCAGCCGAGCAGGACCTGTTTTCTCAGATCCCGTTTCCGCATTATACCAGGACAACGCTTTCCCAGCGAAATTCCCCAAACTGCAACGGTGCAGTGTGGACCAAACTGGGAATAAGGAAGAACATATATCAGAGCGACACTGGCCTGTGCAGAAAGGATTGTGTCACAGCGTAACACACATCTATGGATTATTTTACTGTTTTTTTTAACCCAATTCTTATACCACCTGACTATGCCCCTGATGTACTCTGTCCAGGTTACATGTGCCCCGACATTATAAATGGAAACACCAGCAATACTCAAACAAAACTACTACCAAGCAAATCCACGCTTCAAAACCCAAATGGTGATCCCTCCCCTCTGAATCCTACAGCGTCCCCAAACCGCTATTTACGTCCACATATATCACATCGCCATACCCGGGAGAAGCCTTTTAACAATATTTGGGATGTGTGTCTCCAGTGGCACAAGCTGGGCACGACATATTTGCCAGTGAAATAGCATATCTAGGGAAAAATGGAAATTTTTACTTTGCACCATCCGCAGCGCAATCATTTATGGAAAAGTCCTGTAGGGTACAAATGCTCACTATACCCCTTAATAAATGCCTTGAGGGGTGCAGTTTCCGAAATGGGGTCACTTCCCAGGGGTTTCTTTTATTATTTCACATTAGAGCCTCTGCAATTGTGAACCAATACTTTGTAAATCACCAAATTAGGCCTAAATTTTACATGGTGCGCTTGAGCCCTGTCAAATGTCCAGGCAAAAGATTAGTGCACCACATATTGGCATATCTATCAAAAAAATCCCATTTTCACCTTGCATCGAGTGCACACAAATTTCTGCAAAACACCTGCGGGCTTAACATGCTTACTACACCCCTAGGTAAATACCTTGAGGGGTGTACATTCCAAAATGTGGTCACTTATGGGGGGTTTCCACTGTTTTGGTCTCACAGGGGCTTTGAAAATGCGACATAGCGACCAGAAACCAATCCAGCAAAATCTGCACTCCAATAGCCAAATGGCGCTCCTTCCCTCCTGAGCCCGGCCGTGTACCCAAACAGCAGGTTATGACCACATATGGGGTATTGCCGTACTCGGGAGAAATTGCTTTACAAATGTTAGGGATCTTTATTTCCTTTATTTGTTGAGAAAATTAAAAAAGTTTAGCTAAAGCTACTTCTTATTGAAGAAAAGGGATTGTTTTTATTTAAATTCTATGAAACACCTGTGCGGTCAAAATGCTCACTACACCCCTTGATTAATTCCTCAAAGGGTGTAGTTTCGTAAATGGAGTCACTTTTTAGGCGTTTTCATTGTTTTCTCCCCTCAGGGGCTTTGCAAATGCCTCCGCAAACCATTCCCACTAAATGTGATCTCCAAAAGCCAAATAGCACTTTTTTCCTTCTAAGACTGCCAGGATATTTCACCAACCTTATTTGCCCAGGATCTTACAAACATTATTTATCCTATAATAAAACTCAGACACCTTTTTTGTGGAAATGTGGAAGTCGCCACAGCTTTATTGTTTACATCACACATCGGCATCAAGACTTCATTATCTCCTTTTTCCTCTTAATCCTGTAATGCCGATGATCGCTGTTATCCAGCAGGCATGTAGGGTTCTAACTCCGCCTTCATAGCCGTACTTTTCCACCAAGGAGGGGCACTGAGAAACCTACTCAGTCCCCCGACCACCCCCACTTAGCAAAGCCAGTCCCCACTCGGCACCATCTAACAAGTCCAACAAAAAGATATTGAGCCCGATATCATTCAAATTCACGCCGTCTGGCGCAAGTAAATACGCATTATCACCCTCTAAGGACTGATGCCGCAATCCCAATCCTATGGAGCAAATAAAATGCAACACCTTCACGTTGAGCAACCTGCGAACCCTGTCTAAGGCCGCCAAAGGCACCCCGCCAAACTGTACAAGCAACAATTTCAGACCATACTATGACACAATGCGCAAAAAGTTATTGGAAGCGCAGTGCGTATCAGTGACAACAATTTGGCCATTTTTACTTGGCCAATGTCATTCCCACCCGCGTGTAAAATAAGCACCATAGATCCGTCCATGTGCCTGCTAACCGCAACTATTTCTGGCAGCAACTGCACCCACCGTAATCCCTGGACACCTTTCCAGTGTACATCGGCCTGCGAAAGGCCCATATTCGGAACAAGAGGCCTCCCTACCGCTCGGATAGCCGCCCAATGCACATAGGAGTGCCCCATGATCCATATCTGGGAGCAGCGAGACCCTGATGAGAAATAAACTGAGCAACTTAATAATATAAAAGAAACTGGAATGAAAGAATGACACAGAAAAGGAAAATAAGCCAAAAAACAAAGTAGGGGAGAGGGGAAAACAAAGAACTTATGAAAGAACACGCATCAAAGACAAACCAAATCCAGTCTAACATAAGACTTGTAACTACTGGAGCTCCATCTGCCCAAGCGCATAATAGCGCCCGAATCCAATCCCAAAGCGTCCGCCTCAGTGGCAGAATGGGTACCAAATTCACTAGGCGACAAGCCAAGATGTCTCAAACTAGCCTTAAAGACAGATTCAAATTGGAAACGCGTCAGAGGGGAACCATTTCTATGTACTAAAAATTGCACTCCGACCACCCGTACTGACACAAATTCACTGACCCCCACTCTCCCGACAAACAACCACGAACCCCTCCCAGTTTGATCAGTCTTGGACCGACGAACACAAACCCAACGGGAATCACCCAGCACCACCACATCAGGCCCAGAGAGTCCACCCGGTTTGTTGACACTGGGCGAAACTAATTCACTAACGCGCAATGGTGCACAGAAAGCCAACAAAAAAGCCACGACAAACAAAGAACATTCATACGTATTCCGGCAACATAAATTTAATTACCAAAATCCTGCTCAATAGCGCAAAAGACACCGGACGTCTAGTATCGTGGGAAACCACCTCCTTCTTCTAACCCTTAAGTATCTGGCGTATTAAAAACTCCTTAGTGTCACGTTGGGTTCGTGGACCCACTGGGCCTTACCGCCTTGATGGTATGGCAGCTGGCCAACAAGGTACAGGTCACAGTCTATAGTTCGTATAGTGTACCTGTGGCAGCTCGGACAGTAGCAAGGCCGGCTCGGCTGGGACTAAGCAGCAGGTAGACGTCAGGCGTGGAGTAGCAGGACAGGCGTTTAATACAGCACAGCACGACTAAAGCTCAGCACGGCACTTGACCAGGATAGTACAGGATACAGGTACGGGGAACACTGGGAACTGGAAAACACTAGGAGACGATTTGCATAGACAAACTTTGGATACGACAAACAACGCTCAGGCATTGCAGGGAGAAGCACAGCCCTTCTTATAGCCCAGGGTGCTCTGGGAGCAATCAGATCAATCTCCCACCTGTGTGCGCTTTGGCTTCTTAAGTCTGGACTGAGCTCGCGAGCGCACCCTGGTGGTCACTGTGGAACAGGACGGCCGTATGTGCAGACATCTCTGGAGAGAAGGGCGTCGACTGGATGGAAGGAGTTCGTGGTCAGCAACCACGGACGTTACACTTAGTGACATCCCTGACTCCCCACAATTTAAACATAAAGGCCACACCTGTCAACTGTTCACTAGCCGTGGCAGAACTACAATTATCCCGACGCAACTTTACCAAGAAATCCAGTGTGTAATCAAGGTGAAAGTGATCCTCTGATGGAAAATTACCCCCCGCTTTCTCCAACCACTGATCCCATGCTCTACAATGACTCCTCCAAGTCGCCGGTACTACAGATCCCTTCAACAGACTCACAAGTTTGCCTCGACCAGGGCCCACAAGTGAGGACGGGGGGAGATCTCCTTCTGCCAAAGCTGCTGGGTTCAATTCCCGGAAAAAGGACATCTGCGAACGAGACAAAGCATCGGCCATCACATTACGAACCCCCGGGACATGTTTTGCCCAAAACCATATATTCAGCTGTAAACACTTCAAAACCAAATAACGTAACAATGCTAGGATAGGTAAAGAACTGGACGACAAACCATTCACTGCATGAACAACAGCCATATTACCCGTCCAAAATATAATGCATTTATCCACCATCCTATGTCCACACAATTCTATAGCAACTTTGATTGAAAAAAGTTCTAGCAACGTCAAATTTCGTACTAAACTGATATCACTCCAATGAGAGGGCCAAGGGGACCTACACCAACTCTGGAAGAAAATTGCCCCAAAACCATCACTCCCAGCTGCATCCGTGCACAGCTGCAAATCCACACTCGACCATTGATGAAATCAAAAAAGACTGCCACACCAACAAACCCTTTTTCAATCTGGACGTTACCCTATTAAAATGATCCGGTCTCTGTATTTCCCTAGTCGCTGAGGACAAACGCAGAGAAAAACCACGACCCATGGGAATGATACGACACGCAAAAACAAATAAACCTAACAACGTCTGCAGTTTCTTCAACGTCACTTTCTTAGATTCAATTACCTGGCTGATTTTGGACACCAAACTCGCCAATTTATCATCGGGCAACCGAAAAATCATCCGCACTGTATCGATCTCAATTCCTAAGAAGGACAGAACAGTCACTGGGCCTTCCGTCTTTTCTTCCGAAATAGGGACGCCAAAACGAGCCATCATTTGGCGAAACACCCGCAACAAAAAACCGCCCAAACTGGAGCCCTTCGTGTCCATGAAAAGAAAACCATCCAAATAATGAATGACCGTAGAAAACCCAGACTCAAAATGAACTACCCATTTTAAAAAGGAACCAAACATTTCAAAATAGCTGCAAGATATTGAACATCTCATGGGGAGGCACATGTCCACGTAGAAGGAACCGTCCAAACAACAACCTAGCAAATGAAAATATTCCGGATTAACCGTCAACAACCGGAACGCCGCTTCAATATCAGACTTTGCTAGAAGGCAGGCCCTGCACCGCTGACAAACACCAACCGAACCGCAACATCAAAAGAAGTGTACAAAACTGGAGATCCCATTATTGACCGATCCTCCGTGAGGAAAGGAAAGGTGGGGAATAAGTCTAAACTTCCCCCGCTCCATCTTAGGAACCAGGCCAAGGTGGGAGACCCTCAGGTTAGGATAAGGTGGCTCGCTAAAAGGGCCAGCCATTCTACCCAGTTATACCTCTTTTGCCCTTTTTTTTTTTTTTTCAAATATATTTTTATTCAAAGCCAGAACAGTTACAAGTATGCAGTGTGTGTCACACATACAATAATACGTACATCAAATAACAATGTGTTCCAGCTTCAAAATTATTTTCCATTTTACTTGTCATCATTAAGTTACAAAGCAATTAATAAGGCAAAACAAAGCCAACAATTCCCTTCCCTCCCCCCAACTCTCCTCCATCTCGGTGAACATTTTCTTAACTAGCCATCAGCATGCCTAGCGTGCCCTGGATACTCTGTGAACTATACCATGATGTGTGTCGAAATGTGCGCATGGACACCCCTATCTCTGCTGTGGGATAATGTTGTTCAATGAATATACGCCAAGTTTTAAAAAATTGTTCTGTAGACCTTTCTTTGTGTCTTTCTAGGTCCGTTTTATCATATCCCAATAAAGTCTTGAGAGTAGTCACGACCTCCGCAATTTCCGGGACCGATGCCTGTAACCAGTGGCGCAAGATGCACTTCTTGATAGCCAATAATGCCATATGTATTCCTTTCCGGGCCACTATAGGTGGTCCCCCCCCCACCTGGATCCAAGGGGATATAGTGAAACAACACTGCCTGTGGGTTTGCGTGCACCTCTTCCCCCCAGGTGTCTTTAATAAATTGTAGAGCAAAATCCCAAAACTTCCGAATTTGTGGGCACAACCACATCCCGTGAAGTAAATTAGCTTTGTGTAAGTCGCATTTAGGACAACTACGCAGATAGTGTGCTGGAGCGTCCCTATAGGATAAATTAAAGGCGTATGTCGCTCTGTGCATAAGCCGGAAGTGCATCTCACGCCACTGTTCATTTACCATGACCTTCCTCACCCTCTCCCATCCATCTCGAATTTTGCTGGAGATTTCTGGATCCTCCAGCTCCACCTCCCATGTTCTAAAGCAGGAAGTACTAAAGGAATCAAGATGAGCATTCCGAAGTTTACCATATAAACTTGCAAGACTTCTTCCCGTATCACCCTGCGGCACCATCCCATCAAATGATCCCCGCATCTCCACTACATCAATATTGCAGACTTTGGTTTTACATAGCTCTGTTACTTGAGCATATTGCAGATACTGATTTCCCCTCAGATTATATTTGCTAGAGACCTCCTGCCACGTAAGCCATCTTCCCTCCTCAACATTCATGAGTTGGCCCAGGACATTGATCCCTTCATCTCTCCACTGCGAAAACAATTCATTCTGACTCCCCTGTGGAAACATGGGGTTATCCCACAACGGCCAGAATTTAGAAAGACCATACGGAAGACCAAAAAGCTTCCGCACCGCCTTCCAGGCGCCGATTGTATCTTTCAGCAACAGACTTGACTTAACATTATTAGGCAGTTGAGCATGTGGCAGATGTAACAGTGCCTGCAGCGGTTCGATCCAGCCAAATCCTGCTCCAGCTGAACATTGGAGTACAAATTAGTGTTATGTATCCAATCCCCTATATGCCTGCAGATGGCCGCTAAATTGTAATATCGAATAAGTGGTAACTGTATGCCTCCATCAACTTTGGGCAGTGCCAATTTTTTATATGCAATCCTAGGTCTCTTCTTTTGCCACAAGAATTGTAGAAATGCTGTCTGTAATTTCTGGTTATTTATATGCTTGATCAATATGGGTATGGTTTGCATTGGATATAGCAGACGAGCAAAGCTTATCATTTTTAAAAGAGCAGCTCTCCCAAACAATGACAACGGCAGTGCCGCCCATCGATTTAGTTCCTTATGAATTTTTTTAAACAAGGGTGAATAATTTAGCTTATAGAGGGAAGAGGGAAATTTGCCTATTTTAATCCCCAGGTATGTGATATAAGATCTGGCTATTTCCACCGTACCCTGCAAGGGTGGTCTTGCCCCTGATTCCTTCAAGTAAAGTAATTGACTCTTTTGCGCATTGACTTTATAGCCTGAGAATGACCCAAAGTATCTTAGCTTCTCCAGCACCCCCCCCCAAATGATCCCCAAGCGATTTTAGAAACAACAGAAGATCGTCAGCAAAGCATGTCAGTTTGATCTCCTGACTGCCAACCATTATCCCTTCAAAATCCCTGGAGGACAAAAGATGTCTCGCTAGCGGTTCCAAAGCCAAGTCAAACAGCAATGAAGACAGGGGGCATCCCTGCCTTGTTCCCTTCTGTAAATGTATCGGTGCTGACAGAAAACCTGTAGTGAACACCCTAGCTAGAGGTTCTGAATATAACGCTTCCAGGTAATTCCTAAACAATCCTTGTATCCCAAATCTATCTAGAACTAACCTCAGCCAATCCCAGTGGACATTATCGAAGGCCTTTTCGGCATCTAGCGTTAAAAGTGCTGGCGAATCATGTCCCTCCATATTAGAAGTCCTCATTGCGTCTTGTACCGCCAAAACCGTGCGTATGTTTTTGACCGCCGACCTCCCCTTAACAAAACCCACCTGGTGTGGCCCAATCAAAGTCGGGAGAAACATAGCCAACCTGTCGGCCAGTATCTTCGACAATATTTTAACATCCTGATTTATCAAAGAGATTGGGCGATAAGACCCCGGGTTAGCCGGGTCTTTCCATTCCTTGTACAATACTTTGATATAAGCTACATTGCCCGATTTCAAGAATTCCTTATTTAACAGCATATGATTATACACCGGCAATAAAATGGGCGTGACTTCCTCCCTCATAAGTTTGTAAAAATCGCTAGAAAATCCATCTGGCCCTGGCGCTTTGTTATTCGTCAATGATTTAATGGTCGATATGATCTCTTGTTCCGTGATCAATGCATTTAATGCTTCTCTATCAGAGTCCGAGAGAGATGGTAACGTTAAGGAGTCCAGAAACTCCCTCCCCTCAGTCCTCTCCGAAGTGTCCTGTGCATATAGCGCAGTGTAATAATCTCCCAGTATATCATTAACGATCTTTGGATCTTTCTGTACTTCCCCGTTCCCATCTCTCAACCCCCCTATGTGAGTCGGGCGAAATTGTCCTTTCGCCATTTTGGCCAGCAGGGAGCCTGATTTGTTTCCATATCTAAAAAAATTTGCAGTTGTTTGCTCTCTCTGGAACCTTTCTTTTTTATCCAGCAACATTTCAAACTCTGCCTTAGCCGTGAGCCAGTCCCCCCTAAGCGCTAGTGTAGAGTTTGCCAAGTACGCTGTGTATTTCATGCGAAGATTTCTACTAGACTCGTTATAATGCTTGTTGGTTTTTCGTTTAAGCGACGCCACATAAGAAATGATCCTCCCCCTCAGCACTGCCTTGGCTGTGTCCCAAAACAAGTGGCTGTCCTCTCTATGAGCTTGATTTTCCTGACTATATTCCCATAACCACCCCTTCAAGCATGATTGAAAGGATTCATCAGTTGCCAAAAACGACGGAAATTTCCACAATATATCCGACCCCCTTTTAAATGTATCTGCCAAGATCAGAGAAACCGGTGAATGGTCTGAAATCACCAAGTCCTCTATTCGAGCACTAAGGATCCTAGGGAGGAGCACCGGAAAAGCCATAAAGTAGTCAATACGCGACCATGCGGTATGCGCATGAGAAAAATGAGTGAATTCCCTACCTAATGGAAATTGTGTTCTCCATACATCTACCATGCCCGTGGAAGACAGTAATGGGGCCAAGACTTTATTGTGTGTTCTTTCAACCAATACCCTACCATCTCCCCTTCGCCTGTCCTCTGTTGTGCATAAGACTGAGTTAAGGTCCCCTCCCAGCAGAATCTGAGGTTCTTTATCCGCTAAAAGTTTTCCTTCCAGAAATTGAAAAAAGACCCGATTGTTGTCATTCGGTGCATATATACAGTACAAACTCACTCTCCCCATGGCGCCCTCTAAGATCACATGCAAATATCTGCCCCCCTCATCCCGCTCAGAAGTAATCACAGAACATTCAATTCTTTTGTGTATGAGGAGTAAGACGCCCGCCTTGCCATTAACTGCTGGAGAACCCATAACTGTGCCCACCCATAATTTGCGCATTCTCTGGAAATCACGTTCCAATAGATGGGTTTCCTGCAAAATCGCTATATCCGCTTTCAGCTTTTTCAGGTGGCGAAGAACCATCATGCGTTTATCCAGTCCCTTCACATTCCATGTTATTACTTTAGGCATCTCACAGTAATGGCAAAGCAAACCTCATCCACCGAGACCGTTTCCCCCCTCCTTCCCCCTCCCTAAACATAAAACAGAATTGAAACCCCAACAACAGATCATTACTAGTTTCAGACTTCTCTTTTTTCGCACATTTTAGCGTGAAATCTCTGTACATTCCACCACTAGAAACCCCTTGGTATATCATGAACCCCCTGTATACCCGGAAAGTATACCCGACTCCAAAGAGTCCCACCCGACACCTTGCAAAAATTTCCTCAAGCCTCACTTCAGCTGCACCCTCCCCTACCATTAACATCAGTAAACCTCAACATCCGATGCACCGATAGGTATAACAATTATGTCTCAGACAATGCGAAACTTAAAATAACATGAGTCTCCTTCCATCACCGCCTGGGCATCTCCCTTCAATCCGGAGAAGAAGAGGTGAGGCCCCTCCTGATACTCCTGTTTCTGGAACGTCCCCTGCGAGGCAGTCCGTCCCTGTGTGTCTGGCTATCACCATTGTTGTCTTTGGACAAGCTTTCCACAAATTTAGCCGCCTCCCCTGGAGAAGAAAACGATTCCACCCCACCACCGGGCTCGAAGATCCTGAGAATGGCGGGAAACATCAAAGAGAACCGAATGCGTTTCTGGACCAGTAGAGAGCACACCGTGCTAAAAGCCCGCCGCTTACGTGTAACCTCAGCCGAGTAATCTCCAAACATTAAGATTCTGTTGCCTCGCACTCTCACTTGTGCCGATGACCTTCGGTAGGCCTGTAACACATTCGTTTTATCCACATAGTCCAGGTACTTCACAATGACTGGTCGCGGCCTTGCTGGGGCGCCATCTTGGGTCACACTTCGCATCGGTCACACCCTATGAGCTCTCTCCGCTCTCAGCGGGGCTGGCAATCCCAGCGCCTGAGGCAACTCCACCGCACACAACTTTAGCAGCTGGCCTGCTGGTATAGACTCTGGGAGCCCAATAATACGTAAATTGCTCCTCCTCGAGCGATTCTCCAGGTCATCCACTTTATCAACCAGCTGTAGATTGCAAGCTATCACCTTCTTCACCTCCTCCTGTGTTCCCGCTAGCTCATCCTCCAATAAACTGAACCGTTGTTCCAAATCGTTAATTCGTTCCGCCTGAGCTGAAACATCCGACTGAATTTGGTGCAATAATTTCGACACCGTCGCCTCCAAAGAAGCTGTGATATCTGGGGCTATAAGTTTCGCTACTTCCCTGGCCAAGACTCGACATGAAATATCCATATTGTGAAACATAGTCTCAGGCTCACCTTCTTCCACTTCTGGCTGCACCAGAGGAGGTTGTGATGCCGAGCGCGAGCTCGTACTCGTGTTCATTGGCCGGCTCAGGCGCCATTTTCCCCAGCGTCAGCATGTCATCAGTCTGCAGGGCCTGTGATTTTAATTCTGGGGTCCCGGTTTTCACCAGGTATCTCTCCATACGCCGGAGAGAAGCCTGTACATAGGGTTGTCGGCCAGCAGCCTCAGGTCAGGTATCAAAGCCTCGGGACCCCGGTTTTTGAGTCGGGTTAACGGAGCTCTCCTTACTCGCGTCTACTCATGTGCGCGCCGGAACCGGAAGTCCTTGGAATCTTCCTTTTGCCCGTTTTTAATGCGCTACCTCAACATTCTCATTGATCGACATCAAATTGTCGGCCAATAACTAGGTTGAGGAATATTCAAAAAGAATAATAAAACTGTAAGAAAAAACGCTAGTGAGCACATCGGCCTCCCGTCTCCTGTGGTAACGCTCTAACCACGGCTCCATCTCGAGAATGCTGACCAGTGTTCTCCACTGCGCCAGAAGGCGGTGCCTTGCTAGGCTTCTTGCCTCTCCGGAAACACCGGAGCGCCGAATGAGCGCTTCCGCAGACAGAGCACTCGTGCCGGACTTGCAAGTAGCAAAGAACCGACAATGACCCTTGTTGCAGAGCCAACAGGTTCCAGTGGGCCGAGCGGCCGCAGCTCCAAGGACGGATCCCGAAGCCGAGCTTGGAAAGGGGCGAGACTATCTACTACCTTGCGCTAATATCAGCTGCAACCAGACATCTGTTGCCTTTAACGCTTAACCAATGTCCGGCATCAAAGCCAAACGACTATGAAATTCTTTGTCGTAACGCCACCAGGCTGTGCCACCGTGTAACCTGTGGATGCTAAATATCGTGTCAAAATACACTAACAATTCCGCCCCCTTTTCAGGGTAGTGCTGGCAAATGTTATGGGCCAGGGTAGAATAACCCTGGATCCAGTTATCAAAGGTCTTTGCAACTCTAACTTTCTTGTCTGAACCTCCCTCAAATACACGCTCCTTATCGACCGTCACCTGATCAACGGAAACCAAAGACCAAATATCCATAAATTAATTTTTTAAAATTTTTTCTTTGGTCTCCGTTGACAAATGAGTCCGGAGAGGCGCGACCCCATAAAACAGAGAATCAAGAAATGTCAAGCATGATAAATTAGCCTCTCTCTCAGACGGGGGCTTCGCCCCCCCTGGGGGAAGAGAGGGAATAGACGCTCCCTCATTTGTGCTTAAACCAGCCACCACGGCTTTCAACACAGAAACCAATTAATTTCCTGATCACACATTTTTGTTAAGCCATGCTTCACCGCATGTAGACTCACCGTTCCCAGAGGTCCCACCGACTCCAGAGGGTAATTCTTCCACTTGCAGGTGCACCGGAGCCACGGCTTGAACCACACTAACCAAGCCGGCAGGAGGAACAACCTGGGAGGGCTGGTCAAGCTCTGCTGACAAAGGAAGAACCTCCTGTCGTCAACCGCGTCTCTGCGTCCGCAACGATTTTCTGGATTGACAACACGGCGAATCGGAGGAGGATGAAGACGAGGAGGGTACATCTCTGGAAGAGGATGAAGACCACTGATCATGCGACTTTCCTCTGCCGGACCTGTGACATCTGCGACAGCCATAGTGATGATGCTTCCCAGAACGACGTTTCCTCCCTCGTCTGGAATGCTCCTTCGCCGGACCTGCGGAAGAAAAAGGGGACAAGGCAGGAGATGGGCAGCACAACTACTCTCCCTTGCGCTACCAGCTCGAGATCTGGCCCTACTCTGCGTCAACCCTGTGGGAAGGAATCTGTAGGACCCAGGTGTGAGGGATGCGGAGCGCCCGGTGCAGCGGAAGCCAGGGTGACAGGACGAGGCTACACACTACTCACCGCCTGCTTCACTGGCTCAGGACCCTTGTTCTTCTTGTACACGCTGCCATCTTACTTCCTGGCAGCACGACGTCGACCCGGAAGTCCTGCCTCTGCCCTCTCTCCAACCACTTCTGGCTGAGAGAGCCCGCAGCAAGGGCCATACCCTGAACGCAGGCCTCGTGATAGGCCACCATGGCAGACCAGTCCCTGGAACCCACTTCACTAACCTCACGGTCAGGTAAGCTGCGTACCGCATCCCGTTCTGCAGCTGCCAGTGGAGGGGGTTTGTACGAGCTGATGCCGGCTTAACAGCAGCCCTCCGAGCACTGTGGGGAAGGATGCCAGAACGACGGAGGGAAGGGGGGAAGGGCGGCACTACATCCGCCGACGAGGTGCCGGATGAAACAGGCTTAGGGCCTGTGCTCATCCCAGCCGCACGCAGCGGCGCAGAACCCACTGCACTACCAAGAGGATGAACAGGGCTGGATCTTAAACGGGCAGGGAGAATAGGACGTCCATCGAGGCAAGAAGTAAAATAGAGGGCTCAAGATCTTCCAGCTCCAACTGAGGGGTGTACCTCACACTGTAGCTGAAGATAAGAGGGCATTCTGCCCAAGACCACTTCACATTACCTTTACCACGCCCCTCTTACCACTTGTAAACCAATCCTCGTCCTGGGCATTTTTTGTATACGTTCACTCCTTTATAATTAACCCTTGCAGTCCCTGACACTTTCTCTAAACGGTTCAGTGTCTACAAGCCCTGGCGTGTGTGCAAACAGCCATTTGTTTTACCCAGTAGAAATTTACATGTTTTGCTGTGCTTTTCCCCCTTTAGTTCTTGTGGAAATGAAAAGAAAAATAGCTAAACCTACATTTTCTTTTAAAAAAGTAGATTTTAATTTTCACGGCCTAATTCAAATAATTTCTGAAAAAATGCGGTCATTTTTCTGCTGTGTGGCACTACATGGGAGGGGGGCTGTGTGGCACTATCTATAGAGGGCACTAAATTTATGGAGTACAAACTGGGGGCCTTACTTCTATGTGGAGGCATAAACAGGGCCTAACGTCTATATGGGGGCACAAAATATGGGGGTACCGTGGAATCTATGTTAATTTCATGTATTTTATCATTCACACTGCCTCCATTTGCATACTGAAGGTAATTGAGTGTCTAGGGCAGGGGTAGGAAAACTTTTTTTGTATGGCGTGCCGATGAAAAAAAAACAAATCAATGATGAAGTGCTCAGTGTGCCATGAAAACTGTTACCACTTATGTATCATAAGTGGGTAACATATTCCGAATATATATAATAATATAATATATATATATAATAATAAATATAATATATATATCATATATATATTTGGCAAGGACGTGGTGTCTGAGGCACAGTTCGTTCCGCCCACAGCCCAACCTGCAAGAAGCCTGTGAGGAAGGAGATGTGAGTGCTCAGTCTGTCTGCTGTACAGCCCCCTGTAGATGGTGCCACACAGTCCCCCTGTAGGTCAACTGATATATTAACAGCACTGGCTACATCAGCTGCTCTTTTTTCTGTTGTATATACAGAGCTAAAGAACCCATTTAGTAAATCTTCCTTCTCTTGATCCCCTGTGACCAACTCCCCATTACCACTATTTAGACTATTTAGGGGTCCTACATGTTCAGACCTTGGCTTTTTTGCATTTACATACTTGAAGAATTTTTGGGGATTTGTTTTACTATCATTGGCCACCTGCCTTTCATTTTGTATGTTTTGCTGATTTTATTAGCTTTTTGCAGATTTTATTAAAGGGTTATTCCCAAGTTGAGTTGAGTTGAGTTTTTTTTTTTAGACATTCTAAGCTGAAATTCAATAAAAAATAATTTGCTGTTAACATTTTTAAAAAATTCATTCCCTAACTACCTTTTTTTTAAACTTGATAACTCAGCTAGTGTTGTTTTTTTTTTATAAAAAGGGGTGTGAGCAGCTCGATGTCAATTAAGCCGCTCTGCAGTGTGCGCGCTCCCGACGTTGCTAGATACTGTAGCTCTAGCAGCAGCGGGAGAATGTTCGTCTCAACCAGGCATGGTAAGCCTGGTTGAGATGAACGCACCGTGAATTTCAACAGCACGCAACCCTTCTCTGCAACACTCTTCACCCCGTTGTAGCAAGCCACTTCTACCCCTCTAGCTAAGCTGCACCCCTGCATCAGCACCCGGCGAACGACAGAAAAGATTTTTTTTTTAAAAACTCACCTAAGACGTTCCTACGAAGATCTGAATGGTCCCGTCACTTTCTGTCTTACTGCTACTTAGCGCCGCTAGAATTCACAGTAACAATGCGTTGTGACGCAGATGACGTACTCATATCATGCTCACGTGATTACGTCATCTGCGCCCACCGCTTTGTTATTGTGAATGGGAGCGGTGCAAAGTAGCAGTGAGAAGAAAAGTGACGGGACCGTTCAGGTCTTCGTGGGAACGTCTTATGTGAGGTTTTTTTTATTGTAATTGGAGCGAAGTCACCAAACCTGGGAGCATAGACAACTACTATATGGGGTCATGTATGTATGTATGTATGTATGTATGTATGTATGTATGTATGTATGTATGGCCATGTATGATACTGTCTGCTGGGGCCCTTTATCTAAGCCAACTTTGTGGTTAGCTTCTATACATGATATAACAGTCAGTATCTCACATGAGCCTGAATCTAAGCCTACAACATGTTTTATTAACTTTTTTTTTGTTTGTGTATTTTTTTTACAGGCTTGGACTACGTCAGTTTCAAGGACTGCTTTGATGACGGCTCTTATTTTTCTACAATAAAATGGTTGAGGGGTGCTTTTGATTTTCATAACCAGCCAGATACAACACAGCAACAGCAGCCTAGCATTACAAGGGTGGGAAGGTCCACTGTTTTTGGCCCTTCCCAGCCTCGTAATACCTTTGGCCGCCCCAGTGCCCGACAATCACAACAGATGGTCGGGTACTGTATTGTACCAAGCTCTTCCCGGCACCCCTGGTGGCGGTGGGTAGCGGGTTAATAATGGGTGGTTAGTGCTAGCCTCTGCATCGGCTAACACTAAGCCCCACCTTAATAACTGACACTGTCAATCAGCCAACTGCCATTATCCAGGCACTAATAAAGCTTAAATAAAAAATACAAATATTTTTTTTTTTATTTAAATAAGAAATCCCCCACAAAACCCTCGTTAACCATTTTATTAACATTTTTTTTTTTAAAACATCATTTT
This sequence comes from Rhinoderma darwinii, assembly GCF_050947455.1. Taxonomy (NCBI): domain Eukaryota; kingdom Metazoa; phylum Chordata; class Amphibia; order Anura; family Rhinodermatidae; genus Rhinoderma; species Rhinoderma darwinii. Next base: position 305,444,029 of record NC_134690.1, on the reverse strand, counting down.
TATTAACATTTTTTCAAATTTTGTACAAACATTTCACAATAAGAAAAATTTACGATGTCAATGAACAGCTCGCAACTGCGAGTATAACAGAAGCAATTTAAATACATACATACATGCATGGCATATCGTTTTGCATTTGTTTAAACAACCAACGTGACTTCCCCTATTCCTGGTCACGACCTAGTTCCTAAAAAGAGTGGCTCCTTCCCCTCTACCCCCTATCTTCTACTAGACTGACTGTAGTTGCAAGCCTCCCAAAGTGCCAGCCAGGAGCTGTGTATGATACCACGCTGTGTGTCTAAACGGCGCAACAATTTCCACCACCTCATTCGCTGTGCATTGCGTTTCTATAAATAACTGCCATTTAGCAAACAGCTTTTTGGTTCCCGTTTCTTTCCTTTTTTCTACCTCCACTCGTTCAAGGGCTAACAACTGTTTCAAGTGGGACACGATCACATCGGTATCCGGTGTATCAGCTTCCAGCCATTTGCATAGAAGGCATCTCAAAGCCACCAACAAAACTGTGTGCACCAGGGGGGGAGGGGATCTGGTTCCTCCAGTCACCTCTACCTCTGGTGGTCTTGCCTGATGGAACAGCAGCGCTTGGGGCGTCATTGGAAGGTTTACTTTCCAATAATCTGAAATATAGTTATGTACCATTATCCAGTACCGTTTAGTATGAGCACAACCCCATACTCCGTGCCACAAATTCATCAGGGGGGTATTGCATTTGGGACAGCTCGTGATGCAATCGGGGAAGGACTGTGAAGGCAGAATATTGAAGCCATATATAGCTGTATGCATTAATTTGAAATAGGTTTCCCTCCAGCTCTCATTAATGATCACCTTCCGTACCGTCTCCCATCCCCCCAATATGATCTCTCCTATTGCCGGGTCATGCGTCCACCGTTCCCAGACTTTGAACATTACCCGTTGTTGCGGGCGAGCAAAATATCCCCTGAGTGCTCTATACAACCGCGCGATAGTCGCCCGAAGAGCCACTGGGCCAATGACCTCATCTAACATATGGGTGGTGGCCTCCTTATTTAAATCTCTGAGCCTAGAGGTACAGAATTATCGCACCTGGAGGACTTGTAGGAAATTAGCGCTGTCCTCTGAGGTATTGAATTTAGCCCTGATTTCCGATCCGGTGAACCATCTCCTTTCCTCTGTATGCATCAGGTCCCCTGCATTGCTAATACCTGCATTCTCCCAAGAGGCAAATCTGTCTCTACTGTCTACTCCCGGTAAAAATTCCGGGTGCCCACACAACGGCATGTGCTTGGATAGCAGGTAAGGCAAGTCAAAAACTTTCCGGACTACTTTCCAGGCTAGGACTGTATCTCTCAGAACAATGGATGTTTTGAGATGGCACGGAAGAGAGGCCACACGACAATGCAACAAGGCCTTTAAGCTCCAGGGCGAGGCATACTCCCCCTCTAGCTCGAGGTTAGAATAATGACTCGTTTCATGAAGCCAGTCCACTACATGTCGAAAGAGGCACACCACATTATAGCCCCTAATATTGGGAAATTTCAGCCCCCCCTCCTGCTTGTCCCTCATGAGCTTAGTGAGTGCAATGCGAGGCCTCTTTCCCGCCCATATGAATTTAGTAAATGCCGAATTCAGCTTGGATACGTCCCCATGTTTCAGTAAGAGTGGGAGTGTTTGAAAGGGGTATAGCAATCTGGGGAAACTGACCATCTTAATCAGGTGGCACCTCCCCAGAAGGGATATCGGTAACTGGCCCCATCTGTTAAGTTCCGCCTGCATTTTTTTAAACAGTGGTGGGTAATTTAAGCCATACAAGGTTTCAGGTGCCTTCCCTATCTTAATTCCCAGATAAGTGATACATTGTTTCACCGGGGATATCCCACATCCCAAGGATTGCCAAAAGATCCCAGGTAATGGTTTGCCCAACTCCAGCAGTTCGCTTTTAGCTACATTTACTTTGTATCCCGAACATTGGCCAAAGTCCTGCAAAAAGCGAAAGACCGGCATTAAGTGTTCTTGAGGATTTGACATAAACAGAATAACATCATCAGCGAACAAGGCCAGCTTGACCGCCAAAGACCCCACCTGGATACCTTCGAACACTGCCGACTCTTCCAGAAATCTAGCCATTAGTTCGAGTGCTAGATTAAATAAAAGTGGCGACAAGGGACATCCCTGCCTGGTCCCTTTATACAGCTGGAAGGGAGCCGACAGAAATCCTGAAGAATAGACACGCGCTTGGGGATTAGTATAGACCCCCTTCAGAAAGTTCCGAAAGGCTCCCTGGACATTCATCTTGTCTAACACCATCCCCAGCCATTCCCACTGTATGTTATCAAACGCTTTCTCTGCGTCTAGCGCTAAGAGTGCCGGCCGGGTACCTGGCCGGGGGTCGTGTCGGACTGTTTCTAATACTGTTAACACCTTACGCAGATTAGTCACTGCTGCCCTGCCCCTTACAAAGCCCACTTGAGATTTTCCCACCAATGTCGGTAGATACACTGCTAAACGATTGGCTAAGATTTTTGTAAGTATTTTCTGGTCTTGGTCTATCAATGATATTGGTCGATAGGACCCCGGATCCAGAGGGTCCTTCCCCTTTTTGGGCAGCACCTTTATGTGTGCGATTTTGGCTTCCCCTGGTAGCGTACCGGTCTGTAATAAAATGTTATAGTATTCCACCAAGATAGGGCTGATTTCTTCTCTGAGGGACTTATAAAATTCACCCGTGAACTCATCCGGCCCAGGGGCCTTCCCGTTAGATAAGGTCCTGATGGTATCCGCTATCTCTGCCTCCGTGATTTCTGCGCTCAGAAGCTCGTTCTGCTCCTGCGTGAGTCCAGGCAGCTTTACCTTCTCCAAAAATTCCTTTCCTTTTTGGGTGTCTACTGGCGTGTCTGAGTACAGGGCCTGATAATATGTGCTCAGTATAGTGTTTATGGTTTTTGGATCCACTGTGGGAAGCCCTTTGGCATCTTTAAGGGTTAAGATGTGTGACGGTGTATACCTCCCCTTCGCCAATCGTGCTTGTAATTTGCCTGCCTTATTCCCGAAACGCATAAGGTCCGCATCAAATTGAGACCGATAAATACTTTCTCTTTTGTCTAGCCATTGATCATACTGTCGCTTGGCTTCCCTCCAAGCCTCCCCCCGAGACGCTGATGGAGATTGTAAAAACGCCGTGTATGCGCATCTTAATCGGTCGCTCGCCGTCTTATACCCTTCGGTGGTTTTACGTTTAAGATTGGCCAAAAATTGTATGATTTTCCCGCGAATTACCGCTTTAGCTGTCCGCCAGTATAACGACGGGTCTGTACGGTGTGATGCATTATCCCCGTCAAATTCCGTCCACCAGCCCTTTAGCTTTTATACAAAGCCCTCATCCGCCACCAGAAAGGAGGGGAATCGCCAAATAAAATCCAGTCCCTTAGCTACCGTGTCTGCCAAAGTAATTGTGATTGGGGAGTGGTCAGAGATCACCATATCTTCTATTGCCGCGTCACGTATCCGGCGGGAGAGAGCGTCGTTCACAAGTAAGTAATCTATGCGCGACCACGACTGATGTACGTGAGAAAAGTGTGTGTACTCCCTCGCGTCGGGGTGTAAACTCCTCCAAGCATCTGTGAGGGCCGTGTGTCTCAAAAAATCTGACAAGATCCTATCCCTCTGTCTCTGCAAAATGGACCCTACACTTCTATCTTCCCTAGTGGACCTTGCGGTATTAAGATCTCCCCCTAGCACTAACAGCTTAGTGCGATCCTGCTGGAGTTGGGTTTCCAATTTACCAAAGAATTCTGCATTGGCCGCATTAGGCCCATAAACATTATGGATGCTAATGGTGTCCCCTGCATGCTCCATTACTAGATGTATCCAACGTCCCTCATCATCACACACCTGGGACACCACCGTAGACGCAAAATATTTGTGCACCAATATTATCACTCCCGCCTTACCGTCTCTTGCGGCCGAGCCATAAACCTGACCCACCCAGAACTTTTGTAGATATTTAAATTCAGATTCGGTCAGATGGGTTTCCTGTAACAGGGCTACATCCGGACGTAATCTCTTCATATGTCTTAAGAGTTTAGTTAGTTTCTGTGGGGATCTAAGCCCCTTAACGTTCCATGAGACTATTTTCATGTTATTGGGCTATGTCTAAGATGAGCTAAGGTGTCCAAGAGTCGTGACCGAGTCGGGGTGTCAGAGCCATCTTTCCCTAAGTGCCATGCATGAACATTTAAAACTTGGCCAAACCCCGGCCTAGAAAACAAAACTAAAATCCAACTCAAAGCCTTCAGACTTTGTTCATAAAACCTTGAAAACACGCCTGTGACAAGGGCAGTCATCTTCCTCGTGCACATTGACGTCAGAGACTTCACTTTTTTCTGTTGTGCACCAACACGTACCTCCCTCCCACCCCCTCCCATACCTGCATAGCAGCAATTTCCAACCGACCTAGCCATGCCGGCCCCTCCTTGCACAGCACTCTCTAACCACCAATACCCGATCCTATAGCAACGGGTCAACCCCCAATTTCCGTTCCCTTCGCCATATATCATTCAGAGCTGATCACTGTGCCACTTCAAGGTTTCCCCCAGCAACCCTCCATTTGTCCCTACCAAGACTTTTCCTCGTTTTTAACTCCATTAGTCCTAGCCCCACTCATCATAGAGACCCTCCTCGTAACGATGCCCGCTCGAAGAGCCCCACCTACTAACGTGCATGGACTGCATAACCTTGAAAACCAGCTCAAGCTCAAACTCAAGCCCCTAACAGTTTAACTACGTTATTACATCAGCAATATTATATATTATAACGGCATTATAACAGTAAGGTAATATATCAGAATGCATACAGTTTGGCATGAAAAACATTTGGCCCCATGCTGAAATATTGTATTGATAAACAAACTATCGTGTGCAACCATCAAGCCATATCATTCTCTGCTAATATCTGTAATTACTGTAAACTTATCTACTTAAGATCAGAGCCTGCAATTGGTCTACCGCGTCCTCAGGACCCTCGCCTAACGTATGAGGGGATCAAACGAAAAAAACATTAGTCCTCAATCTTCCTTCTTCAATCCGAGGACGCGGACCTGGAATGATCACGCGGATGTCTCTGCGGCCTCGGAGACGCACCTCTGTTCCTGGCTCTTCCTCCACGTTCTCTTCCAGGTGTGGGCAATAAAGCTTCAGCCCAAGTCCGCTCCTTATCCGAACGACTCCCTCCGACTTCTCTTGACTTGTGGCGTGGGCTGTGGTCTGGAGCGCGTCGCGCCTCGTGGCGGGGGCAGCTTCCACATAGCTCTGCCAGGGCCTCCTCCGCTTCCTTTGCTGTGGCGAACATCTTGGCCCGCCCGTTTGCCTGGAACACTCGCAAAACAGCCGGATACTGTAGGTTAAAGCGCACCTTCGCTTGAAACAGCTCCGTACAGATCTTGCTGAAGGTTCGCCTACGTTTCGCTACCTCCGTAGAATAATCCTCAAAAAGTAGCACTTTCATGCCCATTATCTCCAAGGGCCGGGATCTGCTTCGATATGCCTTCATCATTGCCACCTTGTCATTATAATCCAGCAGCTTAAAGATGACTTGTCTGGGGCGAAACAAACTGCTGCTGTTGTCTGCTGATGAGAGATTTCTTGGGTCCGGTCCCACCCTGTGTGCCCTCTCCACCCGGCATGAACGTGGGAGACCCAATGCTGCCGGCAGAGATCTTTCGCATATACGTTGCAGCTCAGAAGGGACCACCGTTTCCTTCAGGCCCACTATTCGCAGGTTACTCCTCCTGGATCGGTTTTCCAGGTCCTCCACGTTGTCCCCCAACTGCGTAGTACTGGATAGCACCGTTTTAAGCTTGGACTGTAGGCGCTCATTCTCATCCTCCAGCAGTGATACACGTTGCTCCAATTCGTTAGTCCTGGAGGTTACTTGTGCCAGGTCCGCATGCATGCGGTTGAGCGACTCTTGCACCGTTTTTTCCAGTGCTTTTTGCAGGTCGGGGGCTATGCGTTTAGCCACTTCATGGGCTAATGCTATATAGTCCACAGGTCCTTGGTTAGAAGCAATTATGGGCTCTGCTGGGCTTGGAATCAGTGACTGGGACTGAGGCCGTAGCTGTTCATCCTCCTGTGAATACAGCAGGGGAGCAGTGGCGGGAAACGCCGCCATCTTACCTCCCCTGTTTCCTCCTGCGTCTAGTTCCTCCATGGCTGGCTTATGTGCGCTCCTGAGGAGGTATCGGTCCATGCATGCACCCCCGGGTACTTTCCTGTGTGCAGGGCCGGTGTCTGTCAGCCGGTTGTCGCCACCGAAGTGGCTTTTGCAGATAAGCAGGTTAGTTGGGAGCGGGAGCTCAGTCACTCGCGTCCTGCATCGCCAGCGCCGGAACCGGAAGTCTCTATTAACATTTTTGAGATCTACGCAGTAGTCCAACGAATCAAAGATGTAGTCCAATCGGTACAGCAAAATCTGCAACAAAATAAAAATAAAGTTTTCAATGTGAACAATACCAATACTTATACTCACCTACACACGCACACACAAAAAAACACACACATATATATACACACACACACACACACACACACACACACACACACAAACACACACAAACAAACATATACATACACATATACACACACAAACATATACATACACATATACACACACACAAACACATACATACACATATACACACACAAACACACACACACACATATACACACAAACACACACACACACAAACATATACATACACATATATATATACACACACACACACACACAAACACACACAAACATATACATACACATATACACACACAAACATATACATACACATATACACACACACAAACACATACATACACATATACACACACAAACACACACACACACACATATACACACAAAAACACACACACACACACACACACACAAACATATACATACACACACACACACACACACACACATATACGCACATCACAAACCTTCAGCGGACCGCAGACTTCTCACGACTGGTGACTGGCCCTGCATCTACTGTGCATGCGCCGATATGCGCGTTCATGAGAAAAATGACATCCTCGTCTAAGATCGGAGAGGATATCATTGCGCATGCGCGACCACCGCTAAAGGTAAATAGTGGTGACCGTATCCCTAGACAACAAGCTACAAACAAAGAGGGACTGACAGCGACTTCAAGCAAGAATATCCAGAAAACAACATCGCTGGGCTAAAGACTTCCGCAATTCTCCCGTGGATTTTTGGGGGAATTGAGGCCGCAGAAGCACGTTCGTGTGCATGAGGCCTAATAGCTCGATTTTTGTAGATGGGAATAACCCTTTAAGCTCCTTATAATTCTAGGCCAAATGGCCAACCATCTTTTAATAGACACTTACCATCTCTCCTTGCTGACAGGTTTACAGGTTTCTTGCAGGATGGGCTGTGGGCGCAGCTTCCTCTGCTATTATTTTTTTCCGTGTGTGTGTAACTAAGAGCAGAGCCCAGTGGCGCCCCCTACATGCTGGTGTGAGGGATTATTAGCCTGTATATTGCTTGCAAAAACATTATTACTTGACATAAACGAAATATCAGTATATTCCACAAAGAACTTGAATGTATGAAACAAGATGGAGCATGCATAAGGAACACGTCTATGGAGACACCGCCCCTGGAATGCAAGAGGGGTGTGCAGATGAACTCACAACTGAATAGAGCCAATAGGGCTTAAGCACGTCCCACATCTCTAGGGAGGAAACTTGTAAATTCTTTGTTTAATAAAGCTCAGTTGTACTTCCTACTTCACTGAGGGAGGATGTCTACCAACATGTCTGTCTGGTACACTTCTTCCATGCATGCCCTCAGTTTCCAATCTACAGAGGTGGCTATTCGGTGTGAAATAACAGGGAAAGGAACCCTGACAATTGGCGCCCAAGCGTGGGGCTACACTCGAGGGGATCTCGGAATTCGGACAACCGACACTCACAGGGTGAAGCAGATGACCCGGGACTGCCCACTGAAGGAGCCTGATCACCTCCACGATAACACGGTAAGTAAGTTGATTTTATAAATCTTCGACTTATCTGTGTTAGTGGATGGTCTTGTGGGAATCTGTATAACCCTTGTCGACTGGCTGGATTACCTCAGGCGACAGGAGAGACATCCCCGCTGTGTGGTCACGAACCCGTAAGAACTTAGTCGCACCCGACAAACCATCCTTTGGGTAATTAGGGACTAGATAGAAAATATAACCTGTCTTATACAGGGGCAGGCGGGCACGATAAGACGTGTGATAAGTCGTGGGTAATATTTTGTCCAGACCAAAGGGTTGCAGACCAAAAGTTTTTATATTTTGGCTAGACCAGAGGGTTGCAGACCAAAAGTTGTTATATTTTGGCTAGACCACGGTGAAACCGGTTACTAGAGGGTTGCAGACCAAAAGGTGTTATATAAATTAAGTGAAGGATATAGAAGGTTAGAATGGATGGTTTACAGTCCATATTCAAATCATCAGGATCACCCGTACCCGGACAATCCTATTCGTAGGATTTGGTGAAGGGAAGGGAAACAGTATGTGAGTAAAACAAAGAAATTGATGGAAGTGTGCGGGATGCATAGGGTAGAGCGGCTACAAGCCAGAGACTGGGCAAAAGGTATTCGAGAGAACAAAGGGAAGTTAGGAATAAGAAAGGCATTATATTATGTTATATGTATTAGAAACCACAGGACCAGCCACCGCCCTATAATGGCGATGGTCCCTCATGTTGGGTGTGTCCTCATTGTGGGCAGCAAAACCCCCTCACAACTGAGCAATGTGTTTCCTGTGGGAGAGGCTGCCCCCCACCCCCTAATGAGGTCACGCCCGGCCCAACCAAATCAGTATGAAATGATAGCCATGTTAATTTTGTCATTTCCCTCAGTAAAGAGATGACAGTAACACATACTGCAGTGTTTTCTTCTATTCTAGATTCCGTCCCAGGGGTGCACAAGCTGCAACTAGGACGCTGTGTACTGGTGAAAAGACACGTCATCATAATATAGAGATAGTGGCTGACAGATTGAACACTGTTACAGATTATGTGTTTGGTGGTTTGAACGTAGATGATTCCTATATAATAGTGTGATGAATGATTGCAGATACGTATGTTATCTTGAGTTGTAGTACAGATGTGTGACTCTTGGAGGTTCATTGTATGGGAGAATTTTTGCCGGCAGTGAAATTGTTAAGATTGTGAGAACAGAAGCTGTGAGGTGTGAGTGCGTGACCCCCTCCTGTAGAATGTGATGAATAATATAGAGTGTGACGGGGAGGGGCTGTGTGATGTAACGTGTGTGATAGAATGTGTGCATTGTGAAGTCTGAAAAGCAGACTGATATAAGTATATATATATATATATATATATATATATATATATATATATATATATATATATAGAGCATGGACTGATGAGACAAGGGATTACAATATTGCACTGATTTTAGATCTATATTGTATGCTCTTATTTTCAACAGCAGTAATGTGTCAAAACAAATTCTTAGTGTTTTGTGTATGGGGTTTAACCCCTTCAGGACCAAGCTCATTTTGGCCTTCAGGACCAGACCCATTTTTTCAAATCTGACATATTTCACTTTATGTGGTAATAACTCTGGAACGCTTTTACCTATCAAAGAGATTCTGAGATTGTTTTCTCGTGACACATTGGACTTTATGATAGTGGAAAAATGTGGTCGATAAATTCAATATTTACCAGTGAAAAACACCAAAATGTTGTGAAAAATTGCAAAAATTATCATTTTTCTAAATGTAAATGTATCTGCTTGTAAGACAGGCAGTTATACCACACAAAATTGTTGCTAATTAACATCCCCCATATGTCTACTTTAGATTGGCATCGTTTTTTGAACAGCCTTTTATTTTTCTATGACGTCACAAGGCTTAGAACTTTAGCAGCAATTTCTCACATTTTCAAGAAAATTTCAAAAGGCTATTTTTACAGGGGCCAGTTCAGTTGTGAAGCGGCTTTTAGGGCCTTATATATTAGAAACCGCCAAAAAGTCACCCCATTTTAAAATCTTCACCCCTCAAAGTATTCAAAACAGCATTTAGAAAGTTTCTTAACCCTTTAAACGTTTCACAGGAATTAATGCAACGTAGAGGTGAAATTTTCAAATTTCATTTTTTTTTGCAGAAATGCATTTTTTTTTTCTTTAAATCAATCCAATTTTATTGATACGAACACAGAAATAAAATAACACATTGACATTCACATTTCAATTTTTCAACATCGTATAGAATAGTTACAGCATATCAGAAAATCCCCAACATCCCCCCTCCCCCCCGCACAGCCCCCATCATATCTCCACCTATTGTTTCTAGTACCGTTCCTGGCCAGAGCTCATTTCTCTTATCAAGTTTCCCCACCACCCCTTTTTTGCTCCCAACTCTATCACCTCCAGTTCCTCAGACGACTCTTGCCCTTAGTCTACTCAGTTCAGATGACAGCACCTCAGTACAGGCCAACCATCTGCTCCATTGTTTATCAAATTTTCCTTCCGTGCCCCTTTTCGAATATATCTTATGCTACATCAGGATATTATAATTCAACATTCCTACAATTTCCCTCATCCCTGGTGGCTCCGCGTCCAGCCAGTGTTTAGCAATGCATTTCCTCTTTTGATATAATATTTTTGCTATTGCCAGACTTGCCATTCTGTCACTCTCCAATTCTCCCACCGCTCTCAACAACATAACTTTAGGGTCTGCCGCCAATTCCCGACCATACACCTGTTTTATCAGATCCAGTATTTCCCCCCATAGCGTCCTCAGGGCCTCACATGACCAAAACATATGTAATATGTCCGCCTTCTCCTCCGTGCACCTAGGACATTTAGCATCCGCTCTAATACCCATCTGTTTTAATACCCACGGGGTGCGGTACACTCTATGTATCAGGAAGAGTTGGGATCTCCTCTGCGCGAGACTGAGTGATAAGTGACATGTGGACGCTAATATCTCCTCCCACTCCTCTTCGGTCAATGTACCGACATCCTGTTCCCATTTCGCTTTTACCAGCACCATCGGGTTTCCCAGGTGTTTGGACAGTAAGCTCCTGTACGCCATTGAGATCAGGCCTTTGGTCGTGTCAGCCCGTCCCACATACTCTAAGACCCCAAGAGCACAAACCGTCAGGTCCACCACATGCGCCTGCGCCTGTAGGGCATGACGAATCTGCAAATATTGGTAAAACATATTGTGCTCCAGTGGAAATAGGTCTTTCAACTGCTGAAATGATCTCAGCACGTTATCATCATACAGGTGTTGTAGTCGCCTAACCCCTGCCAACTCCCATTTTTGCATGCCCTCTAATTGGTATAATTCCCACAGGATCGGATTATGCCATAGAGGGGTATATTTGGTACACATTCCTACTCCCAGGATCTGTTTACATTGCCACCATATTTTATGTATCAGGAGTAATGTTGGTTTAGCACTCGCCAATCTCTTAAAGGTATGCGCTTCCAGACCCTCTAGTGGGTTAAGTCCTCCCCCAAATATCACAATAAACGTGCGCAGAGCCCCATGTCTCCGTGTCCTCCCACCCCTTAAACTGTTGGCTCTGGGCAGCCAGGTAATATATCCAGGCATTTGGCAGCGCGACCCCTCCTTCGTCTTTAGGCAATTGAAATTTTTCCAATTTAATCCTTGGAACCCCTTTTTTCCAGACCAGATCCCGAAAGCGATTGTGCAATCGTCTGAACCAGTGCTTAGGTATCCATACTGGGGAGTTATGAAGGATATATAAAACTTGAGGCATAAGGATCATCTTGATTAGGTTAGTCCTCCCCAGAGCAGAGAGCGGGAGCCCGTTCCAGGCATCCACCTTATGTTTCACCTTGAGCAGCAGTGGTAAAACATTCAAAGACATATAGTCTTGAACCCTAGCCGTCACCTTAACCCCTAGGTACGTAAATTCAGAGACTATCGGAATCTGGGGTCCCACTCCATTATCTACAATATTTACCGTGTCAAGTGGCATCAGAGCAGACTTGGTCCAGTTAATATTTAATCCCGAGAACTCCCCAAACCTTGTGATCGTGTACATTACTACCTCCAGAGTGTTCTCAGTGTCTGTCATATATATTAAAATATCGTCTGCATATAGTGACATTTTCTCCTCCATTTCCCCATATTGCAAGCCTCTTATGCGCTCCTCCTGTCTTATGAGGCACGCCAGTGGCTCTACCGCCAAGGCGAACAGCAATGGTGACAGTGGGCACCCCTGGCGCGTACCCCGGACCAGCGAAAATCTCTCGGACAATGCACCATTCACCCGTATGCGGGCTGTAGGGGCCACATACAGCAACTGTACCCATTTCACGAAGTTAGGGCCAAATCCCATCTTTTCTATTACTCGCCATAAGTACCCCCATTCTACACAATCGAACGCTTTCACGGCATCTAACGTTAGCACAGCCCTCCCTCCTTGATCATCCGGTGTCGCCTGAAGATTTAGAAACAGCCGCCTGAGGTTGACAGCCATCGATTTGGAGGGCATGAACCCCGATTGATCTTCCTGCACAAGATGCTGTACCACCCTATTCAGCCGCAGCGCCAATATCTTTGCCAAAATCTTAACATCCGATGTCAGCAAGGATATTGGTCTGTAGGACTCCGGTAATTGACTGTCTTTCCCTTCTTTTGGGAGAACCACTATCGTCGCCTCATATAGGGAGTCTGGTAGTTTACCTCTGTCAAAGCTATCCTGCAAAGTACTCAAGTAGTGTGGCGCTAACTCCGTCCCATATTCCTTATAGATTTCCCCTGGTAACCCATCTGGACCTGGAGCTTTCTCATTTGCCATATCCCTTATCGCCTGTTCCAGCTCCTCCAGTGAAATAGGTGCCTCCAAGCTTTCACGGTCCTCCCGGCCCAAGGTAGGCAGCTTAATGTTTCCCAGATACTCGTCCAATTGCTGTGTGTTGTAATGCACTTTGGATGTGTGTAGGTCAATATAAAACCGCTGAAATATTTGCAAGATTTGCCCTGTGTCTGTCTCCACCCTCCCCCCTCCCCCCTAAGACCATGAATTAAATTATTACTCCCATGCGGCTTTGCCATCCTAGCGAGTACCCTCCCCGCCGTTTCCCCTTCTTCATAGTATTTCTGTTTAAGGAATAAGCGTTTATTATCCGCCATTGCTAGTTTTTCAACAGCGTCTGTGCCTCCACCCAATGTCTAAGTGTCTCCTCGGACCCCTCTTCTACATGTCTCCCTTCTGTTTCTGTCACCCGATCCTCTAGACTTTCTCCCAATTGCCTATATTTGGTTTTTATTCGTTTAATATGTTGAATGAATACTCCTCTCAACCATGCTTTCATGGCATCCCATAACACCCCTCGCGGCACTGACTCAGTATTAAAATGGAAATATTCTTTTATCAAGTCCCGTATTTCCCCGCCATCCATCAATTTTAGCCAAAACACATTCAGCTTCCAATTCCCGGGGTTCCTGGTAGGCCTTTCACCCACTTCCAGCGTCACCGCCATCGGAGAGTGGTCTGACAACGCTCTCTGTAAATATTCAATTTGCACTATGTATGGCACTGCTGAAGCTGAGCATGCTACCAAGTCTATTCGTGAAAGAGACTGAAACGTGGACGATGCACACGAGTACTGCCTCACCCCTGGATGTTTATCTCTCCATATATCCCGCCAACCCAATTCCTCCATTAATCTTCCAAAGGCAGTCAGGTCACCCCTTTGCCCCCCCCTCCCCTATGGAACCTATCCAACCCTTCAGACATCACTGAATTAAAATCCCCCATCACGATTAGCGGTACCTCAGGCCACCTGGAGAGTTTCTCTGTAACTCGTTTAAGTACAATGCTGGAATAAGGCGGAGGGATATACAACACTACTAGAATACACTCCCAGTGATATATAGTACAGTGCACTCCCACATACCTCCCCTCCTCATCCGAGAAAGACGAATGACAAACAAAGGGAAGACTCCTGTGTATCAACAAACTCACCCCCCTAGAATAAGTCGTATGAAAGGAGTGAAACCCATGTGCGATCCACACTCTCTGCAATAAGGACACAGATTCGCTAGGCAGATGAGTTTCTTGCAGCCCTACTATCAGGGCATTTTGCTGTTTAACCCAGTTAAAGATTGCCTGTCGTTTCCTAGCTTCCCGTATTCCCCGGACATTCCAGGATAGACATTTAACCGATCCCATCAGGCGCCATATCATTGAGAAATCTGTTACTACTCCAGCCTGCTCCAGTCAAGATATTAGGCCGTGCGTTCCCTCCCTCCCCCCCAACAAAACCTCCCCCCCAACAAAACCTCCCCTCCGAAAAGGGTCAGAGCGACATGTACTGTCTCTCCTATCCAGCAGAAACGCACCATAGTGCAAACTTTTGACATGCCCTATAGGCATCTCCCTTTGAACCATTTAACTTTCTCACCACTTCCAGTGAGCGCTGGCTCCCACTGCTATTCATATGTAATAAACAATCCCACACAATAAGCAGAATTTACAGATACATTAGGTACCCAGTAACGATCCCACAATATCATTGCCATCAAGTGCGGCCACTCTGTTAAAAGGATACCACCCTGCTGTGTTTCAGACAAGGGTGTTCACACACCGGAGAACTGCATAAGAACATATAATGTACTACAGTCCTGCAACCGCCAACATGGCTCCAGACTTCACCTCCCAGGTGGGCTTTCACGCATCCTCTTCTCCAGCCGGTCTCCGCAGCTTTGCCTCATTGCTATCCAGCCATCTGGCAGCCTCTCTGGGGTTCTCAAAGAATGAAGCAGTCCCAAATGCAACCACCTGCAATTTAGCCGGATACATCATGGAGTATGGTATGGACAAGTTCCTCAGACGCTTCTTTACGTCCCAATATTGCAGCCGCTTCTTCTGTACTTCCGCAGAGAAATCCGGATAAAAGGATATTTTAGCGCCATTGATGGAGATATCCTGCCATTCCCTTGCTTTCCTCAGTATCTTATCTCTGTCCTTGTAATGTAACAGCTTCACTAAGATCGGTCTCGGGGGTCTCCCCGGTGGTCCCGGTCTGGTAGGTACTCTGTGCGCCCTTTCAACAGTATATAAAGGAGACAGCTCTTCCCGGCCAAACTGCTCCAGCAGCCATTTTTCAAAGAACTCGTCCGAGTTATTGCCCTCCGCTTTTTCCGGCACTCCTACCAAATGCACGTTGTTTCTGCGTAACCGATTTTCCAAATCTTCCGCCTTAGCCTGCAGGGCTACCACTGCCAAGGACTGAGACTGCACATCACGTCTGAGCTCCGGCAGAACATCTTCCACTTCAGACACTCTCCCCTCAACAACTGTGGTTCTCTCTGTCACTTTCTGTAAATCATTGGGTAACAGCAGAATATCTTCCTTCAGGCTTCCCACCTGCCCGGTCAGCATAGATAAGATCAAGGAATTCTGCTTCATCGCAGCAAGTATGTCTGTGAGGGAAGGCTCCTTCACCTGGTCTCTCCTGTGGTACGTTCTGCCTCCATCTTCCTCACCACGCCTGTCCCGTCGCTGACTACCCAGCTCTTCCTCCTCCTCACTCACCGTGTCCTCTCCCAGCACGGAGTATCTGGAGCCCGAGGCCATGCTGTCTGCCTTCCCACTGCTAGCCACTGGCGTCTTGCCTGCTGCAGATCCGCTCGCACGAGCGGTTCTTGTAAATCTCTCCAGCCTGTCTGCTGTTTCAGACCGCATGTGTCTGCTCCTGCATTCAGTCTCCTCTGCGCCATCTTGTCTTCTCGGCCCCGGACTCGCCGGCGGCATTTTTTGTTTCTTAGATCGGGTCATTGCAGCTGTGCTAAGCGGTATCGACTCCTCCAGCTTCCCAGCCTCCAGGTCGGTGAATATTTCCGGGTAAAACAGGGATAATCAGTACTTTCAGGATGGACACAGCGGGAGCTCCAGCCACACACGTCCTCTTACATCTGCTGCTAGGCCATGCCCCCCAGAAATTCATTTTTAATCTATTTTTTTTTGTAACACAGAAGTTTTTACCAGAGAAATGCAACTCAATATTTATTGCCCAGATTCTGCAGTTTTTAGAAATATCCCACATGTGGCCCTAGTGCGGTAATGGACTGAAGCACCGGCCTCAGAAGCAAAGGAGCACATAGTGGATTTTGGGCCTCCTTTTTATTAGAAAATATCTTAGGCACCATGTCAGGTTTCAAGGGCTCTTTCGGTGCCAAAACAGTGGAAATCCACCAAAAGTGACCCCATTTGGGAAACTACACCCCTTGAGGAAATTATCAAGGGGTATAGTGAGCATTTTGACCCCGCAGGTTTTTTGCAGAAATTATTGGAAGTAGGCCGTGAAAATAAAAATCTTCATTCTTTCAAAGATAATGTAGGTTTAGCTAATTTTTTCTAATTTCCACGAGGACTAAAGGAGAAAAAGCACCACAACATTTGTAAAGCAATTTCTCCTGAGTAAAACAATACCCTGCATGTGGTCATAAACAGATGTTTGGACACACAGCGGAGCTTAGAAGGGAAAGAGCGCTATTTGGCTTTTGGAGCTCAAATTTAGCAGGAATGGTTTGCGCAGGCCATGTCGCATTTGCAAAGCCCCTGAGGTACCAAAACAGTGAAAACGCCAAAAAAGTGACTCCATTGAGAAAACTACACCCCTTGAGGAATCCATCTAGGGGTGTAGTGAGCATTTTCCCCCCACAGGTGTTTCATAGATTTTATTAGAATTGGGTAGTGAAAATAAAAAAATTCCTTTTTCTTCAATAAGACGTAGCTTTAGCTCCAAGTTTTTAATTTTCTCAACAAATAAAGGAAAAAAAGAACCCCAACGTTTGTAAAGCAACTTCTCTGGAGTACGGCAATATCCCACACGTGGTCATAAAATGCTGTTTGGGCACACGGCAGGGCTCAGAAGGGAAGGAGCGCCATTTGCTTTTGGTGTACAGATTTTGCTGCATTTGGTTTCTGGGCGCTATGTTGCATTTTCAAAGTCCCTGTGGGACCAAAACAGTGAAAACGCCAAAAAAGTGACTCCATTGAGAAAACTACACCCCTTGAGGAATCCATCTAGGGGTGTAGTGAGCATTTTGCCCCCACAGGTGTTTCATAGATTTTATTAGAATTGGGCAGTGAAAATAAAAAAAATCCTTTTTCTTCAATAAGACGTAGCTTTAGCTCCAAATTTTAAATTTTCTCAACAAATAAAGGAAAAGTCCCTGTGGGACCAAAACAGTGGATCCCCCCCAGAAGTGACCCCATTTTGGAAACAACACCCTCAAGGTATTCACCTAGGGGTGTAGTGAGCATGTTAACCCCACAGGTGTTTTGCAGAAATTCGTGTGCACACGATGTGGGAGAATGAAAATGGGAATTTTTCCTGAGATACGCCAATATGTGGTGCCCAGCTTGTGCCACCATAACAAGACAGCTCTCAATTATTATGCGGTGTTTCCCTGTTTTAGAATCACCCTACATGTGGCCCTAATTTTTTGCCTGGACATTAGACAGGGGTCAGGAGTGAAAGAGTACCTGTAATGACGGGGGGTAGGGAAACGGACAAGTGAGCCTTAGTCTACCCGCCACTCTGTCCCTGCCTACTTGCAACGACCCGCCCTAGGCGACGGGGTACAACTGGGCGGCGGTCCCTGCGCTCAGTAAGTGCACGACAAACACGACAAACATACAAGGGAATACAAGCAAGGGAAAGGGGCAGTTGCCCACGGCAACACCGTGAGCAACCAGAGTGGTGAACGAGCCGAGTCAAGCCAGGAGTGTGCGAGGTACCAAACGAAGAGCAGAAGAGTAGTCAGTAAGCCAGGGTCTGTATGGAGCAGGATCAAAATAGAAGGAGCTGTAGCTGGGCCAGGAAACCACACGAAAAGAATCACAAGCATCGAGGGACAGGAAGGGCAGGCTTAAATAGACTGAGGGCGGGAGCTAGCTGAGTCTGGCCAGGTTGCGATAGGCTCTCCCACTCCTAAGCCTGCCAGCCTGAGTGGTGGAAGCTGGAGTCAGTCTCAGGGATGTAGATTCCGGTGCTGACTGATTAATTATGGGAGTTAACCCCAAAGCTGTGCCTGGCAGATCCTTTACAGTACCATGTAAAATTGAGGCCTAATTTGGCGACATATAAAGTATTGGTTCACAATTGCAGAGGCTTTGATGTGAAATAATAAAAGAAACCCCTGAGAAGTGACCCCATTTTGGAAACTGCACCCCTCAAGGCATTTATTAAGAGGTGAAGTGAGCATTTTCACCCAACGTGTCTTTTCCATAAATGATTGCGCTGCGGAAGGTACAAATTAAAATTTTTCCCTAGATATGCCAATTCAGTGTCAAATATGTTGTGCCCAGCTTGTGCCACTGGGGACACACACCCAAAAATTGTTAAAAGGGTTCTCCCGGGTATGGTGATGCCATATATGTGGAAGTAAACTACTGTTTGAGCACACTGTAGGGCTCAGATGGGTGGGAGCGCCATTTGGGTTTTGGAGCGTGGAATTTGCTTGGTAATAGTTTTGTTTGGAGTATCACTGTTGTTTCCGTTTATAATGTGGGGCATATCTGAGCTGGGCAGAGTACATCAGGGGCATAGTCAGGTGGTATAATAATAAGGTGTAAAAAAATAAAATAAAATGATCCATAGATGTGTGTTACGCTATGATCGATCCTTTCTGCACAGGCCGGTGTCGCACTGATAAATGTCCTTCCTTATCCCCCTTTTGGTCCACACTCCGCACCTTTGTAGTTTGGGGAATTTTGCCGGGAAAGTGTTGTCCTGGTATAATACGGGCACCGTCGCTTCCAGCAGATATTTTTGGGCCCTCCCCTTCCTGGTTCCTTAATTTTAGTGCCTTGATACATCGCCTTTTGAAACAGAAGAAATGTTCCCCTCGGGCCTTCACAACTGGATATTTTTCTTTCCTGAATTATTGGAGCCTTAACTTATTTTATTTTTTCATAGACGTAGTGGTATGAGGGCTCTTTTTTTACGGGACGAGCTGTAGCTTTTATTGGTACCATATTGGGGTACATGCGACTTTTTGATCACTTGTTATCCTTTTTTTGGGAGGGAAGGTGACAAAAAAAACAGCAATTCTGCCATAGTATTTTAGTTGTTTTTTTTTATACAGCGTCCACCATGCGTTATAAACTACATGTTACCTTTATTCTGCGGGTCAGTACGATTCCGGCAATACCAAATTTATAGAACTTTTTTTATACCTTTTTGCACAATAAAATTACTTTTGGAAAGAGAATGTATTTTTTCTGTCGCCAAGTTGTGAGCTTGTTTTTTGCGAGACGAGGTATAGATTTTATCGGTACCATTTTTGGATACATGCGACTTTTTGATCACTTTTTATTTCAATTTTTGGAAGACAGTGACCAAAAAAACAGTAATTATGGCAGTGTTTTTGAGTTTTTTTTTTACGGCGTTCACTGCGCTGGATAAATAACATAAAATTTTTATAGTTCAGGTCGTTACGGTCGCAGCGATACCGAATATGTATGGCTTTATTATTTTTTTCTATAATAAATGACTTGATAAGTGAAAAAGGCCGATTGTGTTTTATTTTATTACTTGAAACTTTTATTGTATGTTTTACAACTTTTATTTTTACTTTTTTTTTACACTTTTCTTTAGTCCCACTAGGGGACTTGAATGTCCAACTGTTTGTTTGATGTTCTAATACATTGCACTACCTATGTAGTGCAATGTATTGGAACTGTCAGTTGTTCACTGACAGCAAGCCGATCAGGCTCCGCCTCTGGGCGGGGCCTAATCAGCTTACGTAATGGCAGACAGGAGTCCATTGTTAGGGCTCCTGTTGCCATAGTAACAGGAGCATCGCATGGCAAGGCTGCCGATTTTTTACAAACCTCTAGGATGCAGCGATCACAATTGAAGGGGTTAATGCCATTAATCGGAGCTAGCTCCGGTTCCTGGCGATAGATCGCGGTGTCCGCTGTAACACCGCTGTAACACCCACTGCTGATGACGCCGGCTCAGCTTCTGAGCCGGAAGCTGAGGCGGCGCCATCTTGCCGATGGTACCGGAAGCCTCCTGGGCCCCGCCGACGACGGGGCATAGGAGGATTCCGTTACAGGCTGATCGGGAGGTAAGCATTAGCCCTCCGATCGCCTTTGCAGCCACCGGCAACCCAGCGATCACGTTGCTGGGGCGCCGGTGGCTATAAACTCCTCACAGGCTGTGATCTCTATTGAACGCAGCATGTGAGGGGTTAATCGGTCGGATCGGAGGCTAGCTCCAGTCCTGGCCGATACCTCAGGGTGCCAGCTGTAACAGCTGTCACCCGGCGGTGATGTCGCTGGCTCAGCTCCTGAGCCAGCTTCATCCCCATAACGTACAGTAACGTGAAAATGCGGTAAGACACCAGTTTTAATGACGTTACTGTACGTGATCCGGCGGGAAGGGGTTAAATAATTTCTTATCTTTGCGCATGCGCTGTTGTCCGTAACTACAC